>NC_044984.1:49780989-50132058 GCF_008728515.1 Papio anubis
GAATTGTGCTATTCCTAGAATTTTAAAATTGCCCCTTTTCCTTCCTCAGTTGGAAATAATAGGAAGATGTTGACTATATCGTTTACTTCATTACAAATACAGTAAGTTCTCAGTTATCCATATGAATAATTTCTGTTGAGGATTATGGAAGGAAAATATTTTATACAAATCTTGTTTCTCCATGTCAGCTGACATGTTTCTAATTTTTGTTTTTCTTTGTGTGTGTAGACACACATATTATTGTATGCATATTTGAAAAAATATATATGAAAACATATAGATGTATGTTTATATAGATCCATAAATACATATATTTGAAGACATGTATATTTAAACACATACACTTCAGTACATGTTGAATACATCCACGTATGTGTGTGTATATATAATTTGACATATGTATTTGCACTCTAAAGTCAAATTGAAACACTTTTTGTATCATTTAATTATTGGCAACTCTACAGGCTGAGTTCTTTCTTTTATTAACTCAGTGTTAATAACTGAGGTAGAAGGTTAGGTACTGAGAAAGGAGGTGGAGGCAGAGAAACAGGAAGTAAATATGCTGGGGTTCCAGTTTTTTCCATTGAGATAGACCTGGAGGGGCAGCCTGGTAATGGAAAACATTCTTCCTTGATCTAAGCCTGTGCGTTCTCTTCCTTTGAGAGCTGGCCTCTGAGCTGAGGCAGATCCAGGGCAGGCGGGCACGTGGCTGGCCCACTGAGGGCCAGGAACAGCCGCAAGCTGCTCAGGGACTTGGAGCACACTATCCCCTGGCTCCTGCTCAGCCCACTGCTGCCAGCCGGCAGCTTCCCTCCTGCCAGACCCCTGGGCATGCTGATGGGAATGGCACAATTACTTAATCCCTGCCCTGGGAGATCTGGGACACATGCAGACAGATGGAGGACCAGGGGGATTCAGAACTATTCAGTATTGGAGGAGCAAAGGAGACAGGCCTGGGAGCAATGGGCCAGGCTTGAAAGGCAGTCCTGAAGCCTCTTTTCTCCAAGCAGCTCCAAGGCAAGCTGTTTTCTCACCTGAACAGAAGCTCTGGAAGAAAGGACCTAGACCTTCCCTGAGCTGCTGGCAAAAACCTGAGAAAGAGCATTGACCCACAGTGTCTGGGTTTGCACAAACAATAGAAGGTCACAGATAGGTACTGAGGAAAGCAGAATTGAGGAGAGTCAGAGCTCCAGAAAGGCCATATAGAGGGGGCAATAAGGAATTAGAGATACAGAGATTAAAATAGCACATGCATGAACTTACCACACGCATGGATTTAAGAGTGAAATTGCTGTTTCCACATCTGTCTCCTCTACTAGTTTATATCCTTTCATGTTCCTTAATCCTCACTCATGCATTCTCACACTCACTGCCAACTGCCTTGGTTCAGGTATTCAGTATCTATCTGTCTAGATTCATGTAATAGTGTTCTTCCAAAACTCCAATCTTTTTGTACCCAGTATCTCCTTCCTTCTACAATCCATCCTAACTGTCTGTCTTAAAACAAAGCCATGACCATGTCATTTCTTTGGTCAAAATTCTGCATTGGTTTTCTCATCATTATAGGATGAAGTTCAAACTTCCCAAGCTAATATTTAACCTGCCTCATCGCAACTGGTCTTGGTCTACACTTCCAGGCATATGTATACCACACATTCTCTTCTCACTTTCCTCAGAAGCAACGCATCCTGCTTATCCACCCTGTTTCACCACCCTACATACACTTTTGTGTTGCCCATATGGATTACTGTTCCTCTAATCAATATGAAGTGAAATTTTCCCTTACCCTTGTTCCTGGCAACACCTTTCCCTGGACTGCTCTCTCCTCTATCTTCACGTACTGAAACTACGTTGATCCTTCAGGGCCTAGCAAAAATCTTTCTTGATAAAGCCTTTACAGACTACCCCTGTAAGACTCATTGCCTTCTTCTTTTCCAGTTTAGGGAATTAGGACAATTGACTCTAAGAGTGAAGCTACTATTTCCACATATAGTGAAGCTGCTATTTTTCCTCTACTGGTTTATAAGCTTCTTGAGAGGAGGGGCTGTTTTATCCACTTGTTGTATTGACAACCGCCAGTGGAATCGTCTGCACACAGTAAGGAAGAGATAAAGGAAATTTGGGTGGATAATCAGGTGCTAGCATTGTGATGTTACAACATTCTAACAATCTTAAATAACTTTAGGAGAAAGTGTTTTCTTTTCTGCCTTAGAGAAGATCACAAGGAGGTTCAGATAATGTCCCACTCTACTCAACTCATAAAAAGGGAGTGATGGAAATTAGTATCTAGGGTTGTTTTTAAGTCAGAGTGAATTTTGCATTAATATATGTATGAATTAAAAAATGTAAACATGGCCAGGCGTGGTGGCTCACGCCTGTAATCACGGCACTTTGGGAGGCCGAGATGGGTGGATCACCTGAGGTTGGGAGTTCGAGACCAGCCTGACCAACATGGAGAAACCCTGTCTCTACTAAATATACAAAATTAGCTGGGCATTGCAGTGCATGCTTATAATCCTAGCTACTTGGGAGGCTGAGGCAGGAGAATCGCTTGAACTGGGTAGGCGGAGGCTGCGGTGAGCTGAATAGTGCCATTGCACTCCAGCCTGGGCAACAAGAGCGAAACTCCGTCTCAAAAAAAAAAAAAAAAGAAAAAAAAGAGTGAACATTTCATGAGTTTTGTCTACCCAATGTCCACTAAACTATTGACTATATTAATAAGAATAACTTGGGTTAAAAAGTTTTGCTTAGACAAAGTAAGAGTGGCCAGTTGAAATCATACAGAGTAAAACATAGAGACAAAAACTACTAAAGAATCAGAACTTTCAGAAATGAAACCAGAGAAACAAAAATAAGACAACAGCAAAGCTGAGTTGGGGGAGGGAGAGAGCAGGAAACCACAAGAGGAAGTTTGAAAGATAAATAGAATCAAGGCAAGAAAAAAGATTGTGGGTGTGAATTCTTTAGTAGGGACATCTCATGCATTTTTTAGGTGTTGTCCCAGAGTGCCAACGGCTTCCATGAAAGTAGGCAGAAGGTGAGGAAATTCCTCTCAGGGAATAAGAAGCTGTTGCCTCCATGTTTCTCTGGTGGGAGCCATGTGTCTTGATTCCTGTTGTACCACAAACCCTGGGCACCATGATTCTCACCACCAAGCTTCTTTGAGGATGATCTCTTGTTATCTGTCTTCAGAGCAGCCGAAAATCACATTCACTTGTTTTGGAGAAGAACAAAGATTACCAAGTTTCCCAAGTTTTCTTATTCACCAGAAGACTTATTTTGAAACATGAAAGTTTCTGTTTGGTTACTGGATATGTCTTATTTTATGAGAAGGCATAGCAAACACAACATTGTTTAGTAATGGTGTGGATGAACATATTTCACTATCTCCCACAGCCATTGATGGTCTCATGATTCGTTTTGAGCTGGTGAATCCAACAAATTCTATGTGAAAGCCTGGTTTCCCACTGACTTTGGGCAACTAAACTAGAACTTCAAAATCTTTATCTGCAAAATGATGAGAATAATGTCTTGCAGGTTAACACTAAATATAATTGGCATAATACATGTGGCATGAGGCCTGGCACCTCATTGGTGTTTAACAATCGGTAGTCATCCCTTTCTTCTTCTTCATTATCGTCATCACCATCATTCCCTCCTATGTGGGTGAGATCGCCATCACACTGGTCTGGTGGAAACAGAGACTAATGCAGAGGTGGACTATTGAGAAAAGGTGACCCATGGGAGTAGAAGCAGTATTGAGTAATGATTAAACCATCAGAAGGAATTACTGGGTTGCAGTCTGGAGTGTGTGACTCAGCTGGAGTCTGAGTACAAAGGTCCCTAAGCAGAAGCATCAGGGACAGACAGGGGGCAGCTGATACTGTGCCCACAGTTGGCACAGTCCAACAAGATATTCAAGGATAAATGGAAAAAAAAATCAGTCCTGAGAGAGAGCACTGCTGAACCATGTTGCCCTGTTTCTGAGCAGCAGCTGCAAGCAGAGCTAGCAGCTGCAGCTGTTCTTGGAAGCCTGGATTCCCAGGGAAAGTGGGCATCAGGCAAAGCAAAAGGGAGGGAGAGGCAAGCACAGGGTAATACCTTGCGTTCCCAGGATGGGAGATTCCACTGCACAAAAATAAGGGAACTGGGCAAAGAGGGAAGTGTGAGGAATGACAACGACTGGGCATTCTGAATGTGAAATGATGCCGATTATTGAAAGCAAGCTGATGGATCCACAGGAAGAGCTAGCCTGGGGATCAGGACCTTTCTTGCCATTTGTATCTTCAGAGTGCTACATAAACATGGACCAATAATTACTGACATGAAGTGAGTGCTAAGCACGTACAGGAAATGTTCTTAATCTTTTACAAATGTGAAACTGTGTAATTCTTACTATAGTGTTATGACGTCTGAGGCACACAGGAGTAAAGCAACTCTACCAGGCTGTATAACCAGCAAGTGTCAGAGTCGAGATATAACCCCAGAAGTGTGACTTCTGAGCCTGCATTTTAATCCATCACTCTCAACCAGATCTGTCCAATAGAGCTTTCTGCAATGACAGAAATGTTCTATGACATTGAGCACTTGAAACTTGGCTAATGCAATGAGGAACTAAACTTTAAATTTTATTTAATGATAATTACTTTAAATCTAAATAGCCTTATGTAACTCGGGACTATACAATGGGCAGCACAGCTTTATATTGTCTCTCTAAAGAGGCAGATCTCTTTATGAACCTCAGTTACTAATTTATTTTCTATCTGAAAATTGTGGGATTGTACTCAGGGATGAGAAATATATGAAATGATTCCGACTAATTTATCTTTACCTTCCCATATAGATACTATGATTCAAGCATGAATCGCTTTACTACTGAACCTAGACATTCCTCTGAATCTGTCATAACAGAGGATTCTAGGCAGTCGCTGTTAAGAACTTAGACTCTTTATTTGAGAATAAGGCAATATCCATCTCTGAGCACTAGATGGGAATTTCTGAGAAATGACTAGGCTTAGGCCTCGGAAGGAAGGGGCTACCCGGGAGAAGTGTCTCACCCAGCCCTCACATTCCAGCGGCACTGCCTTTCTTTCCTCTCAGACAGTTGTACCCCCACCAAGTCACTCTTCTCCCACATAGTTCCTCTCCCACTTCTTAAGTCTAAATCTGGGGGGACCCACCTATTGTCATTTTTCTTCAGCTATACTTGAGTTTTTCATTGGTTTTCTCAGAATCCCTGATCCAAATCATTTCTGCCGCAGATTGTCTATTTTCCTTTCAGTGGATGTGAATCGGCACAAAGGAACACTTTTTTTTCTCTAAAGATATCACTGAAGAAGTTCTCTACCAAGATCCATGCAGGAAAATGCTATGTCCTGCAGACACACAGGAAGCAACAGTTCTCCATATAATTCTCAAAATTGAATTTTTATTTTGAGCCTTGAGATCCCCTGAATACCTCATCATTGACATCAGCCTAAGCCTCTGGAAGCTCCAGGGCCTTATTGGACAAGCATTTTCCTAGTTGGTTCCTAACTAACTTATTCTCTCTGTTTGGAACGTCCTACCAGCTCTCCTGCCTTCCCTTGCCCTTTCTTGCCTTTTTGCCTGTCAAACTTCTACTTAGATCAAAATGCAGCTCAAATGTCACTTGCCCTGGGAAGACTGCTTGATTCTGCTGCCAAAACACATGGCTCCTAGGCTGGGTGAGGTTCCTCTACTCTATAATAACTCCTTTTCTCACCCCCGCAAAGCATTTTGCTCACACCTCTAACAGAAGAGCATTTAACTAATTCTGCTGCAATACTGTTTCTGAATCTGTCTCCCTGAAAGCTCTTAGCTCATCAATAGTAGAAAGATAAATTACAGATTGCTGTCCCTACTACCTTGCAGAGCTTGATATATGGCAAGAGTTAAATAAATATTCATTGAATAGACAGAAGAATAAATGAGTGAGCTAGACAAGATCAGACTCACGTGGCAGAGCAGATCAGTGTTACTGACAGACCAAACCCAAGGTCGGAAACAAAAGAGCCTGTTCCCTGGCCAACCTGACCTTTTCTGCTCTGAACAGAATAATCAAGGATAGACTCTCTCCTCCTCATTCCCTGACACCCCCATAAAAATTCAGCCATTCTAATTTTATCCTCACATTTGCCTCCCCCCCTCACCAAATCCTGCACAGTTCCAAAGCACTTGGCTTCTCTCTGCCTCTGCCCTAATTGTTCCTCTTTCTATAGCATCGGAATCTCATTGTCCTCCCTGCCCTATTCCCTCCTGACCTCTCAACCGCCCATTGTAAGATGTCAGGAGGACCCGGGTGACAGCTGGGCCCCAGCAGGGCAGGCCTGGCATCCCCAGGGCATCCCTGGCAGGTGCTAGAACACTCAACAGCCGGGCTTGTTATCACCGCCCCCCTCTCTCTTTCCATAGGTTCCCTGTCCCCTCCCTTAAGCTCCAACTCCCCTTCTCAGGGGTTGTTAGGGACGGTATGAGCAGCATGTCTGGGTACAAGTATAAGCAGAGGAAACAGTCTGATCTTTTCTCTGGACTATTTGCACTCCTATGCATATCTCTTCTCAGACGGACATCTTGTATGCTGTTAGCCTGTGTGTCCCTGAGAGCAGTATACTCTGCCAAATTCCAATTCAGAAGCTCTGCTGTTACCTCCCTCTGCAAAACCTCACTACCATAGCATTTGAGTCCTTCAAATGTTGATCAAATCAGTCAGATCTCTACTCCATAAGATAACCTTTCTCAATTCCAGCATCTCCACCTTCTATGACCCTTTCTGGACTCTAAGTATGCCTCTGCTAGGGCATGAATCCCACTGTTCCCTCATTATAGTTGGTGTGTGGGATAGTGACCAACAAACCTAGTTCAGTGCTTGACACGTAAGAACTAAATACTAATACTAAATACTATGTACAGTATTTATCAGGACGTTTACCCTTCCTTATACTTTCATTTAGTTTGATTCTTATAATAATCCATTGCAGGGATCTTATTCCCATTTTACAGATTAGGAAACTGAGACGCTGTGTTTATATTATGCCCAGAGTCACACAGCCAACAGGTGGCAGAGTCAAGACTTGATTTTTAAGGTTTTACATCACCTGATCTCTACTAAAGTTTACCAAACATTTATTTAAATTTTACTAATAGAATTGCTAAGTTTAAAGATAACACAGATATCAGGGACACAGACTGAATGGGAGAATACAGTTTAGAGATGAAGAAGGACTTCTTAATTATAAGAGGGAAAACTGTTTATCTCCTCACTGAATTCTGAGAAAGGAATAGGAAATTCTTAATTTTATGGGGATGGATTAAGTAGTGATTTAAGATAAAGGGATGGATAAAATGATTTTTAAAAAATTATTTCACTTCTCATTTGAACTCTTCATAACTATGCTTTCTCCTCACTTCCAATGGATTAATAGCAATACCAAGTAATTAGTGATTCTCATATTTAGGGAAGTAACTTCTCCACGAAATGGGAAGTTTATACACTTCCTTTTTTTCCACCTTTATCCAACCCTTTACATCCAGACACTGAAGCCCATGAACCTTCTTATTTGGCAAAGCGATACTTGCTAAAACACATTTAATCCCTGAAAGAGGTCTGGTTTATTTATAAGCTATTTACTCCAAGCCTCCTCAAGGCACTAATGTGTCTGAATGAAATCACCAGTCAGAATTCAACTCTAGACTTGACATCTGGAGACTTAGTCATCATCCTCCCTACTCCTTATTTGATACTACCAGGCCCTGGACACTTGACTGGGGTGTGAAGGATGTGGGAAAATGAAGTACAGTGAATGTTTTACTCTCTTCTACTGGAAATGAAGAAGACAGAAAATTGATCATGTTGATTCTTTTCCAGGGCCCAGTAGAGAGGATTGTGGGATCTTACTCCCTCCTGCATATTCATGTTGGCTTAGGGAGGCAGCCAAGCAACTAATTGGGTAACTCCTCAATAATTTGTCCTCTGAGGAAGGCTGCTGACTCACTTGGGGCTCACAGAATCAAATGTTCAGCTTCCAGTCTCCAATTTGAATTGTACCCAGAGGTAAGAAATAGACAACTTGTTGATTCCCTGGGGCAAGAGAATAGATTTTTTTTGTAAAGATGGATAATAGCCTGAAACTAGTGATTCTGGACAGGAGAATACGTATTTCTATTCCCAGCTAAGGGCTGCTTCTTCTACATTTGCCTCATCACTACCCTCAGACCGTCCTCCCAGATACTTCCCATTTCTACACCAGTGTAGCGCAGATAAATGTGGTTTTGTAAACCAAGTTATATCTTAATGAGTAACATTTAATTTACCATTTGAATGACTTCTGTGTTGGAAAATTTTAAGTGCCGCCTTTCCAAAGCAAATTCTCCTTATTTTCTCTCTCTGTCTTTTAAAAGAATGATTATAATTTTCTTTTAAAAAGAAAGATTCTTTACTTTTAAAGAATTATTGAGCCTTTCTTAAAATGGGTCAGACCTGTATATCTATGATTTCCCTGATATAGCTTTCCCATTTTTTTGATTCCATTAACGACAATTAATGATATTGGTTGTATACACATCATTTTCCTATGCCTCAATTAGCATATCTGGAAAAGAAGAGGGGAGAAATGAATCTCTGTTTTTCTATCCCTATGAAAACCAATCCAATAATAATTGTGCATATTTCCAGAGAAATGCAAGGTGGCATTAAGAGTAATTCGGAGCACAAGTTACCTGTAAGAGTCCATCAATGTGATATAGATTAGATTAGATTTTATCTTTTTAACCTGTTTTCCTGAAGCAAAAATCCCACTGGCATCCTCTTGCCACGAGGATTAGAATGCACATCACCAAGCTCCAGCTCTACTGTTTCAATAGCCTTCAGTAAGTCACCTTCTGCTCAGCTCTCCTTTAGAAAATCACTGCATTGACTTGAATGGCATCCACTGAAATAGAGTCTAATTAGTAATATTTAAACTTGTGCTATACAATTTTTTGTTAAAAGAAAGTTTAGGAGGAACAAAAACGGATATATTCTTGAAAAACAGCATAAAAATAAGCAGATTTAGCTAGTTTGTCATCCCTTCCATCAGCCTGTACTTTCTCGCATTCATCTCCCCAACTTTTCCAGAGGGAGCCCTGAAGAGCGGTTTGAAAATCACTGTTGTGAACTCTAAAGGACTTAGATCTGTGCTGCTGGTTTTAAGAAAGTGGATAAAAATGGGGAGTGGTGCATAGTGTAAAATAAAAATTTACAAGTCTGTACTGATGTAAATAAATAATTGAATAAATAAATAGATAAATGGGGGCAAATAGACAAATATATTGTGCAGAATAATTTTAAATAAGTTATGTAGATACTCTGTCCTCAAGGAGGTAGAGCATAACTTTCTACTCTTTAAGAGTAAACTGTGCATAGTGACTTCCTTTGAAAGAGTACATGATGAAAGGGGTTAAAGTGTGACTTTACAGTAAGAAAACTTTACAAACACTACCTCAGCCAGGTGATCAAGGTTAACATTTGTAGTGATAAGTCATGATAAGTCATCATGTAAACATTTCCTTGATGTAATGAAAATGACACTTTGACTCTGCAATCTTCCTAAAAAAAATAAAACTCCAATCTAATAATGAGATAACTATCAGGCAGATTGTTATTGAGGGACATCCTACAAAATACCTGACTGTCACTCTGCAAAACTGTCAAGGTCATCAAAAACAAGGGAAGTCTGAGAAGCCATATAGCCAAGGAGCTTAAGGAGACACGATGACTAGATATAAAGTGGTATCGTTTTTTATACTTAAAAAAAAGAATTGAAAACAGATATTAAAACAAAAACATGTATGTTCATAGCAGCACTATTCATAATAACAATAAAAAAGGAAACAACCTAAATGTCCATCAAGAGATGAATCGACAAACAAAATATGGTCTATCTATACAATGGAAGAATATTCAATCGTAAAAGGGATTGAGGTGCTGACACGTGCTACAACCTGGAAGAAGCTGAACACAAAGAGTCACATACTATAAGACCCTGCTCATATGAAATATCCAGAATAAGTAAATCCATAGAGAAAGCAGGTTAGTGGTTTCCAGGGGTCAGAGGGAGAGCAGATGAGGTCATAGCTGGTTAATTTTAGGTAGGTACTTCCTTTTGGGGTGATGAAAATGTTTTGGAACTAAGAGGTGATGGTTGCACAATATTGTGCATGCACTAAATGTCACTGAATTGTACATATTAAGACAGTTAATTTTTTTAAAAAAGCGGTATCCTGGATGGGATCCTGAAATAGAAAAAGGAAAATAGGTTAAAAAGTAAGGAAATCAGTGTAGACTTTAGCTAATAATAATGTATTAATATTGGTTCATTATTTATAACAAATAAACCATACTAATAAAAGATGTTAATAAAAGGGGAAACTTAGTGAAGGGGTTATAGGAAATGTCTATACTGTTTTCACATTTTTTTCTGTAGATCTAAAGCTGCTGTAAAATTCAAAGCACTTTTAAAAAATTTAAAAGGAGGGTGGGGAATTAATTTTATAAGAATACAGAGAATTGTCTGCTGAGGAGACAACTGCAGTGGGCATCACATTTCTGAGGTTATTGGAGGAGGGTGACCTGCTGTGCTGCATCTCCAAGGGGGATGATGCAAGAAAAGATACCTTTCAATTATAGGAGAAGGATTGAAGTCAGGGGTGAGAAATCACTTTCCAGCTTCAGACATCTTGACTTTAAGACCCCTCTCCAGGGGAGGGATTGCTATCTACATATGGATGGGGTCGGGGGCGGGGGGGCGGGGAAGGATGCGTTCACAACTGCTCAGGGCAGGCAAGGAAGATCCTTATTTTGGGGATGGACAGCTAGGTAGGTCAGGAAAAATGTGTGAGGTTCAAAGAAAAAAATTGTGATACTGTTCCCAGCTGCCCCTCTGCTTCCATACAGCCTAGTCACTTATATCAATAATATCGACCTCTAGCAAGAGACAACATCTAACTATTCATGTTAATTAGTATGTAGTAACTAAAAGCATTCCCAGTCATCTGCATGGTGTTTGGCATCTACTAGGTGTTCAATTAATATTTGTTGAATGAATAAATCTATTATAAGGTTAATTTTTATTTCCACTTATTTAAATAAATTTCCCATTGATGCAATACTTTCTCTCTTTCTATTTATTTTAGCCTCATAACAACTCTGAAAGATAGGCTGTGGGTATAAACAGTGAGACCTCAAACTATCAGCCCTGAGCACTGCCTGGTGCACATCCAGTGTGACAGAGTTTGGTGTGTGAACTGATCAAACCAATATGCATTGCACCACTAAAGTGTCTGCATTTTTTGGCCCTTGCAAAGGCTTCCTTTTTCTAGGACATATGGGAAATGAGGGTGGAGGGGATTACCTCATAACCCTCTATAATCATCCTCCTGGCAATTGTTCCTCAGGATTATGTGCTCATCCCAGCTCATCCCAGTTTGCAGTCGAGCATTGTCTTTAGTCCATTTAGGCTGCTGTGACAAGATGCCTCAGACTGCATAATTTCTAAAATGCAGAAACTTATCGATCACGGTTCTGGAGGCTGGGAAGTTCAAGACCAAGGTGCCAGTAGATTCAGTGTCTGCTGAGGATTCCCTCTCTGCTTCAAATCTGGGCCTTCTAGCTGTGTCCTCACATGCTGGGAAGAGCAAAAAGCCTTCCTCAAGTCTCTTTTATAAGGGCACTAATCCCTTTCATGGGTGCAGAGCCCTCGTGACCCAATTACCTCCTACAGGCCCTATGTCTTAATACTACTGCTCTGAGAATTAAGTTACAACATAAGGATTTTGGGGGGACACAAGCATTTAGACCATGGCAGGAACATCTCTCATTTCATAGCTCCTTGCTTAGGACTCACGGACACTACCAGATGCTGCTCCTGTGGGTCGACATTGGAGAGGCCACAAAATGACGCAGACCACACCTTCCTCTACTGTTGATACCTTCCTCCTAAGGTCTCCTCATAAAGAATTAAGGTAAATTAGGATAAATATAACATTAAAGGAAGAAAGATTAAAATTGTCCCCTAAAAATGAGTGCTGTCATAGGCCACATGAAAAGTATCCCAAAGTACTTACTTCACCAAAGGCCCCCTTCTCGGTGTTCCTACTTTCTAAACTTGTTTCCTATTCTGCTTGTGTCTATGAAGTGAATTATTTTCTTTTTTCATAACTTTTAAAATGTTTTTTTAAAATGTTTTTCCCATGGGTTTCGGGGGAAACAGGTGGTATTTGGTTACATGAGTAAGTTCTTTAGTGATGATTTGTGAGATTTTGGTGTACCCATCACCCGAGCAGTATACACTGAACCCAATTCATAGTCTTTTATCCCTCTCCCTCTTCCCATGCTTTCCCCTGGAGTCCCCAAAGTCCACTGTGTCATTCTTATTATGAGGTGAATTATTTTCTTACTGCAGCTTTATGCATGTCCTCTTCCTACCAACATGGGCTGGTCTCAGTCTAGGATCCACCTTCTTCCCTGAAAGCATAACTTTCCAACTCTTATTTTATCAAATCTAGAATAATATCCTAAGGTCTCCAGTAAGTGAATTCCTGGAGGTTTTTTTTTTTATAGTATTTGGGGTGGACACAAGCACTCCAAAGCAAGAATCCTTAAAAATCTTTCTAGGAGCCTGTGTTACGATACACATTTTAATTATTCCAATTGTCAGCAATTAACTGTTGGATAAGTACTGTACCAAATAAGTAACATATATGTACACACATATCACACTCACACATAAAATTCCTAAGACAAACGAGAATTCTCAAAAAGAATAGAGGCTAATATCATCAGAAGGATGATACATGTATTTTCTGTTTTGAACTACACGTTCCTCTCTCTTTACACAGAAACGCCCAGATTACTTGAAAATCAGAATTAAAAGGGATTACATGTTTGGATTAGCAGGTAACATGGACACAGTGAGTGTTCTCCCTTCTTGGCCTCTTGCTTCTGCCTCCTTTCTCTTCCACTGGTTAAGATCTTGTGAGAAAGAAGGATGACTTAGGTTAGGTAGAGTGTTGTGGACAAGTGGGACATGCATATCCTGCTAGAGTTTTTTAATTTCCCTGTTAGTTCTGAAGAATTTCAATAATCTTTCAGAATTAGGATTAACTCAAGAACTCTCATTTTTTTAAAATCCTGGTGTCGTGGTATCATCTACTCTGTTCCTGATCATAATCATTAATTCAAATAATATTCTTTCTTCTATGCTTGGCCCATATTCCTGAGGCAGAAGAAACACCTAGGCTGGGCGCGGTGGCTCATGCCTGTAATCCCAGCACTTTGGGAGGCCGAGGCAAGTGGATCATGAGGTCAGGAGACCTAGACCATCTGGTCAACGTGGTGAAACCCCGTCTCTACTAAAAAAACCCACAAAAATTAGCTGGGCGTGATGGTGCATACCTGTAGTCCCAACTACTCAAGAGGTTGAAGCAGGAGAATCACTTGAACCTGGGAGGCGGAGGCTGCAGTGAACTGAGATCATGCCACTGCTCTCCAGCCTGGAGACAGAGTGAGACTCTGTATCAAAAAAAAAAAAAAAAGAAAAAGAAAAAGGAAAAAAGAAACACCTAGAAGCTATTCTGTTACCTGTTAACTGTATCATCTCATGATGGTTTTCAATCTTGATGAGAGACGTTTTTAAAAAAAAAACCCACTAAATGTCATGAATTATACTCTAATATAAATGACTTCCAGATTTTACACTAATGGGTCTAGTCCTCAGAAGTTTATACATAATAAGTTGTGTTTAAATTCAGCCAATTGGTTTCTGACTCCTAGATCCTGAATTGAATCACTCTAGGTAAGGAAATGGCACTGGGAGAGGAGAGAGGTGATTGCTTTTCCTGACCTGGGAAAATGGAGAGAGAATGGTAATCCTCACTTAATATCATACCTTGATGCACTGCTCACTGGAAAATTTGCCACTGAGTCACTTTGCAGAACTTTCACAGAGTTTATTAGACACGACACAAATCACTCCTTATCCACATTTGCCAGGGAGAAAAACACCCCAGAAACTTATGGGAATGAATTTCGGTAAAGAAGAGAAAAACAAGTTTCTTATGAAAGGCCTACAGGATGCATTTCCCTCCTGAAAGCCGACATAAATCCTTTTTTCCCCCCTCACTGCTTTAACAAGGATAGACTTCAGCCTTCAGACAGATCCCAAAACTCTTCATCCAATAGGTGTGTGTGCATATGAGAATGTTTTTGTGTGTGCGTGTGTGTGTGTTTATTTCTTCAGCATATGCCAAAGCTTACTCTTTGTTTATATGTTTAGCCATGCCATTGACTGAATCTCATAGATTTTAGACATACAAAAATAATTACCAGTTTCCTGAAGCTAATGAACCATAATCCCCTCCCTGACCTAATTCTTTGTCTCTAATCCCCAATAATCAAAATGCTTGATACATGGCAAGTCTTCATCAAATCTTTGTTGCTAGGGTGATCAAAAAGATAACTGACCTAGGTCTAAACACCATGTGCTCCACAATTCTACACAATATCAGGAAGGAAAGTGGGTGTAGGTGGTGAACCTGCTTTTCTCGGTGGTGTCATTCTTCCTCTTTATTTCTCTCTTTTAATTAGTGAAAAAAAAATCAGTGTGGGATTGACTGGAATTTGTGCATCCGCAGATGAAAGCAAGACTAGCAACATGAACACTTTGTAGTTTTCACTCCGTATCACCTGAGGCAGCCTCCCATGATTGGGAATAAGGGGGAAATAGGAATGACTACTGGGTAGGCAACCAATAATGTCTGCCAGAGTAACGTTTAATCAAAGCTTGCAGCAACCTCAAAGTTTACAAAGTATTGTAAATTATTCATTTTTTTTCTAGAGAATATTTTTTCTTACTTGGGAGTTGTACTACACATAAATTTTAATGAACTGTGTTAATCTGATCCATCACTGTTTAAATTATGCAGACCTGTCTGTTATGAAAATAAGAAATCCTCAAAGTTCTAGCTGTGTTTATTTTCTTTGAAGTCTGGGCAAATAAAATAAAATGTGACTGTTGTGGACTTAAATCCCAACACATCTGATATTTTCAATAGCTGCACTGAAAAACATACTGAAAAGGATAGAAAAAGGAACCGTTAGCTGCGTCATCCATTTTTCAACATTGTTGCAGAATAAAGTCAAGCTCATTATGTATGGATTGCAGAATGTCTCTTCTATTGAAAAGCATGGTAACATTTTCTCATCTCAAAAGTTCCTTAAATATTATAAAGCAGCGGTTCCCAACCTTTTTGGCACCGGGGACCGGTGTTGTGGAAGGTGAAAAGACAATTTTCCCATGCGAGATGGAGAGTGGGGGGTGAAGGTACTGGGGAAGGCATTAGATCCTCACAGGGAGCGTGCACTCTAGATCCCTCGCATGCGCAGTTCACGATAGGGTTCGTGGTACTTTGAGAAGCTAATGCGGCTGCTGATCTGACGGGAGGTGGAGCTGAGGCCAGAAAGCTCAAGCGCCCACCGCTCACCTCCTTTTGCGCCGCCCAGTTCCTAACAGGCCAAGGATGGGGACTGGTCACGGCCCAGGGGTTGGGGACACATGTTATGAAGAGCAAGCACATCGCCAATCAGATTTTCATCTTTATTTGGCACTACTGTTTCGAGAGGCTTAAGTTTCGTTAACACAACTCAGTGCTCTCTGATAATCTTTTCTCCTTATGAGCTCAAGTTCACCTTCAAAATATTTATTTTCCTGTATTTTCCAGACTGCTTTCCGTAGTGGGTCAGTCAGAAGTGGAATTCTGCCTCCTCTCTGTTACTTGTTAGAATAACTACATCTTCACCAACCAGCACCTAACTCTTCCTTTTTTATCTTCTTTCATAAAACTTGGTTCATAATCAGCCCCGTTTTTACTGGACAGTATTTATGGCCATATTTTTATTTTGTGTACAAGCTTGAATATAGGATCCTTATTCCAAACATCATATATGTCTTTTTAACTTGAGATTTTTCAAAGGATCCTTATTGTCATATTGGTTCTTTGTAAACCTGGAGAAGTGGAATTGGGATTTGTACCCTTGTAGTGAAACCCTGGTTCTGATACACGGTAGGTTTATAATCCTTATTGAATCATCAATCTTATTTGACTATCAGTCCCAGTTTATTATTTGCTTTTTCATTGGCACTATAATGATTTCAAGTTTTAAGGTTTTCTGTGCAACTGGTGGCCATCTGAGGACTATAATATAATGTTATTTTAAATAATTCAAAAGAGAAATGTGTAATGTAAAAAAGTTCTTTATAACCCACACCCACTGCAGATAACTAGTACGTAGGGGTGTGTGTGTGTGTGTGTGTGTGTGTTTAACTGAAAGAGAGGGAGACTGTATATGATGGTCTGATATTTAACGGCACTTGAAATTTCTTCTCTATTTGTAGTGATGGTTTCAATGTTCCTTTTTCTGAGGGAGGCGGGATCATTTTGTCCTATGTGTACAAATAGCCAGTTTCTTCTCTTTCTCACTGTCAGTAATTATTTTCCTTAACGTTTACTTGTTTACCTAGTTTAGGATTGCTGACTCAATCCTGGCTAGAGTATCTGGGCACTCTGACCGCATGGTCAGCTTGGCTTGGTCTCTAGCATCCTTGGCCATGCCTAAGTTTTCCATTCTGCATTTCTATCCTTCTGTGGACAAGCCACTGCCTCATAGTTTTGGTATGATGATATCCCTAAAGAGATAATACTCTATTTCCCAACCCTAACTGAAATTTTCCCATGAGGGAACATATGTAATATCTTCTTAAGTTGTTTAGGATCAGGGAACACTTTAAGGGTGAAGAAACAGCGAGTTTAGATAATGCATTAAAGGTCATAGATTATGAGCGGGAGAGCTGGGTCTACACTGAATGTTCTAGGACTCTTCTGTGGGTGGCGCTGCTGAGCTTGCATACCTGTGGGCAGCCGGGTGAAAAGGCAGAGGTAGCAGGGGATGCACCACAGTTACTGATGGGAGCCTATACGCCAGGCATCCTCTCCCACATTTGCCGTTGTCTCTTTTGTTCTTATACTTTGACCAGGATATTTAACTCAGTAATCTCAGTATGGGCTTGGGTAAAAAAAAACAAAGGTGGGTAAGCTAAGTCCTCTGACAAGTAGAAAGTACTACATAGAATAGAAAAGTGACTGGACATAAGAGGAGGTGTCAGGTGTGGCTACTGTTACTGTGAAGCCGTGACTCACTCTGTGCTGCATATGTCAAAGTAGGCAGTCCCAGACTTGTTTGTGTGAATGTTTTCTGCTAATTAATTGCATTCAGGCAGACGACCTAGTAACATCAGCAAACTGGGGCGGGGAGGTGGTGCACAGAGGGTGGTCATTTCTATGAGATCAACTTTGGAGCAGTGCCATGGGATCTCAGGCCTGAGAACTCCTGGGTTGGAATCCCAACTCTTTACTGGGTGTATGACCTTCAGCAACTTATTTAACATTTCAGGAACTCATTTTTCTCATTTATAGAAAAGGCATAATAATAATACCTTCCTCAAAAACTACTATGATGATTGAGTAAACTACTGTGTAACAGATAGTTGGCTGCATCATTGCTATGACTTACAGTGGGGGTGAGCAAGTTAAAGGAGAACTTCTCCTGATTCTGTCGGAGTGTTAGAAACGAATTATAATCACCTTTATGCTACATGCGATGGAGCTAAGGCCCAGAAAGGGGATGTAATTATTCCAAGTTTATTCTGAGAATTAATAATGACATTAGCTCAATGCATTTTTGTTTCTTAGCTCCTTCTTTTATGTAAATTACAATCAGTCTACTCTGATTCTCTGGGGAGTATTTTCGTTACTTTCCAAAGAAGGCCGGTCAATCCTTTGAAGTGGGACTTAAAATCAGGAACTTCTGTTCTAGCCACAGCAGCCATCTCTGACTGAGTTCTACTGGCTAGTAAAACTTTCCCACCCTGCCCCTAAGTGTCTCATCTTTTCTTTCTTTCTTTCTTTCTTTCTTTCTTTCTTTCTTTCTTTCTTTCTTTCTTTCTTTCTTTCTTTCTTTCTTTCTTTCTTTCTTTCTTTCTTTCTTTCTGTCTTTCTTTCTTTCTCTCTCTTTCTTTCTCTCTCTTTCTCTCTTTCTTTCTTTCTTTCTTTCTTTCTTTCTTTCTTTCTTTCTTTCTTTCTCTCTTTCTCTCTTTCTCTCTTTCTCTCTTTCTTTTTTTTTTTTTGAGACTCCGTCACCCAGGTTTGAGTGCCCTGGTGCGATCTCGGCTCACTGCAAACTCTGCCTCTAGGGTTCATGCCATTCTCCTGCCCCATCCTCCCGAGTAGCTGGGACTACAGGCATCAGCCACCAGGCCTGGCTAATTTTTTGTATATTTTTTAGCAGAGACGGGGTTTCACCGTGTTAGCCAGGATGGTCTGGATCTCCTGACCTTGTGATCCGCCCGCCTTGGCCGAACAAATTGTTGGGATTACAGGTGTGAGCCACTGTGCCTGGCCTCATCTTTTCTTGAGTTTAGAAAAAATATTACTTATTTTTTCATAAAGCTGTTTGTTTAAGGATAAGAGAGATTTGAACAAGACCAGGACAATCATCTCAGTCTTAGGCCACTTGTTGATAACAGCCCTATAAACTTTTGATGCAATCCTGTATCAGAGCTGGAAGGGGACTTATCCAGCTTAGAGACACAAAGAAAGGGGTAACCATCACACAGTCAGAGTCAGGGCTGAGTTTAGAACCAAATTATGTGACTTCTAATTCCTGTGAAGGTCTATGAGATTCTCTGCCTCTCTACCCTGAGCATCTTTGCCTATTTAACGCCCAGGTACAGGCTCACCACTCCCTAGCCTCTGGGATCAGGTTTGGTACATAGACTCCACTTGTGTTTTCCATAGAGACCATCTAGTTGCTCAAGTTTTTCTTCTTTGTGTAGTCTGATTTAATACTTGTAACTGAATTATCTCTTGTCTCCAGTTTTCAAATACCTCTGCTTTTCACCTACTTTCCTGGTAATATAGATTTTCTACTATGTTCCTCAATAATTAAGTCCTTGTCTGGGACTTTACTGTTACTATTGCCAGATTCTTCCTAGGATGTTCATCAGAACTGTGGAGCACCTGGATACCAGTTAATTGTGTATCCGTTGATTATCTGCCTACTCATCCTCTCTCCTGTGCATACTCTGCTTGGACTCAGGTGTGTGTGCATATATATACATCTTGTTTCTTCCCTCTATTGTAAAATGAATGACCATTTGAAGTGTACCCTATGTTTGTATTCATCTTCCTATTTACATGCCACTAAATTATCAGTCTTGCATGCCTTTCATGCTCTCTTTACCCTTCACCCGACCCTATAGGGCCTTCTAGATTCTTAGCCATTTTTCCACTAATCTGATATTTCTGGGTTTTTGATATCATGTTATAAAATCTCATGCTGTTCTATCCCTTAAATGTAGGAGGGAGAAACCTAGGATATTCATGTAAATTTCGGAGATAATTTGGGGGAACTTTGTGGTCTAGATTTTCTTTTTTTCACTATAGATTATACAGTGGTACTTCTTACAGATCCTCCTGATCCCAGGTTTATTTCTGTGCTTAATTTCATTTTGTTTCTTTTTCTATTCTTATAATATTTAGTACTCCAAAATATTTGTATTTATGAGTATTTGTTCTCCTTTTCTGTTCACTTGAAGTAAGCTTAATAGATGCACAGAATTTTTGCACACACAGAAATCAAATGAAGCTTTAAAGTACTCCTCCCACAGTCTCCTAAAATTAAATTCCTCTTAGTCACCTGGAAACCTAATAGGGGAGGGAAGTTGCATCTTCCAAAGAAACTGGATTAGGGAAATGAGAACAGAAGAATGCATCCTTATATTGCTCTCAGGTTCTGCAGCTCAAACATCATGACTGCTGCCTCAACTAGCAGGTAGCAGAGTAGATGTCAGCATTGTGCTTCCTACGGACTCCAGCTTCCACAGGTTCTGTAGAAGAGTCATATTTACAAACTCATTCACAAAGGAGGGCAACCTCCCCCTGCCCCCCAAATCCTGTGCGTATTTTCTACACAGGACTCCTTCAGCTCATCTTCAGATTTTAGTCCAGTCCCTGAATTCTCTGTGAAGCAAACAACTCAATGTCTCTCTATCCAAGACTGAGTTCAATGTTTTTATTTTTCTGGGTGTACACTCTTTACTCACCTACTCCTTAGTGAGCAGCTCAGAGTTTGGAACAGTTCTTTGTGTACACAGAGCCCTCTACACTTTGAGTGACGTTAATTTTGCCAGATATCAATGAAGAGGTTGTCATAACCCGTTTAGCATTTAGTGTCCCTCTTTGAGTTAAAGTGATCTGTGCCTATATTTGTTTCCTCTTCTGCATTGTGAGTACCTGGAAGGCAGGGATATGCTTTATTTATCATTATTTTTTCATATCTCTGCATCCCTCTGTATCTAACACAGAGACTGGTGCAAAGAAGTAATGTGTAATTTCTAAATCCAGTAGATGGTTAGTTAGGTGGGCTTTTAGGCATTGTCCATGTAGACTATGAGGAGAAAATTTTGGCTTAACTTTTGAAAAATCTGTCATAAATTATACCTACCATCACTTTAAGCATACTATACTTTAATGAAAAATAACAAAGCCAGGACTTAGCTCAATATATTTGTTGAATAAATGAAAAGCTTCTGTCATAAAATTGATTTGCATAACAAATTATAAACTCAAAGTAAGAGAAATGAAGTTAGCTATAGTGAATATACTGAGCAGGTAGTCAAAGCAGTAATGGCACTGGACAAACTTAAGCAGGCAAGGAAGATGTTATTCAAGGTTATTGCAATAGAGTAGAGAGTCCACACTCAGTCTAATCTCGAGTCCTCTGTAAAAGAGTGGGAGGGTTTTTAAGTTCTTGGGTGAGCTAGTGGAAAAATACTGAAAGACATTAGGAGGGTCATAAATCATCTATGCTTGCTAATTGGCTTCATCCAAAGGAAAATATAAACTTCTCATATCTTTAAGGAAGTAGGCAGTTTTGCAACTTGGAACAAGCAAGGTGTCCGCTGAAGTAAGGCTCCTACCTTCCCACAGAGACTGAGAAATAATAACACTATCCTCCTTGGTGGCTGCATTTCAAAGGGATGCCTCCCAGCCCCTGAGAAAGATGTTCCTAGGCCGAAGAACAGGCAAGAGGATTTTACTTTAATTTTAATTTTTTTAAACTCTTATTTTAAATTCAGAGGTACAAGTGCAGGTTTGTTACATAGGTAAACTTGTGTCTTGCGGGTTTGTTATACAGATTATTTCCTCACCCAGGTATTAAGCCTACTACCCATTAGTTATTTTTCCTGATTCTCTCCCTCCTCCACCCTCTGATAGGCCCCAGAGTGTGTCATTCCACTCTACATGTCCGTGTGTTCTCATCCTTTAGCTCCCACTTACAGGTGGGAACATGGTATTTGGTATTCTGTTCCTGTGTTAGTTTGCCAAATTTAATGGCCTTCAGCTCCATCCATGTCCCTGCAAAGGACATGATCTCATTCCTTTTTATGACTGCATAGTATTCCATGGTGTATATGTATCACATTTTCGTTATCCAGTCTATCATTGATGGGCATTTAGATTGATTCCATGTCTTCACTGTTGTGAATGACGCTGCAATGAACATATGTGTGCATGTGTCTTTATAATAGAATGATTTAGAGGATTTTAAAAATATTTATATCTCAAAGGGGCAGAGACGACATTGGCAGTGGTAAGTTTTCTAAAGAAAATAGTCTAAGAGAAGAGAGGCCTATTTAAGGCTTCGTCTGGCTGAGGACAACATTAAGGCCTTCTTGGTCTCAGATGACCCATGACTCAGTGGAAGCAGCTCTGTTTTGAATGTCAGTCTTGCTGACTTCTAGACACAGCTCCTTTTTCAGTTACTTTATAGCCCGGCCCTGTTACTTAATCTTTTTTTTTTTTTTTTTTTTTTTTTAGCATATTTTAGGACAGATGAGACTAACAATAATGGTCTAGCTCCTTCATAGGTCGAATGGATCTAATCTCATCAGATCAGATTGCATTGTAAATTAAAGATGTTACGCTGTGGTGCTGCAGGGAGGGGCTGAAATTACTCTATTTTCTTAAGATTTGGGAACGCTTTGGCTCTGTCTCAGACCCTTCAAGTGTATTTTCTTCATTCTGAGAGATTCTACTTGAGCATTTGTCTCTGCTACTCATGAGTAAGGGAAGACACTTTCAGATCTTATCCAACCTTGCAATTTCATATAAGGGAAGACTGGATTCTTGAACAAGGAAGGAACTTGCCCTCGGACATACCTGAGTCATAGCAGCAGAACCTAGGACTCCTGCTTCTTTTCACTACACAATAACGCATAAAATATTCACTGATAAGCCAAGCCTTTTCACTCAGGAGCAGCTCTAAGTGCACTCGCTCTAGGAAGCCACCTTTACTCTGGGACTACTATTTCTATTACACTCCACGCACTGATTGTTGCCTTGACAGTGCTAAATTATTTCTGATGTCAGTTATCCAAGGTTGCCTTTCCCATGTCTCTGTGCTCCTCTGGGGCCTTGGACATCCAGAGACAGGGCAGACTGTCTGGCCACCCAGAAACAGGATTGCTTTTCTCAGTTCTTGTACACTGATCTCTGCTTACCTGCTGTGGTTTGTTTCTTCATCTCACAGAGGAGAGTGAAGATTTGATAATTCTGGGGCCCTGATAAAAGAACTGTAGCAGTCTGGGCAGGGTGACCCCGAACTTGATCCCAGTAGTCCCCATGGGCTAATCCCAACCTCTCTTCCCCCGCCACCATCTCAGGAGGTCAGGCAGTGAGGTTGATGACGTTGGTGTGGGGGTGGGAGTGGGATTTTGAGCGTCCCTCCCCGTCAGCTGGTGTCTGTTTTCATGGCAGATGGTGGGTGGTGACGTGGCTCTATTGTCCTCCCTTGCCTGCCCTGGAGGGAGATTTCCTTTGCCAACAAATGTGCTATACTTCCAGAGGAAATGGCATCTGCCTCTGAGGGCACGTCCAGAAGGCATCTCTAGCATCTCCATTGCATCCTTTGGCCTGAAAGCCACTCTGGGCTCCTTTAAGTCACAATGAGTAACCTGTTGTTCTTAGTTGGCTGGAAGGGCTATAGCAAATGAATGAATTTAACCTTCCTCAGGAGGCACTAAAGTTAGACATCAGCATGGACTTTTTAAATATAAGGATGATTAGATATGACTTAACAAGGTAAAACATTTGAAATGTATTGATAATGATGCCCGCTTTCCCACTCCATGCTCTTCGTCTCAGGTACCTGTCTCTGTCCTAATACTGTGATATTTCCCGCTAAGATTGTACAGTAGTAATCCTACCTTTAGATAGTGGAAAATGGAGAAATGGAAAAATGGATGGCTTTCTGAATATTCAGTCGTGCTTAAATTTTAACATGCATCAGAATTGCTTATGTGCTTATATTTGTGTGGGAAGGATAGGAGAGCTTGCAAAGATTAATGTTTTGGTCTATGTCAGCAGATTCATAGTAGGCATGGCTACCTTAGGGTATGCATTTTGTGTGTGTGTAAGAACCTCCATGATAGTAAATTTAAATAGTATTTTCTATAGTTTTAGATGGAGGTTATTCATTTAACAGACAAAAAAATGTTTTGGAGGAGGAAGAAATAGAGAGAAAGTAGGAAGACTCGTTGCTAATGGAGGGCAGAGGAAGGAGGCAACAGATGTGCAGTTAGATAAGAAAAGAAAAGGGTGGGGGGACTCTGGAAATTAAAGAGCTCAACCACTTGTGCAGAAGGATGTTCTGGAGACTATATGATGAAAGGTGAAGTGAAGGGATTTGGCAGTCTCATCTAATGTGGGAAGTAATCGGGATGTCGAGCCCCTTCAAAATAATGCTATTACATTGTTCTTTGGATTAAGCTAAATTAAAATGAAAACAGTGCTCTGGTGAATGGAAGCTGTTTAACGTAGGAGCTAAAACTTGGAGCTTTTCTTCAGGACCACACAGGTTCTAGGACCCTGAGATATCCCTGCTCCTAGGCAGCTACTAGAATAATATTAATAATGACAATAATAATAATTTATATTTATAGAATGGTGGAATGGTTGGGATATTAGGATATCCATTTGGTTACTGAATCAAAGAAATTCAAAATAGTCATTGCGTAAACACAGCAGGTTATTTTTCTCTTATAAAATGTCTAGAAAGTGTGATCAGGAATGATGGGGTAACTACACAGTTATCAGAGACTCAGGATCCTTCTGTCCATTTTTTTGCCATCTTAACATGAGGTTTTTATTCATCTTTCAGATGGCTGTCCTAGATACTTCTTTCATAGGCACATTCCAGGTGGTATGCAGGATAGACGCTGGGGGTAGGGTGGAGGGAGGAGAGGCACAAACTTGCTGTGTAAGAGCATGAGCTGTAAATTACTGTATACCAATGGCCTGAACCTAGGCATACATGGCTGCGAGGGTGCTGAGCAACCCTATGTCTAGCTTCCCCTTATATTCTACATAAGAAGCGAAAAAACAGATATTGAAGACTGTCAGTGATCTTTCCCACAAGCAGGTTATAGTTATCGAAGATCTAACACGTGAATCGTATCTTCTTAGAGTGAGACAAGTAAGATGGTTACTAGTATTTCCATTTTCAGTTGAGAAAACTAGGAATGTAAGTGGTAAGTGGCTGAGTTTGGCTTGGAATTCAGGTCTTTTGACTAGGTATGTCCTGTTCTTTCCACTACGTTGGGATGTTTTCCACTAAAGTAATGTGAAGGCAGAACTCTCCTGACCTTCCTGATTGTTCTCAGCAACTAAGAACAACTCACACTGCTCTGGCACCTTCAAATTTAGTCAATCCCCCCTTTACTCTCCTCCCTACCCTAGTTCACACTCCATCCCTCTATGCTTGATTAAAGAGAAGTTTCTAGGTCCCTTGCTTTGAGCTCAACAGCTGCCAGGAATGAGAGGGCTATACTTTGTGGTTATTTTAATACCTGTTTTGGGAGAAGCCTCTCAGTTTAATCCTTGACAGATAAACTAACAGTAGAGAGATTGGGAGTTATTTGCAAAGACTTGCTGGCTGTAGGAGATTGGGCCGTTGTTAATCTTTTCAGCTGAGGTTGGGGGTGCCCATTTTAATCAGAATTTGTGCAGGAATAATCCTTTCTTTAAATTCTGACCCAATCCCTCCAATAATTACAATCAGGGCAGTGCTCTTTGGAAGCCAATGTGTTAATATGGCGTTTAAAGGGATAAAACAGGCCGACTGAAATACTACCGTAAGAGTACCTGACAAGGGCAGTACCCTTGACAACTTAAGGTTTCCATGGCTGAAGGAGTCTAGAAGTTACCATTCTTCCAGTTGTGTCTGGGGACTTATTTGAAGTTATCTCACAAGTAATTTTGGAAAAGGAGAACCAAAATAAAAATAATTATGACTTTCTAGAAAATTTTACTCAAAGAAAACATAAAAAAGAAGCAAAAAGAATTTATATACAGATCTATAGAGAGGACTTCTTATGATGGAACCACTGAGTAAATGCATAACTGTGTTTGGGTGGACAGAGAAGAGATCCCTCAGCTATAAGGGAAGAGACTAAGTAGATTAATTCAAGATGTTTGAGAAACAGATACCAAGATATAAATTAGACAAGCAAGAGAAGTTTGTGGGGAGGAATGCCTATGGCAGATAAGGGAAAGAGACTATGAGTAGCCAGGGACAGCCTTCAGATAGTGGTCTGATACCTATAAAAGCAGAGGAGAAGGAAGAAAAGCACCCGAAACTGCAGCGTGGTTCTAAGACGGTTTCGGGCATGCCAGTGGGGAGGCTGAGTCAAAATTGTCTGTTGGAGGAGTCCTGCATGCTATAGGACCTGTGCTGTGTTGAGTCATTGGTGGGAGCAGCACAGGGGTAATGTGGTCTCCCTGCATATACAGCGGCATGTCCAAGAGGGACCAAACTGGACTTGTCAGTCAATTATGTTCTCTGCAGTAAGTTTTCTTGCAGAAGATCTATGTGGTGTAGTTCCACCGCCATCACACGAGGGTTCTCTGCTGTTTGTCTTTGGGGAATTTCCTTCCTTATCTGGGCTTCAGTTTCCTTGTTTATAAAACAAAGTGGTTAAGGCTAGATGATCTTTAGGGTTTATGCATCACTTTCATTTTCTAATTTTGCAGAGTCCCAACCTTTGATCCCCAAATGGTGGGTGTGTGTGTTGGGCAGGGAATGCAGGCGGTGGGGGAGGTTGTCATGGAGAGAAATGGATTAATGGCTAGGAGGAAAGACAGATCACTGTCAGGTGCCTTCTTTCTGTCTGAGCCTGCCCCTTTTTCTGGGCTCCAACCTGGGCTGAGGGCTGGGCTGGCCACAGCTTCAGCCTAATCTAATCTAGTCTATCAGAGAGGTAATGAACTATAAAAGTGTGGATTCAATTACAATTAGAGGGGAGTTTTGTGTTGGCTGGAGTCTGGTGCTAGTCAGAGAATAGAAACTCAGGCTGAGCTGAAAGGCCCATCTGTGCTAGCAAGGTCTGCCGTTAGGGGCTGGGTAAAACCTTACCAAACACAATGAGGAAAGAACAGTACCCCTATCAATAATTTTATTTTAAGGAGAAAAAGTATTCACTCTTTAGATTCTGCCTTTTTTTCGTGACAAGGTAAGAGGAAATAATTTTTTTCTTAGGTTGTCTTACCCGCATTCTCTGGATAGAGCCCCAATACACCCAGAGCTTCTACGAATCTGACTTTTCCTTCTCTATCAAAGTCTCCTGGATCCTCCACTTCAGCCCTCCTCCCTTCTCTTCCTAAATGGTAAAGATTGAGGCAATGGGTTGCCTGTCCTTTGGATTTTGAGAAAAGTCTCATTCTGTCGGAACCCCAACAAATTCTGCCACAGAGCTTCCTGAGCACTCATTTGCCCTTTATGTCTGTCAGAGTGTAGTTCACATTGGTACTCATTTTTCAAGGTTCAGGGAAAGGATATTTGCTCAGAATGCACCCTCAGGAGGCTCTTAAAGAATTGTGATTTTTTTTTTTTTTCCTGAGCATCCATTGCATTTTGTAACTCTCAATGACATCTATCATATTCTGCCTTCCGTTAGAGATATTTACATACTTGTTTTACTCATTTTTTACTTCAACGATTTTTTTTACTACTCTCTGCGTCCTCTGTACTGAGCCCATCTTTAACTAGCATTTAATTGTCATTAAACACAGGTTTACTGAGAATGATAAATACGTATTTGAGAGAAATTGTTTTCTCTGTTCTCTTTTGCTTCATTGTTACCCTTCTTTCTTGTTTCTTTGGCTAATTTTCCTTTCCAAAGAGCACATTGAGCAAGACAATTAAAAACAGTAAATTTTAAAAAATGATATTTTTTTCTTCTTTTGCCATGCCATTTGCCCTTCCGCTGTTCCTTGACCCAACTATAGTTGTTCTTACCTGAGATCCTTTAATTTAAAGTATCAGTATGGGGAGCCCCACAGCAATATTTGGCTTTCCTGAAATTCTGTATAAATTTAGACAAGACTTTCTCAGTGTTCATCCACGCATATGCCAATGTGTTAACATTATTTGTATATGCTATTTTTTACTTTTTAACTTTTGTTAAACAAGTGATAAGAGGTATCCTTCATCCCAGCTGTTCCCCTTACTAACAATACAATCTTGGGCATACAAGAGTTCTCTGTGTCTCAGTTTCCTTATGTGTAAAATGGGTAAAATAATTTTATCTTTGTTGTAGATCTGTTGTGAATATATTGTGCATAGCAAATGATATATATTTGCCTTTTTATTGCTATTATAAAAATTATTAAAAACAGAAAATATTAAAAAAAAAAACTATAATAGTCATTCAGAGCCCATTACCATGCGCCCAGGTTTCTTTTGAGAAATTTTTAAAAAATGGCTAAAATCAAGATAGCACTACTGCACTCCAGCCTGGGCAACAGAGTGAGACTCCGTCTCAAAAAAAAAAAAAAAAAAAGGCTAATTTTTTTTATCCTTCTTTCAAAGGATACATATATGTCAGGGACTGAACCAATAATATTGTGAGGATTTATCGAATGTCAAAAAGGAGAGGTCTGTGCCTTCACATAGCCCTGATTTAACTTGAATTGAAGAGCAATTCCAAGATTAGATCCTGGTGATAGCTTAAAAATGCCTATGGTACAGAATTTTTTGATTCTGGCAATTTCTTGAGATGATAGATGTCTTTGGACCCATCCAACTGTAATTGAAGAATACCTGGATCACGTAGGAAGTGAGGATTGACGCACTCTGTTATGGAGTGGGAACCACAGAGAGAAGGGCTCCTGCTTATTTTAAAATCAAGTAAATAACATGAAAATCAGATGCAAAATAAAACTCAGATTAGCATATAATCACATTAGCAGACTAATTGAGTCAGGAGCTCAACACTTTGTGTAATAAGGTTGCACCCTTCAAAGGGAGAATAAGAGAAAGTCCAAATTGTTTATCCATCCTTCTATTTCAATGCAGAGCAGAGGGTCCTGAGACCAGATGTGGCCAGAGTCCCATCCAGGCAGTTAGCACAGTATCACTTACTCTAGGGGACCTATAAGAGGGGATTAGGGGTCATCGACTGAGTGTGGCAGCCCCCTAAGGCCTGAGGGATTAGCATCTAATGCATCCAGCTTTGCAGAAAATAGGGCTCAGATGAGGATCTAACCTCTTTTATTCTTCTTTGTTTTTCAAAAGCTCTAAGAGTAAGAGGGTTTCTTTTTCTTTTCATACAGTGAAGTCCTTCCATCCCGAGAAGCAGGGGTGGGGATGGGGATGCTGGATCTACAGGTGATCTAACAGCTCTGAAACAGAATTTATTTTCCTTCTATCCATATTTCTCTTCCTTCTGGGCTTTGGTTCTTCCAGCCAAATTTCCCTTTATCCTCCTCTCCTCTTACGTGCCTGACACCAAATATTTATTTTTTAACCGAAACCAGTTTCTTTGCTCCTCTTAAGTTCTCAAAGGAAACATCATAACATCTCTTACCTTCTAGCACCCTCAACTTACTTGAATCAGTTGTTAATGTTGTAACCTTTGCTTTCAGTCATTCAAAAGATATACTCCTAATTTCTGCTACCAAAAATCATTAAAATATATTGAAGGTGATGAGAATATAACAGACTAGAATTTAAGGCAGTGATATATCTAGGCTGACTATAAATTCATCCAGTCCAATGAAAGGAACTGTAAGTAAAATGTGTAAGATGAAGTTATAAGATATTTAACAAGGTGTTTATGAACCTGGATCTAGTAAAAGATGAAAAAGCTATAATCCACGGCTACTCACCTTTGTAACAGTGTTCTTTTCACTATACTTTTCTGTGTATAATTGTTTTCTAATTTAATTTCCCTCTGATTATTTTTTAAAATAACTCATAAAGTTGCAATGCTTACAACTTATCTATCTCTTCCATAGAGAAAGAGTTCAGGTTGACAGTGGAACATTTTGTCCTCATTGTTTTTTCTCCCTCAAATTTGCATTACATGTTATTCAAGGGAATCAGAAATTTCTGTGAAAGACTCATATCTCCTGCCCTTTTCTCTGAGACATAGGAAAAGCACAATAGCAGAAACTGAAGCATAAATTTCTTAATAATTCTATGAGCTTAGTGAGAACATAAGGGACCGTGGAAAAAGCATCAGAGTTGAGCCGGGGTTCCAGTAACACTTCTAATACTAACTACTGTGTGGCAGTTAGCGAGCTTCAGATTTCATTATCTGTAACTGTGAGAAGGCTTGACCCTTCCAGAATGGTTTTGAGAATGAAGGTTTTATACTGTATATGTAAAATGGCTGGCATGCAGAAGTCACCAACAAAGTGGTAATCTGTAGGCAAATATACTTTTTAACCACCCACTGTATAAGCTACTTTATACTTTGTGGACCTGACAGGACAGCAGGGGAATTTAAAGGAAGAACACGGCACAGCATAACCTATGCTCCAATGACATCTATAATCTTGAGAAATGGCCAGAATAAAACAATTCAATTCCATAGGCATTTTTTAAAACTGTCACCAGGATCTAGTCTTGGAATAAAAACATAAGGCCCCACCAAATCCTTCAAGGGGATTTATGTCTATTACAAAGACAGAGTATTACATAGCCACAGAAAATGTGATATTTGCTAATGTGTAAGTATTGACTCAGTACTACATGACACAGAGAAAGGAAGTTTGTACAGAGAGAAGTCAGAGTTATAAAGACGTTTAAGCTGTACCCAAAACAGTGAAAACAGAAGTAGTCTGAGCAGTGGGAATGGCAGGGAAAACACAAACTCGAGAGTAATTAGGGTGTCCTGGGAAGAGGGAATATTCTAAGGTACCAGTACATAGATTGGTAGTCACTGTGTGTGTGTGTGGTGTGTGTGTGTAGAAGTCTGGTTACGGATGAGATCGGGTAAACTATGATCAACCTCAGGTGTTTGGATTTGGCCCTGCTGACCATGGGGAGACATTGTGGCATTTCTACACAGAGAAGTGACCAGATTCAATGTCAGTGGCCATATACTAGCTCTGCGAATGGTGTATTTTGGTGAAGTTGCCCTTAACAAACCATCGTTTCCCAGAGGAAAGTTTGTTGTCTTCTTAGGGTGGCGTATTTTCACCAAAACTTGTGTAGGGAGCTGTAGATTGCTCATTGCCTCTTTGACAAGTGGAGGGTGGGTCAGAAGCAGGGATGGCCCCAGATCTGGTCTCTGCTCCTATCCCTCTGCAGGCCCATGAGAAACTTTTTCAAGGTGCCGGTCTGGTATTCATACCCCATCTGTCATGACTCCAGTCTCAGTCCTGACTCTCATTAGAGCTGTGGGCAGAGCTGCCCTTTTCAGGGCTACCTCCACCTCCCTCTCATCCAGCCTCTACACCCGAACAATCAGACCAGAGTCAAGTTGATTGTTTCCTATGGAAATCAGCCATGTGGAGCCCTGGGGGAATAGCTCTGCTCTCTTATGTTCATTTTCTTCCAGTGTGGACAGGGATTGGGGAGGGCAGTTTCTAGCCCTTCACATATGCCAGAGGGAGACTGAGACAGAAAAATAGAAGAGAGACCTGGAAGTATAGGCAGGGGTTTAGGGTGGAAAAGGGCAAGAAAGTAACAATAGAATTGCTTGCCTATATCACAGACAATTTTGTTTGGGAAGAATCTCGTATTTCTGGGGCTACGGGAACTGAGAGGGCAGCCTCATAGCTAGCCATCCTAAATATTAGCATGTTAGGACATTAGCATAAAGGTGGCATGAGTAGACACCTCATTCATTTTACTATTACCCCCCAAATGCCACAAGTGAACAGAACATCATGCAAATTTGTAGGTCATATGTTTATCTTTGTTCTGCTAGACGTAACTGAATGGATTTTTGAAAAAACTGATTAGTTACTCAGTGATGTTCAAAGAGGCAGAATGTTTGGCATGCAGAAAAAATATCTGCAGATTTGACAATTGGTTTTTATACTTCATCTGATTACTTACTTTGAATCTCACACATTACTTTCAGACTTCACTAGAATTGCTTTGCAATTTGATATGTACATACATTATTTATTTTATTTTGTTTTTATTTTTCACTTTGTTTCCTTGACATCTTGTTACATATTTAAAACTTCCCTAGATATACCTTGTCCATAGCCCTTACTACTCACCTCTCTATCCCATCTTTTGTCAATGAAAGCAAACATGATTTACTGTATAACCGTATTCTTTTAAAATCCAAACTTGATGTGTTTATGAGGAAAACTTTTTATAATATAAAATTAGGAATACTCCTGCTAATCAGAGACATTGGTGCAAATTCAAGGCTGAGATCAGCTCAGGGACTAGGCGTTCTCCCCAGGGGGCGATATGGGTGGATGGTGGGGTTGGCAGTTGGATCAGAGGATGACAGAAGGGACAGATCTAGGCAGCTGAGATTTTGATTCTTTGATTGGATTTGAGAAACTTAGACACAGAATAACCATGTCCCTTTCTTTGTCTTTCCTGGTGCTTAATCTTTGACAGCATGTTTTGGAACAGTTTTTAAAAGAAATTACAAGACCTTCCTAATTTCTTATTGAAGTAAGTAGTAATATTGAGAATAGTCCAACATTCAAAGCCTCCACACAACAGTCTTAATCTACCACTCCAATCACTTATTCAAATACTTCCTAATAATGTACTTTATATACTTGCCAAATCAGACCATATTTTTTCCCCCATTTAATGCAGACTTGGCTTTTGGGTTTTCTTAGTTCAGTGCTTTTGCTCTTATATGTCCCTTTGCTTGAGATTCTTGTTTTTTTCAAGCCCCCTTTTCTCCCCTTCATGAACTATTTCAATCTTGCCTGACTTCTTGAAATCAGCTAAATGGGTTCTGGCTCCTTCCTTTAAGTCTTCATGATAGTTTGTTACTTCATCTGCTATTTATCACTTTTTAATCTTAAATTTTTTTTTTTTAAATTGAATTCCCAACTGTAGTTCAGACCCTCATTTAGAGAAGTGGGTAGCCTCCTTTAATTCAAACCATCCCCATTCTCATCTCATCAGATCCTCATGCCTGAAAAATATATGATCTCACATATATATATGTATATAACTGTATATATAATGAATTTAAGTACCTTTTCCTCTTCAAAATTTACAGTTTTAACAGGTATTGATTGATTGGCAAAGTGGTACAGATTATACAGTGCTTTCTTGCTCCATCAGTAAGGGCATAATTTATGATTGTTGGGGTCAGGAACTAGCCTTTAAAAATAATGTTTTACTCATAGAATCTGTCCCACACATATTTATTTGAATTATAAACAAATGTCTAGAGTGTTCTTTACTTCTGTAAAGTTTAAAATGAGTCTGTTCTTTCCTCCGTGCCCTCCCCATTTAGCAGTGATCCTCTGTGATTGTGGCATCCGTCCCTGAACCTGGGCCTCAGCTTGCTGGGAGCTGAGCTTTCCAGAGAGGGCTGCAGATGCTGGGAGGGTGACAGATGGCTCCGTAGCAGCAACAGTTTGAGGAAGGAGTCATTGAGGGGCATCCAGGAGGGGCGTGTGTCAGACCTTCCTACTGCGTAGAAGAAAAGACCCAAGAGGGTATACATACCAGGGGTTATTTTATAGACAGGGTTTTGCAAATTTGGACTAAGGAAACAAGTGCAAAATAAAAAGCTTCTTCCTTGCCAAAGACTTATTTTTCACTCTCTTCACCATCTTCAGAAGCCTCTGCACAGGTTACTTGGTTCCTGCTGTCTCTTCCTGGTCAGCCTCTCTTTGTAACTTCAGACAGAGTTCTTTTCTGATTTAACAGGTTCTGAGAGGGGTCAACACCTCTCATACCCAGGGCTAAGGCCCTAACCTGACACCTGAGCTCTGGGTCATGATTTCTAGAATGCTGGTGTTTCAGGGCTGGAAGGATGCTAAGGGGAGCTGAGATTTGAACCCTGAAAGTCCAAAGAAGGATCCTGCAGTGGCAGGAATGACCAGGGTGTGGACAGGATTGGAGGCCTGCTATTATTTTGTTTCCATGTCTACTTCTGACCAAATGATTAAATCTCAGGGCTTAATCGTGCTGTTGAGAGTCTGTTCACTCGCATTCAGCCCTGGCCTAGTCCCTCCCGATGGGGCCATTAACTCTGGAAATCCTAAACCCTCTAAGCCATTTACACTAGCTCCACAGGATTACACTGGGTATCCACCTAGTGGCTGGCAAGGAAAACTGCAGCTTGGAAAGGCTGCTCCTCAATCACCTTCTCCATAGGCTGTTGGGAGAGAGAACAGGGAGGAGCTGCACCAAGGCCCAGCCATCCAGCCCACATTCCCCAGACCTGTCCCCAGTCATTTGATTCCAGCATCTGGTAACACTTTTCATTCAAGTAAGTTCTTCTGAAGCACCAATCATACCACTTTCACAAGAGGCTAAACCTACCAATTTATTTTATTTTATTTTAATTTTTTAGACTGCGTCTCTCTTTGTCGTTCAGGCTGGAGGGCAGTGGTGTGATCTCGGCTCACTGCAACCTCCACCTCCGGGGTTCAAGTAATTCTCCTGCCTCAGCCTCCTGAGTAGCTGAGATTACAGGCGTGAACCACCATGCCTGGCTAAGTTTTGTATTTTTAGTAGAGATGGGGTTTCATTACGTTGGCCAGGCTGGTCTTGAACTCCTGACTTCAAGTGATCCTCCTACCTTGACCTCCCAAAGTGCTGGGATTACAGGTGTGAGCCACTGGGCCCAGCCTATGAATTTATTTAAATACACTATGGATCAAGTTTTAGCCTCTTTCTCTGCAAGAGTGTGATCAAGTTAGTGGTTGTGTGGTCTAGGATATTGGACTTGAGTACGGCTTGGACAAATCGGTCTGTTGAAAATCCATTTCCAAATTATTAAAATGAAGACGACATTTTTTCTGTTTTACCAAATGATGAATGCTTTACAGTTCATAGAAGTGTTTAAAAATATTTATATAATGCACAGTGGTATGGTAGATGGTCAAGAGATACTGTTAACATGAAAATGTAGTTTACGCTGCTGAGAAGTTTCATATTATTGAGGATCTTCATCCTAACAGAATTCTGAGGGAGATCTGAGGTGATTCTACCCACTTCCTAGCTGGGAAATCTGAGGTACTGAATGAGAAAGTGACTTACCGCCGAACCAGTAAGCATCAAAATAAAATTAGAGCCTGGCTTCTTCTCATGACCCTCCAGGCACCATCCATTAGATGACACTGTCTTCAGCCATCCTAACATAGATTCACCCCTGAAATGATGGTACAGTACCTGTTTCTTGCACATGCCTGAGTCTAAAGTGAGAATTCAGTTATCCTTTGACTTTGAAGAAGTAGAGGTAACTTCCCCCTAACCACTCCATCAAGGATGTTTGTGAATTTTTTTTCAAAAACAAATTTTTCTGAGTCCTGGCTGAAGGACTGGAGGGGGAAAATACTTACTGAGCTTAACTATGTGCTGGTGACTGAGATAACTGGGTTATTTTACATGTATGATTCTGACTTTAATCCCAACAATAATTCTAGAGAGAAAATGTAATGAAAGAAACCAAGTTATATTACAATGAGAGAGATACAGAAGAATTTTCTGACTTAGATTGTCAAATATTGGAAGAAATATTGGACAAATAAAGCTCATGCAATTTCCTTCTTAACCATTTTAGATCTTTAAGGGGCAAATGAAACATGTTTATTGATTATTGATATACTGTATATATGTCTTTGAAACTTAGAGCAATTATCTAGTATAATTATAATTATTCTCATTTTATAGATGAGGCAACTGAGTCTCAGAGAGATTTAAAGAAAAAATGTTACTCTAATTCACACAGTGGTTGAGTGGTATGGGTACGAATTGCAGGCTGAATGGCCTGATTCTAATGTCCATTCTTTTTATGTTACACTACATTGATCTACTCTGTTACATTCACATGACATAATACAAACCCAGGCCTGTGCTGTCCAGTACAGTAGCCATTAGTCCTATGTGACTATTTAAATTAATTAAAATGAAATAAAGTTAAAAATTCAGTCCTTCAGTCACATAAGTCAGTATTTCAAATGTTTAATGGTCACATGTGGCTAGGGGCTACTCTACACTGGAAAGAGCAGATATAAGACATTTTCATTAACGCAGAAAGTTCTTGACAGAACAAGATCCCCTGTAGATGAGAAGTGGTTCAGTGAAGTGGGTGAGGGCATAGGCTTTAGAGTTAACAGATTTGGGCTTGAAACCTACTTTTCCCACTGTTATTTGTATGATGTTGTGCTTGATTAATTGTACTTTTCTGATTTAGTCCTCAATTTTCTGGTTTGAAGCCTGAGGACAATAACAGATTTTCCCTTGAAGAGTTATTAGAGTCAGACAGAGAGCAGAATTCCAGAAAGTTGGTAAGGAGTTGGCAGAAGTTAGCTATTATCACAAACTATCTACAGTTTTTTTAAAAAGACTACGTTTTATAATCCTTTGGGTATATGCCCAGTAATGGGATGGCTGGGTCATATGGTACTTCTAGTTCTGGATCCTTGAGGAATCACCATACTGTTTTCCATAATGGTTGAACTAGTTTACAATCCCATCAACAGTGTAAAAGTGTTAACACCGCATGTTCTCACTCATAAGTGGGAACTGAACAATGAAATCACTTGGACTCGGGAAGGGGAACATCACACACCGGGGCCTATCATGGGGAGGGGGGAGGGGGAAGGGATTGCATTGGGAGTTATACCTGATGTAAATGACAAGTTGATGGGTGCTGACGAGTTGATGGGTGCAGCACACCAACATGGCACAAGTATACATATGTAACAAACCTGCACATTATGCACATGTACCCTAGAACTTAAAGTATAATAAAAAAAATTAAAAAAATAAAGACTATGTTTTGTTGGAAATAGGCACAAAAATGGTGCATACATATTTGATTTACTGTATTTGTAAAATAAGCCAGGTTGATATGAGAATTTTCCTAAAGCATATTTAGTAAAAATTTTGTCCAGGAATCATATCTGTGCAAAAATTTGCTACCCTACTCAGAGTAGAGATAATACTATATTTCATCCTTGAATTCCTGTGGCCTAGCACAGTGTGTGTCTTGGTTAGTTTTGTGTTGCTGTAACAGAATACATTACAGTGTATTCTGGAGAAATTTATTAAGAACAGAAATTTATTTCTTACAGTTCTGGAGACTGGGATGTCCAAGATCAAGACACTGGCAGGTTTGGTGTCTGCTTCCAAGACAGTGCCTTGAATGCTGCATCCTCCAAAGGGAGGATCCAAAGTGTTCCTCACATGGCAGAAGAGCAGAAGGGGAACCCACTTCCAAAAGCCTCTTTATTGCAGCATTAATTCATTCATTAGGACTGAACCCTCATGACCTAAACACCTCCCATTTCGTGCCACCTCCCAACACTGTTACATGGATGATTAAGTTTCCAACACATGAGTTTGGAGTCGACAAAAACATTCAAACCATAGCAGAGACTTACATTTAGTCCTATATATGTGGGCTGAAGTGAAGTGAGAGATGGCAAGAGATACAAAAAGGGATGGTCAGATGCATTTTGTTTTGTCTGGTCTATCATATTGTACATCCTCTCAAACCCCAGTTTCACATACATGAGCTAGGGTGACCAACCATCCTGGTTGCCCACCTCAGAACTTTCCCTATTTTAGAACTGAGAAACCTCTCAGGCCCAGGAAAACCAGAATACGTAGTTACCTGACTGGGTTCAGCTTTAATGAGAATCTAACTTTAAGGTCAAGTAAAAGGTTAATCTACTTCTATAGCCCAGTATTACTTAAACATGAGAGATATCTATTCCTTTTAACATCAAAGTAAACAAATGAAGTTCAGCCAAAATATGAATAAGTTTCTTGATATCAGAATATCTCCTATTTTATTGTGGGAAAGGGATTAGGAAATGGGAAGATACTGAAAGGAGAGTGTTAGGTCAGGGAGAGCTGGAACTAGAAAAAGGTTTGGAGTGATGCAGGATTTTTCTCAGCCCCTTTGTCAGACTCATGATGGGGGTACCCTGTTTACTTGGCCCACCACACTCAACCCTTTGTGAGAGAGAGCATGTGAGTAAGTGAGTGGGATCCAGGCAGCCGCTCTGGGCACCAGCAGGAGCAAGCTCAGTGCGGAGCCTGCAGTGGCACCCAGGTGGGAGTGCCTGCCACCCCAAAACCCCAGACGGCATGTTTACAGTGCTCTCATAGCTCTGCCATCTGCAGACAGCAGTGTGTTATCAGCTCAGTTGGCCCCTTGCCTCATTGCATGGGGTGGCTGCCCTCTGCTGGCAAGGGCAAAGGGCCAGTGTAGCAGCCTTTTTTGGGTACCTGCACTCATTGGGTTCTGAGCTCTTGTCCAGTGTCCAAGAAGAATGAGGTTGGCCTTGAAGGATGGTGAAGGTGGAGAATTTTATGAAGTGATGGAAATGGTTCTCAGCAGACAGGGGAGCTGGACAGGGATGGCACAAGCAGGTAGTCTTTCCCCCAAAGTCCGGCCGGCTCTGTTCACGAAGTCCAGCCAGCTATTCCCTGAAGTGAAGCTGCCTCAGTGAAGTCAAACTGCCTCTCTTCTCTATTGACTGAGTCTGGGGTCTTTATAGGCACAGGATGGGGGTGGGGCAGGCCGTAGGTAGTTTTGGAAAAGCCAGTGTTCAACTAGTAAAAAGACATTACTCAGAAAGAGCCAATTGGGAGAGAGTCGGCAAAGAGGAATAGAAGTTCTCACTTTGGGCTGCAGGTCTCAGGCCACTTTGGCATGAAGGTGGGTTTTCACCAGGAACCCGCCCCATCTCCGTCTGCCTAGAATTTCCCTGCCTCCTGCCTCTATCAGGAGGACCTAAGCAAAAATTTTGCTCACTGCTTAGTTTACATATTTTGTTATTCCACAGTATCATTTCTCTTAGAAATAACAGTCGATAGAGGATCCGGGATAGAGAAAGGCCACAATGAATGTTTATAATACTATGAGGGGGTCTGCCCTGGAAACTAAAAGATAAGGTTCTAATCCTGGTTCTGTCATGAACTATTTTTGACTTTTGATAAGTTGCCTAAATCTTCAGAAATTCAGTTTCCTCTTTGGACTCTGAAGGAAAGTGTGGGCTCAATTGATCCCGAAGTTCTTTCTAGATTGAATAGTTAGGACTTAATAGGAACATCATCTCAGAAGCCCACCATGACTTTTTGCCACCGACTAGGACAGGTAATGACGGTGCTATCATGGGGATGTGCTGCCACCTTGTGGTAGTTTGAGTTGTCTGCATGCACTAGTTTACTGGGAAAATTTCTAATTTATTTTCCTGCAATATGTTGTTATTTTCACCTAAAGGAACACAGTCACTTAACGTTTGGAATCCTTAAGATATCTTAATTTACTTAGATTTTTTTCATAGCAATATTTTTTTAGTTTTAAATGTAGAAATATTAAACATCCTTGATAAAATTTATACCTAATTCTTTATTTTGATATTATAAAAGGTAATTTTAAAATTAAATTAAATTTAATTTTACAATTGTTGTTAGTATGTAGTAACAAATTTATTTTTATATATTAATTTTGTATCCCAAGGTTTTGTTAAATTTATCTTTCGGTTTTAGCAGCTTTTTGAGGGTGGTGAGGGGGCTAGATCCTCAGGATTTTCTATATGCAAAATTATGTAATTTTGAATAAGGAAATTTAAACTTCTTCTTGACCAATCTGTATGCCTTTATCTTCTTTTCACCATTGAATATGATGTCAAAAGGTTTTAGTAGACAGCACTGATAGAATGCTTACTGTTGTTACTGCAGTCTTATAAATGTATGAAATACATTAATCTATTTATTTATTGTTATTTATTTATTTTTGAGATGGAGTCTTGCTCTGTCGCCCAGACTGGAGTGCAGTGGCAGATCTCAGCTCACTGCAACCTCCGCTTCCTGGGTTCAAACAATTATCCTGTCTCAGCCTCCCGAGTAGCTAGAACTACAGGAGCATGTCACCACGCCTGGCTAATTTTGGTATTTTTAGTAGCGTCGGGGTTTCACTGTATTGGTGAGGCTGGTCTCGAACTCCTGACTTCAGGTAATCCACCCACCTTTGCCTCCCGAAGTGCTGGTATTACAGGTGTGAGCCACCGTGCCTGGCCACATTAATCTATTTAATCATCATAGTCCTCTGGGATATGGACTATCATTGTTCCTGCTTTAAAGATGAAGAAATTGAAGTTTAAGGAGGTTAAATATCTTACTTGAGGTCATCAATGACAGAGCTATCAAATTGAGGAGCTGATCTTAAACTTATTCATTATGTTATTCTATTGCTTTATGCTTCTTCCAAGAATTCTTGAAAGTTACATTTATTGTGGTAAAGTTTCTTAGGCTTTGTTTATCTGAGAATATCTTTGTGATATCCTTACATTTATATTACAAAATTTTAGGTTCTAAGTTCTTGACTCAATTCTTTCAGTGCAACCTTTAAGAAATCAAATGGCAACATCATTCTTACTTCTTTTAAGATCATCTGCTCTTTATTTCTGAAGGGTTTTCCAGATCTCTCTGTATCGTAGATATTTCTATTTTTTTCTGTAACGTGTCACAGTATTTTCTCCTTAAGTGTCATGTTTAGTCTTCTGTGTTCCCTTTTTGTTTGAAATTGTTCACATATATATATTTTATGTATAATTCTCATAAATTTTCAATCAGCGTGGCTGTTCTTAAGCATGTTTCCCCCCATGTTTGAGCTAGAGATAAAAATAATGAGATGGTGAGGGACTTCCTAAATTTAAAATAAAATAAAATTTAGGACTTCCTGAAATTTAAAATAAATTTTAAAATTTTAATTAATAATTTAAATTCATCTAGTTACATTCATCTAAAGATCATGTGATTCTGGTTTTTTCCCAATTGCTTTGATAAAAAAAAAAAAAACATGAAAAAGTTGTTGGCAGGTTGAAAAGTCTAACAGAAAATATTTGCTTAAAACTGGTCTTCAGCTCTTGGTTTCCACTTTTGTGATGATTAGGAAGCACCTGGACTAAGTCTACAAGGCACCATGCCAAATGGAGCAGAAACAAGTTTCTCAGAAATTCATTAAATTTACATCTTAATGAAAACTATTTTCTGCCTAGAAACGGTATGAATATAATAAATCCCAGTGGGGAGATTCTGGGTTTGTTGGATAGTACTGAAAATGAAGGAAGTTTTTGTGTTGTAGTTGCAATTGTTAAATGATGAAAGAGAAGTTCTAAGAGCACTAGTAATTGGGAGACTAGGAGACATGATTTTTCTATTTGTAGAGTTCCAATTCAAACCCCCTAAATGATTTATAGACTACTTGATATTGTCTATAAATCACTAACCAGTGACTTTTATTGGGTCTAACTCATCTTCTCCAACTTCTACAACTGAAGCAGCTCCTGGGCAATCTCAATGGACAAAATTGTTCAACCACCTCTCCTAGTATTACTTCTAAAGGATATATTTAACATGAATAGCAGACCTTAGGTTTAATTAATAAAATGATTTATTTTTCATAATTAAAAAAGAATAATTGATTTCTTTTTTTAATTTTAATTTTTATTTTAAGTTCCAGGGTACATGTGCAGGATATGCAGATTAGTTACATAGGTAAACATGTGCTATGGTGGTTTGCTGCAACTATCAACCCATCACCTAGTTGTTCAGGCCCGCATGCATTAGCTATTTCTCCTAATGCTCTCCCTCCCCCCACCCCATCCCCCGACAGGCCCCAGTATGTGTTGCTCCCCTCCCTGTGTCCATATGTTTTCATTGTTCAGCTCCCACTTATAAGTTAGAACATGTGGTATTTGGTTTTCTGTCCCAGCATTAGTTTGTTGAGGATAAGGGCTTCCAGCTCCATCCATGTCCCTGCAAAGGACATGATCTTATTCTTTTTTTATGGCTGCATAATATTCAACAGTAAATATGTACCACATTTTCTTTATCCAGTCTATCATTGATGGGCATTTGGGTTGATTCCATGTCTTTGCTATTGTAAGTAGTGCTACAATGAACACATGCATGCGTTTATCTTTGTAGTAGGATGATTTGTATTACTTTGGGTATGTACCCAGTAATGGGATTGCTGGTTCAAATGGCATTTTGGGTTCTAGATCTTTGAGAAATCTCCACACCATCTTCTCCAATGTTTGAACTAATTTACATTCCCACCAACAGTGTGAAAGCATTCTATTTCTCTGCAACCTTGCCAGCATCTGTTGTTTCTTGACATTTTATAATTGCCATTCTGACTGGAGTGAGATGGTGGCATCTCATTGTGGTTTTGATTTGCATTTCTCTAATGATCAGTGATGTTGAGTTTTTTGTCATGTTTTTTGACCACATGAAAGTCTTCTTTTGAGAAGTGTCTGTTCATGTCCTTTGCCCACATTTCTTTCTTCTTTTTTTTTTTTTTTAAATGTAAGTTTGTTTAAATTCCTTATAGATTCTGGATATTGGACTTCCGTCAGATGGATAGATTACAAAAATTTTCTCCCACTCTATAGGTTGCCTCCTTGCTCTGATGATAGTTTCTTTTGCTGTACTCCTTAGTTTAATTAGATCCCATCTGTCAATTTTTGCTTTTGTTGTAATTGCTGTTGGCAATTTTGTCATGAAATCTTTGCCCATGCCTATGTCCTAAATGGTATTGCTTGGATTTTCTTCTAGGGTTTTTATACTTCTGGGTTTTACATTTAAGTCTTTAATCCATCTTGAATTAATTTTTGTATAAGGTGTAAGGAAGGGGTCCAGTTTCAATTTTCTGCATATGGTTAGCCAGTTTTCCCAGCACCATTTATTAAATAAGGAATCCTTTCCCCATTGTTTGCTTTTGTCAGGTTTGTTGAAGATCAGATGGTTGTGGACGTGTGTGCTTTTGTTTCTCTAGTTCTTTTAGTTGTGATGTTAGGGTGTCAATTGGAGATCTTTCTAGCTTTCCGATGTGAGCATTTGGTGTTATAAATTTCTCTTTTAACACTGCTTTTGTTGCATCCCAGAGATTCTGGTACGTTATCTCTTTGTTCTCATTGGTTTCAAAGAACTTCTTGATTTATGCCTCAATTTCATTATTTATGTAAGAATCATCAATTTCTAAAATAGTTTCTGAAATTTGCTATAGTTCTTATTTTAAAAATGCAGATTAAATTGAGTTGAGACTCTTGATTTCATGTGTTACACACAGAGCATATAAATATTAGATGTAACTAGTGTTTCAGGATGTGGAAATGGATTTTTATTGTAATATTCTATTCTAAAGGCAGTCCTAGCATATGGTAGATATCAGTGGAGAGAAATTGGTGATACTGTAAGGTTTCTAAATGCTGAGGCAAAACTAAATAACTAATATAAATTCTGAGTAGTTATTCTCACCAAGGGAACCATTGAGGAGAGAGACTCAGGAATTGGGGAGAGTTTTTGAAGAACCTACAAAAACTCATTAGTAAAATAGTCAATTTTCAAGCTTTTCCTAGCAAGAGACCCATGATGGTATACCATAATAACAGTATCTTTCAAATCCAAATTTCCCTATCCTCTTTCTTCCTTTTTCCACTTCAATTATGAAAGGCTAGAGAGATGGGAGAGAATTCCTATGCAAGGAAGACTAAACTAAATCTTGTACCCACTCTTCTATTGCAAAGCTCGCTGCATGTGATGTGTTATAAACTTTAAAATAGGTGTTTACCCACCATCTCTGTGGATTTTACATTATGATGTAGCACTGACCTTGGTATCTGGTCTGTATTATCTCTGTACTTGCAGCTTAAATATTTATTAAACTAGCTTCATATAGGAGTCCTATCTTTTAATCTACAGATCTATATTTATGTATAGAATACCATGAATGAATCTGCCTCAGAGGGATCAAGTCTATAACTTTCATCAGCTCTTTAAATAATTCATACTTTTAATTGCTATACTATCAAATAAGTAGTTTCTTGTGTAAAAACTGCTCCTATTCAAAATCTAAAATCTAAATTATATGTGTAAGCTTATTTTCCAGAGATATTTGCTGTTAACATTAAATATGTCTGTATATATCTTATAATTATTTTTCTTAAAGCAAATGATACAGCATATTTAGATTTTAAATTTAATAGTCACCTATTAATTAGTTGATATATTAGTTACATTATTTTATATTATTAATTTTCTATGTCTTTCAATTTGGCTTTTTACTCTAGGCGTGGTTCAGATTACCTAATTTAAACATAATTTTTAAAGTACAATCAGAAACAACAAAGGTGACATTATAACTGATGCCCCAGAAATACAAAAGATTCTCAAAGACTATTAAGAACACCTCTATGCACGCAAACTAGAAAATATAGAGGAAATAGATAAATTCCTCAAATACAATCTCTCAAGATTGAATCAGGAAGAAACTGAAACCCTGAATGCACCAATATTGAGCTCCAAAATCGAATCAGTAATGAAAAACCTACCAACCAAAAAAAGCCCCAGACCAGATACAGTCATAGTCAAATTCTACCAGATGTACAAAGAAGAGCTGGTACCAATTCTACCAAAACCATTCCAAAAAAATCAAGGAGGAGAGACTCCTCTCTGACTCACTCTATGAAGCCAGCATCACCCTGATACCAAAATTGGGCAAAAACAGAGTGAAAAAGGAAACTTAGAGGTCAATATCCCTGATGAATATAGATGCAAAATTCCTCAACAAATTACAGAAAACTGAATTTAACAACATATTAAAAAGTTAATTCACCATGAACAAGTGGGCTTCATTGTTGGAATGCAAGTTTGGTTCAACATGTGCAAATCAATAAATGTGATTCACCACATAAACAGAATTAAAACTAAAAACCATATGATCATCACAGCTTTTGATGAAATCCAACATCCCTTCATGATGAGAACCCTCAAGATAACCCTCAAGAAACTAGTCATTAAAGGAACATAACTCAAAATAATAAGAGTCATCTATGACAAACCCACAGCCATCATCGTACTGAATGGGCAAAAACTGGAAGGATTCTCCTTGAGAACTGGAACAAGGCAAGGATGTCCACTCTCATCACTCCTATTCATCATAGTACTGGAAGTGCTACCCAAAGCAGTCAGACAAAAAAAGAAATGCCAGGCATCCAAAAAGAAAAAGAAGTCAAACTATGTCTCTTCATAGATGATATAATCCTATATCTAGAAAAGCCCAGAGAATCTGCCAAAAGGCTCCTGGAACTGATAAACAACTTCAGTAAAGTTTCAGGATACAAAAATCAATGTGTAAAAATCAGTAGCTTTTCTATACACCAATAATATTCAAGCTGAGAGCCAAATCAAGAATGCAATCTTATTTTTAGTAGCCACACACAAAACTAAAATACCTGGGAATACATCTAACCAAGGAAGTGAAAGATCTCTGCAAAGAGAACTAAAAAATACTGCTTAAAGAAATCATAGATGACACAAACAAATAGAAAAACATTTCATGCTTATGAACAGAAAGAATCAATATTGGTAAAATAGCCATACTGCCCAAAGAAATCTACAGATTCAACACTATTCCCATCAGACTACTCATCTCATTTTTCACAGAACTAGAAAAAAACATTCTAAAATTCATATGGAACAAGAAAAGAGCCTGAATAGCCAAAGCAATCCCGAGAAAAAAGAACAAAGCTGGAAACATCACATTACTTGACTTCAAACTATGCTATAAGGCTACAGTAACCAAAACAGCATGGTATTATTACAAAAACTGACATGTAAACCAATGGAACAGAATACAGAATGCAGAAAAAAGGCTGCACACCTATAGCCGTGTGATCTTTGACAAAGTCAACAAAAACAAGCAATGGGGAAAAGACTCCTTATTCAATAAATGGTGCTGGGATAGCTAGCTAGCTGTATGTTGAGGAATGAAATTTTGCCCCTACCTTTCACCATAAGCAAAAATTAACTCAAGATGATTAAAGTTTTAAATGTAAGATCTCAAACTATAAGAATCCTAGAAGAAAGCCTAGAAAACATCATTCTGGACATCAGCATTGGGAAAGCATTTATGAATAAGTACACAAAAGCAATTGCAACAGAATAAAAAATGGACACGTGGGATATAATTAAACTAAAGACCTTCTGCACAACAAAAATGCCTATCAACAGAGTAAACAGACCACCTACAGAATGGGAGAAAATATTCACTAACTATGCATCAGACCAATATCTAATATCCAGAATCTATAAAGAACTTAAACAAATCAACAAGCAAAAGACAAATAACCCTATTAGAAAATGGGTAAAGGGAATGAACAGACATTTCTCAAAAGAAGAGATACATGAGGCCAACAAACATATGAAAAACTACTCCACATCACTAATCATCAGAGAAATGGAAATCACAACCTCAATGAGATACCACCTCATGCCAGTCAGAATGGCAATTATTAAAAAGTCAGGAAACAATAGATGCTGGTGAGACTGTGGAGAAATAGGAACACTTTTACACTGTTGGTGGGAGTGTAAATTATTAGTTCAACCATTGCGGAAGACAGTGTGGTGATTCCTCAAGGATCTAGAACCAGAAATACCATTTGACCCCGCAATCACATTACTGGGTATATACCCAAAGGATTACAAATCATTCTACAATAAAGACACATGCACACATATGTTTGTTGCAGCACTATTTACAATAGCAAAGACTTGGAACTGACACAAATGCCCATCAATGATAAACTGGATAAAGAAAATGTGGCACATATACACCATGGAATACCATGCAGCCATAAAATAGTGTTTTAAAAAGACAAATCTAGAAACTAAAAATAACGAATGTTGAGAAGAACAAGAAAATTGGGTATGATTTTTAAAAAACACACATACATTAAGTGAAGTCGAGGTGGTGCTCGGTCTGGATTATTCCTGTAGCAGTGAAAATAAACAAAAATGGATGAACCTGAGGGTTCTTTTGAGGTACTAGTTAGTTATGTTGAGGTACTAGGCTAAAAATATTATCCTAGAAAATAGAAAATACCATATTATCACTTAAAGAAGTGTGATAACTAGTATAGACACCTATTAAAAGTCATCACATTAGCTATTGCTGTGTGTGTGTGTGTGTGTGTGTGTATGTGTGGGATGAAATGGAGAAAACAGAGAGCTAGACCTGTGTGTTTGATGGTTAGAAAAGTAAGCATGTAAGAGTAACACATTGCCACTTTTTGTACTGGTTTATTTGTCTTACTTCTGATATTTCCTGTTTCAAAAAAAAGTAGTGTTTAATCTGTCTTTTAATATGTATGTTATACAATGTGATATTCTATTGTATTGAAAACAAAGATACAAAACTAAAGAAACATTAGGATCCTAATTCAATCTGAAGAGATAAAAATGTCCAGCTGACTTTCTTAATAACATAACACTAAAATGACCATACATTTCCTGGTTGGGAAATGATTTTCGTTTTCTTATACTACCTTTTTTATTCATAGTTGCAGTTTGCTTTCTTTTCTTTTTCTTCTGTTTGTTGTGTGTGTGTGTGTGTGTGTGTGAAGAATACTTAATACGAGATGTTATTTCAATCAAGTACTGAACAAATACTTTCTTGGTTTTACACTACACCACCTAAAGTTTTAAAAATGATTTTCTCAACAGCCATCATGTAAATAAGATGTCATAAACTGATGAAAATGTATTACTTTTGAGGAAGCAATGTTCTTTGTGTTCCCTCCTGTCTTTCATATTTGTAGCTATGCCACCAAGCCAGGACTGAGAGAAGGGTTGGCCTAAGTTGTCTGATATGCTAATAGGACTTCCAAATAGGCACCTAGTTTTAAACTATACATGCCAAATTCATATTAAAGGCAATATTTTACGTTGTAATGGTAAATGAATATACCAAGTGTTTAGAAATTGTGTTGATGCTATCAATAAGTTATTTTAGTATAGAAGTGAAAATAAAAGGGCAGGAAAGAAATTCAGGTTGATAAGTGAATGAATGAGTAACAACAGGGAGCCAGGAAACCCCTGTCTATTCTGGAAATGGGAGTAGTAAACTGAGGGTGATTATAAGCAGGAGAAGAAGCGGGGTGGGACTTAAAGCTGGGGATACATGTTGTGAAGTCAGATTGTAAAGAGCTTGCATTTGAAGCGGGTTTCTGGATCCTCGGCTTTGTGAATTAGAATCATCATAGCTCACACATTTGAGCAGTTTCTGAGATGACAATTCAGTATATCCATAGACACAATGACGAAAGTTTATTTTATATATTAAGTTTGTAGTTATGTATACATTTCACAATGCTTGGAATATATCTAATAATTTGATACAATATCTTAGGTTTTACAGAATTATTAGGTTCCTGAAGAATCAGGAAAAGTGAATTGAAACCCTTTTCTGTTTAAGGAAATTGTCATTCATAAGACTATCATGTAATGTATCTTTTTCTGATAAAATATTTTATAGTCTTTGTAAATAAAAGGCTAGACTTATAGTGGTCCAAAAAGTGTACACTTCTTAAGCTGATTAATTGATCTTCATTAACCTGGAAGCAGGCTTCATCAAATAACCTTGAATTATTTCTGTTTAAAAGTGATATCAAGGCCGGGCCAGTGGCTCACGGCCTGTAATCCCAGCAGTTTGGGAGGTCGAGGCAGGTGGATCATGAGGTCAGGAGTTTGAGACCAGCCTGACCAACATGGCGAAACCCCATCTCTACTAAAAATCACAAAAATTAGCTGGGCATGGTGGTGTGCACCTGTAATCCCAGCTACTCAGGAGGCTGAGGCAGGAGAATTGCTTGAATTCCAGAGGTGGAGGTTGCAGTGAGCTGAGACTGTGCCATGGTACTCCAGCCTGGGCGACAGAGCAAGACTCTGCTTCAAAAAAAAAAAAAAAAAAAAAAAGTTATATCAATAAAAACTTAAAAGCAATAAAATAAAACTTCCTTATGTCCAAAAACATGCAGCACTCACTAATAAGACATGAAGGGCACACAACTATATTACATTGGTTTTTATAACATGGAAATATAGTATGAAAGCAGCAACCTAAAAGGTAAAAGACGGTTAGATATAAAATATTGAAAAAGTGTAGTTAGAGAAAAGACAATATAAGAGAAGTCACAGAACAAGAATATGGAACACCAAAACTCAGTAGCAATTTACATAAGACCAAAATAAAACAAAAACAAGAATAAAACTAAAGGTTTCTTTTGGTGAAAGATCAGTGTGAAGCAATATTTGAAAAACAACGCTTTCTGTCTCATATGCCTTAAAGAGTTACATTGCAAGTAATTAGGCAGTCATATTTCAACTTGATAGACTATATACAGCTTGATGTCAAATTGTGACAATAGATTTTTTGAAAAGGATACTTAGAAATTATTCAATAGCAACTAAAAGATCCTAACAAATTAAGGATGCTGAATCCAGAAATGTAGACTAGGGGGCATTCATGTATTTGTCTTTTTCATGTCAGAAGATAAAATACAAATATTCAGTGGACCTTTAGAAAGCAGAGTAATGGGTTGAGACTCTGACATTCAGGTGGGTGGAATTCATAGAGAAGCAAACTTTCTCTTAATATAAAGAAAACACTTTATAATAAGGAGTCTTGTTCAAAATAACTTGGTGATTACCCCAAGAGTATTCAACAAGTACAGAAATCACACTTAGTGTTTGCTCCTCACATGTCCTCATGGGATGGCTCTAGAGTTTAACCTTGTTATGAAATTATAATTGACTTATTTTTCAGCCTTCTCTCAGAGGAACTTCTTCCTCCAAAATTCTGAAAAATGTTATGCTGCAATTCTCTGAAACAGTTTCATGAGACTGGAAAAAAACTAAGACGACTATGGATTCTAGCTGCTGCTATCTTCGTAGGCCATCAGGGAGCAGAGAGTTTTGTTCACTTTAAATTTCCATTTTGCTCCCATCTTCATTCTAAGGCCTGTGAAATATGACAGCAGGGAGGCAAGAGATTTTCATGTAGTTTGATTTCATAGATTCAATTAGCATTTATTCAGTTTTGGTAGGGAAATACCCATTATTCTCTGAGAAAACTACAGAGATTCCTAGTCCATCATCTTCATACTGTGTGCAGGAAGACAACTATAACAAGTTTTCAAACAAAATTATATTAAAGAAAGAACAAACTTTAATAACAGGTAATGGTAAATTAAGGAGCCAGGCAAAACTGCTAAGAACATGGTCATGCCATGCCTATGAGGATTGTTATTTTGCTGGGGATTAAACATTATTTGAGATGTTTAATTTTGATATTGTCATTGATAGTTTTTATTTTTCAATATATCTTTCTTTATAGAAGGAAGTAAAAAGAATTTGGAACTTTATAGTTTCATGTGAAAAAGTTTACAAGACAAAAGAAACATAAATTCAGGTAAGAATAATTATAAAACAACATATCATATTTATTTTAATCATATAATAAGACAGCCGGAACATTTTCAATATACTTAAATATATTTTTTTCTTGAGTTTCAAAATGTGCTAAGCCATAAATTAAAAATTATCAACATGAGAATAAACTTCAATATTCCTATTTTATTGCTTGAAGAAAGATCATGACTAAACCAGACTGGGAACATGATAATTGATGTTTAAAATCTAGTCCTAGTGATATGTATTCTATAATTTTTCTTGTTTCACTTCTTAGAAAACCTCGCAATCATAAAAATTCTCTATTATCGCTATTCCAATTATTTCATACCAAAATTGGCTCTTTATTTAAAATTCTTTATTAATGGAGATAAATATTTTGATGGTCAATATTCTATAAATTTGCATGCAAATTCTACAATTATGATCCTATAATTATTCTAAAGTCAGCTTGCTCTCAAAAGCCTGTCTATACTAAAGTTCCTGTGCTCCAAGAATGTCTTACCTAAAGGTTTTATCATCTTTAACATTTAAAAACATGTGTTCTTCAAAAGTTAGCAGTGAGCTTATTTATTTACTATTGGTCATTTAGTAATGAATTAAAGGTAGTTATTATATCGTAATAAACATCTCATATCAGGTATCATACCGTGTTTTAAGTTGGAATTACATTTAATTCTTTTTTGTCTTCATTTTTAGTGCCAAACACAATACTTGATACAGCATAGATCCTTAAACATATTGACTCAATACGTTAGTTGATAATCAGAAAGCTGGAAATGGATTAATTCTTGAAAAACGAATATGTCACTTTCAAAAAGGGTCAAAAAGTAGCATTCGATTTGGTATAAGAATTCAAGAGTTTTTCCTTCTCTTTCAACTGCCCTTCTCCCTCTTCCTCCTCCTCTACTTCTTCCTTTAAAAAAAAAAAAGAATATATATATATATATATATATATGTATGGTTAAACAACAAGGCCTGTTAAGCTTATGAGTTTTTAAAAGAGTTGACATATCATTGATATGAAAATTATATATACTTAAGGTATTAGACTTGATGTTTTAATATCTATACATTGTGAAATGATCACCACAATCAAACTAATTGTCACAAGCTTGTGACTTATTATTACAGAAGGGAGAGATATGTGTGAAATGATTTTAGCATGTCTTAAAAGTCATTTCTATTCTCTGTAATGGACCTCCTTTTCCTATTCCAAACCAACAAATGATGGCTGATGTTTGAAACTGTTCTATTCAGCTTCATGCCTAAAAAGCTTTATTCTATTCCAGGAATAAAATTTAGTCATCCTCATGCATTTTAAGCTGTAAGTCTAATTTATTTCCCCCAATAAAACTAAATGACTACACATTTATTCGAATAGGTTTCAAATGTGTGGTGGAACAGTTGGTGTGAGGACAGTGGAGACTGAGAATACTAATGTTATTATGTTCAATCATTTTTTTTCTGTTGATTTGAATGTATTTTAATTAATTTTAGTCTTTTTTGGATGAAATTATTGAGAGAGGAACAAATGAAACATGTAAGGAAGGTCATGAAGGCTTTGGGATCTGAGAGACTTTTGTAGAACATAGGAAAATGAGAAAAGTAAACCTCTTAAACCTCTTAACACTTGAGGGAGGATAAAGAGTCAGAGGAATTCTGCATGCTCTGTAATTATGATTGCTAGCATAGCACTTATTTCAATTTTGGCAAAGATATTTTTCTGGATCATTTGCTCACTTTTATTATCCATACCACTCCTTGAAAGGATGAATGATACTTTGCTTAAATGCTACCAAAGAAGAAAAGATGTGGTAGGATCATCTTTAATTGCTAGACAACTTGATAGACAATGAGTCTGCTGTTTTACATAAAAATAAAAAACAGAAATATTTCAAATTAACCAAAGTTGTTTTGGTTGCTTAATAGGTCACCCAAATTCAAATAGGTTAATTTGGATGTGTTTAAGAAATTAATACTATTTATTCTTTTTTTTTATTATTATACTTTAAGTTCTAGGGTACATGTGCACAACGTGCAGGTTTGTTACATATGTATACTTGTGCCATGTTGGTGTGCTGCACCCATCAACTCGTCAGCACCCATCAACTCGTCATTTACATCAGGTATAACTCCCAATGCAATCCCTCCCCCCTCCCCCCTCCCCCCTCCCTGTGATAGGCCCCGGTGTGTGATGTTCCCCTTCCCGAGTCCAAGTGATCTCATTGTTCAGTTCCCACCTATGAGTGAGAACATGCGGTGTTTGGTTTTCTGTTCTTGCGATAGTTTGCTGAGAATGATGGTTTCCAGCTGCATCCATGTCCCTACAAAGGACACAAACTCATCCTTTTTTAAACTACTAAGCTCTTATCATCGGCTTAAGAGTTCAAAAAATTTGCTATACAATCTATTCTTTTACACAGTCCATAATTTTTATTGACTGTATTGATTGCATAGCAAATATAATTTTCTTAATTTACATCTATTTTTTTCTCAAATTTGGAAAAGTTTGATGGCATGACTTTCTTGACAGATTTATGTAGAAAAAAGCAGGATCAATGAACTTCATAGAATAAAAAATATAAAGACATAGTTTACATTTTACTTTTGTCCTTAAATAAAAGTAAACTAGTTCCAGGAGCTGAAGACTGATCACATTTTAAAAGATCCCTGTATACCTATGTAATAAACCTGCACATTCTGCACATGTATCCTGTTTTTATTTTTTCAAGAAAAAATTTAAAAAAAAATCTCTAAGTAAAACAGTTAACTGATAATTTCCTTGAGGTTGTAAGAGCTCTTTTGGTGTAAAGTTCATGTTACCTTGGAATGTACTTTTAGCTTTCTTTCCCCTCATTTATTTATTAGCATTTTGAAGCAATGTGTTTTTAAAGGAAAAGTGAATATTACATGATAGATTCAAACTTAAGGAAGAGTCTTTTTCTTAGTATTAGGAATTTGCTGATAATATTTTGAAATCGTCACCTCAATCACAAATGACATCTCATAAACCATCTTATGTAACAAGGTAGAGAGATATAAAAAAGTATCAAACTACATTGTGTTGAAATTATTACTAGTGTGGATACAAAATACTGTACCTTGGGTCCAAACTCCATTGTTATCCAGTTGTGTTACCTTAGGCAAATCAAAATATCTCTCATCTTTCATTTGCTTGTGTGTGTAAACTTAATGGGATAATGAAGGCATATGCCAACTATGAAGTCTTCTTTAGTGTTAAGTGTTTTTGTTATAGTAGAGAAAGTGTAGAACATTTATTTGCTGACTTCCTCTTATATCTTGAAGCAGATATTTGCCATGGGTGACAAGGGAGGAAACAACCATTCAGCAGTGACTGACTTCATTCTTGTAGGCATCAGAGTTCGTCCAGAGCTCCAGAGTCTCCTTTTCCTACTATTCCTGATTATTTATGGGATGGTTCTTCTGGGAAACCTTAGTATGATTGGCATCATTGTGACTGATCCCCGGCTGAACGCACCAATGTATTTCTTCCTAGGCAATCTCTCTGTCATCGATCTCTCCTACTCTACTGTTATTGTACCCAAAGCCATGGTCAACATCCTGTCTCATAAAAAGACCATATCCTTTGCAGGTTGTGTGGCACAGCTGTTCCTTTATGCACTTTTCATGGTAACAGAGGCCTTTGTTCTGGCAGCCATGGCTTATGACCGCTTCGTTGCCATCTGCAATCCACTCCTCTACTCTGTTCGCATGTCAAGAAGTGTCTGTATCCAATTGGTGGCTGGTTCCTACCTCTGTGGCTGGGTCAGTTCCATCCTTCAAATCAGTGTCACATTCTCCATGTCTTTCTGTGCATCCCGAGTCATTGATCACTTCTACTGTGATTCAAACCCGATTGAAAAGATATCCTGTTCTAATATCTTCATGAATAAGATGGTGTCATTTAGTTTGGCTGTCCTCATTATTTTGCCCACAATAGTTGTCATTGTCGTATCTTATATGTACATTGTGTCCACAGTTGTAAAGATCCGCTCCAGTGAAGGAAGGAAGAAAGCCTTCTCCACTTGCAGCTCCCACCTGGGGGTTGTAAGTTTGCTCTATGGGACTGTCTCTTTTGTGTATCTCACACCTCCAGATAACCCTGAACTTCGTAAAGTGGCTTCAGTATGTTACATTTTGTTCACACCTATGTTAAATCCTTTAATCTACTCTTTAAGAAATCAGGATGTTAAAGATGCCATGAAAAAAGTCTTACGGAAGAAAAAAGTTTTACTCTAAATCTGCTTTTATTTGTTTTTCTGTTTCTTGCATCAATTATTTTTTACTGCCTGATTTTCTAGATGTAGGCATTTAAAGTTCAAATTTATTTATTTATTTATTTATTTATTTATTTAGATGGAGTCTTGCTCTGTCACCCAAGTTGCAGTGCAGTGGCATGATCTTGGCTCACTGCAACCTCTGCCTCCCGGGTTCAAGCGATTCTCCTGTCTCAGCCTCCTGAGTATCTGGGATTACAGGTGTGAGCCACCACGCCCTCCTAATTTTTATATTTTTAGTAGAGACGGAGTTTCACCATGTTGGCCAGGCTGGTCTCAAACTCCTGACCTCAGATGATCCTCCCACCTCTGCTGCCCAAAGTGCTGGGATTACAGGCGTGAGCCACTGTGCCTGGCCAAGTTTATTATTGTTTTTTTAAAAATAAAACTCCTTAACTCTTCTATTCCACAGCATGAATAATTTCCCATAAGGAATGTTACACATAAAGTACTTACTTTTTCCCAAGGCAATGTTAAATTGGAAAGTTCTGGATATTTATGAAAACCTGTTATGTTTCTACAAATAGTAATGTATTTGTCACTTTCTTTCTGTCTTTTCACGTAATAATATGTTAGGTGAAATGGGGAGGTATAATATTTTATTATTTATCTTTGCATGCCTAGGTGAAATTTAGATACAGAACATACTTTATACGATGACTAACTTGGAGACTGTGTGTCCCAACTGGTTTATATGCAAATGATATTTGGTATAAAGGCTAGGATTGTGTTTTGGTGTTGATGACATGCCAAGGACGTGAGAGCACGTGTATCTGATGAAAAGGAAATAGAATGGAAAAATAACCTTCTCCATGAAAAGCATTAGGTAAAATAAAGCTCTTCGTTGAATTACAGGGGCCAAAGAAGACATATGGGCAAATTGCTTTGATTTGGTTGAAATCAAGACATTTTATTTAATGCTCTGTGAATGACAGTCATCCCTGTTTTGCTCTAATATAATGAAAATGTCTTCTTATGATTTTATGATGTTTTCAGCTCATGCTGTCTATCTTCTAATATCAGTTATTGGTTATGAATGTGCAATTAGTGAAAGCTCTGTATTGAAATGAAGTCAGCTTGAAAATCTCAGTGACAGATATCACAAGATTTTATAGCAGCCTTTATAAATAGTTGAATTACATGTATGTGTATATATAAATATATATGTATGCATGCATACTTTACAGTAGCCTTTATGAATGGTTGGATTGTATATGTGCATGCATGCATACACATGTATATGTGTTTGTTGGTGTATATCTGTGTGTATTAGTTTGGGCATGAGATATTTAAAAACATGATTAGTCCTAAACTTAAATGTCAGTTGAGAAAAGGGTAGTTAAGACACTGCCCCACAGCTTTGATAGGTTTCAAGGGAAGCCAGGTTCCAGAAAAAGTCAGGTCAGAGTTAGTATTTCGCAAGTGAATTTTTTTTTTTTAGACAGAGTCTTGCTCTTATTGCCCAGGCTGAAGTGCAGTGGTGCACGCTCGGCTCACTGCAACCTCCACCTCCTGGGTTCAAGTGATTCTCCTGCCTTAGCCTCCTGAGTAGCTGAGATTATAGGCATATACCATCATGCCCAGCTAATTTTTGTATTTTTAGTAGAGTTGGGGTTTCACCGTGTTGGTCAGGCTGGTCTCAAACTCCTGACCTCGTGATCTGCCCGCCTTGGCCTTCCAAAGTGCTGGGATTACAGGCGTGAGCCACTGCGCCTGGCCGTGCAAGTGATTTAAGAAACACCTTAGACAAACCATTACAATCCCTAAATCTAGAAAACATCATCAAAGACAAAAATTAAACCTAATAAATAAAACACATCTTCCAGTTTTGTTCATATACTTGATATCTTGAAAACCTAGAATATGGATCTTTAGGTCTGTTTTTTTCTGTTTTTATTTAGCTAACTAAGTCTCCTTTGATAAATGTGCAATGGAATGCATATTTGTAGATGAAATTTTATTAAGGGAAGGAATTTGAGGATAATTGTTCTTACCTAAGAGATAAAGAAGGAAGCTAAGACACTTAACAAATCAAGGTTATATTTATCTGCCCCTCCCTATGCCTGTCAATATGCCATTTCTCTTAATGCTTAATTTCATAAAAATGATATTTGAGAGCAAAATAGAAATTCAACTCACTTGGGAAATGGATGTTTGGTATAAATTATTATTAGTCTGGAGATTCCTTTCTTAGGTTTAGGTTTTACTATTTATACTGAATGCCCATTAGCCTTAGACTGTCATTCTTTGATGCACCTACCCGGTGTGAGTACTTAAGGACTATTGGGGAAAGGCAGTAGAATATTGAATAAGAATGCAGCCTAGAGCCATTTGCTTTAGTCTTAAATATGCTGGATTACATATTCTGCTTTGTAGCCATAACAATTGCAGTATTCCGAGGAATAACCTCATATGCGGCATTGTTTAAATCACCTCAAATATTCAAAGAAATCCAGAAAAAAAATGGAAAACCTAAGGCAGACTGATGTCCAAGGTGTTAAACTCAGATATTTCTTATTTTCTTTTAAATTGCCATAAATATTTTCCTTGGTAAATTTTTTTTCTGGGTTCATATGCCTCATATAAAAAGTAGTGCCCAATTTATAACTTTCTTGTTACTTGTGCCATCAAGATTCCATCAGAACAACCCAATGTCATACCAACATTTTGTTGACTCTCATTGACGATGTGTTTTATTTTTAAATTATGTGTAGATTGCTTTTGAAACATTGCTACATCCAAGAGAGTTTGAAATTCACATTCTGCATCCTATACATCAAAAGTTTTTATTTAGAGGGTACTTTAAAACTTTATACAAAAATCCACATTGAAAAAGCTTTTAATATAATGATATGATCTTGAGAGGCTGAAGATTATATTAGGCTTCTTAAATGCTCAACCTACTTGTATTGTATTATTTTATTTTCCCTGGTTATAACTTTTCGGACATACACATATATTGATTGATCTGTAGCATCATGTACTTCACTTTGTCTTTAAATTTGATGTGATGTTGGTGTTTACCTAACATTTAGTTCTGTTAACATTTGGCGTACCGATGTGGAACTTTGGTGAGGGTACTTAGAATACGATTTTCTATTACTAGGACGCTAAGATTCTCTGACTCAGACAGTTGCAAATGATAAGTACTGATTTAAACTTCACAAATTACGTTAAAATCACTAAATTAAACATTGTTTGCTAGCACCCAGAGCTTACTCCATTTGCTTTCAGATAGTTTCAAGTCCTTATTATGGGATTTAAATTGTTATGTTGATTGAAGCAGCTGAACTAATAAAGTATAAAAATGTTTCAGTGGTGGATTGATACTGAACTATGTTATTCTTACTCTTGTGAGTTGAGAATGAGATATCACTTTGCCCAATTTCATGATACCAGAATAGGTGATAAAATCAATAAAAATTCTGAATGTAAACTATTAGCCTAGTGATCAGAGTGAGGACAAAACTACTAGTTGAGGCAGGGAGAGGAAGAGGAAGAAAAGGGAAGAGGTGGGTTAAAAAAAGCAGGATATGTCAGAACTGAAAATAACATGAATGAAAAAAAGAATTCATTTCAAAGTTATTTCCTAATTATTCCAATTTTGTATAAAAAGACAAAACAACAAAACCCCAAAACTTTACAAACACTAATTTCCATATTTCTTAGGTTCATAAAATATGGCTTGTAGATTTTTGAAATAGCTCCTTCTTTCTCTTTTCTTTTCTTTCTTTCTTTTTGTCTTGTTCGTTTCTTTGTTGTTTTTTGAGACGAGTCTGGCTCTTGTCGCCCAGGCTGGAGTGCAGTGGCGTGATCTCAGCTCACTGCAACCTCCGTCTCCCGGGTTCAAGCGATTCTCCTGCCTCAGCCTCCGGAGTAGCTGGGACTACAGGCACGTGCCACCACGCCTGGCTAATATTTTTTGTGCATATTTTTAGTAAAGATGGGGTTTCACTGTGTCAGCCAGGATGGTCTCGATTGCCTGACCTCGTGATCCCTCTACCTCGGCCTCCCAAAGTTCTGGGATTACAGAATAAAGCCATGGCACCTGGCCTCTTCTTTCTTTATCAACATTTTTAAAGCACCCACTTGTTTACATTTTTTGACACTCTGATGATTGGCATCAGCTTCCTCAGTTGAATGTCTTGTAGTTAGGTTTCTTTTGTGACAACCTCCACAAACTAGCTTTGGATTTAAGCAAAAGATAAACATTTAGTCATATAAATTTTCTTTTGCTCTGTCTGCACATACACAATAGTAAGGCTGGAGAAGATGAGTTTCTCCTGAACATTCCAGGGAACTAGAAAAGAGAAAACAGAAAAAATTTCTAATGTAAACCAAACTTGTCAAATGCTACTCTTGGAAATATTTACTTCGATAAATTTAAGGCTCTTTTTCCTTCTGCTGGAAAATTAAATTACAGTGAATAAGACCCTTATGTTCCCACTTTGAGCATGTGTTCACTCATTATTCTAACAATCCATCTCAGATATTCTACTGTCCAAATTCTTTTCTTTCAGTTCATACAGTTATCAAACTTGAACATGTAACATAATGCAAAAAGTTCATGTCTTTACAAAATTATTGTCATTCTATCCCTTAAGAGACATGATTCAAAATATTTTGTGTTGCTCTATTTAGCTACTAGTCTAATGTTCCTGGTCAATTTCCATTCTTATATTAATTAATTGAGAATCCTGTTTTAATAGTTTGTAATCTATACACTGATGGTAAGCTATCATCATCCCTACTATAATTAATAATAAAATATGTAAACAAATATACATTTCAATATAAATGAGAAAACATAAACAATTTAATTAAATATTAAAGTTGTCTTAAAACATTTATCAAGGAAGTAAATTTGAAGCAAACTATAGTCCTTATTTGTGAAACAGGCCATGAGGTTACATTTCTTACTATACATTGCTTACTTCTCTTTGTATTTGGTGTTCTCTTGCCTTCGATCTCAGCTTTTCAGATTCCAATGTCTAGTGAGTTTGTTCTAATCTGCATCCTGGATAGTTTTAGTTTTGTGGGGTACACGTACTGTAGTGGATACTCTCAGTTGCCTACATAGGGAGGCACTGTCTTCTTTCTTCTTGACAAAACTCGTGTCAGAAAAGTTTCTATCACCAGTGGTAGATCTTTAGTTTACTCTCATTATAGTGTTTTTATTCCTCTTTAGGGTAAATAGTTCAGGAATGGAAACATATTCTATTAAAATATACTTAAATAAGTTGAAGTAAATAGTCTGCTGGAGAGTTTGGGAGATACATGCATTTATTTTTCCTTATTTAAAAAAGAGGCAGAATTAATGAAAGAGTACAGCTCCTCAATTTCTTTTTGAACCATATGGGAATAGAGAATTTACAGGATGCCAAATACTTATTGTTTTGTTATCAAGTAAAAACAAAGTGATCTTGTTCCATCTTCAGCAGACAGGAGAAACATTTTCAAATAAATATATGCATAATATATTCTCATGCGCTGAATGTTTTTGTTCTAGTAAGGATCATATCTGTTTTAATAATTACCACTATGCTCATCATTTGATAAAATTATGGTAAGCTAAACTGACTCTCAAGAGCCCTATTCTTTTACTGGCTAAACTGTCAGATAAATGCAAAGAAAGCATCACATTTATTTGTCATCTTTGCTGGTAGCACTAATTCTCTGCCATTCCTCTTGTGATCTGTATAAATTTTAATGTATTTTAGCAAGAAGCTCCATGAAATTCCGTTTGTCCCTTACTACTTTATTAGTCCTTACTCTATGTCATGGATCAGTTGTGCATGTTTACCAATTTCTTCAGCCTTATACCATAATTACATATACACTTAGGAAGTGGGAAATACATTACGGATTTTTAGGTTCCGTGGTATCTATTAGGAGATGAAGACAAATCAAAACTCATTCTCTGTCTTACCCTCTGGAGTCCTTCATTCTGATGAGCAGCCTGGGTAACATTCTGGGTTCTTAAGATCTGGTGATAGTTCTAAAACAGGATCCAAATATCTGTAAAGGTCCACAAAATGTGTGGGTGTATACTTTTCTTTCGTGCTTAGTGAGCCATAAATCAACCACCAAAATATTCAGAGAAGGACTGTTGGAAGGATTTCAGTTCATATCCTTGGTATTAGAATGAGAACCTTACTCAGGGCTACTCTTCATTTTGGTGACTCTGTCAGAATTGGAAGATGAACAGGTTGTGACTCATAGTGGCTAAAGTTAGGTCTCTGTTGAATAGATTGGTTCTCTCTCTCTCTCTCTGTCTCTGGAGTACCCACTTATTTCATTTCCCATGATTAACTAAATATAGGTGGAGATCACTGTGCCACATCCATCTTTTTGACTAATAAGCCAAAGCTGCTATTATCATCTACATGAAATTTTCCTTGGCTCTCTCAGTCAAGTGTTACAATTTGAAGTCTGTCACTACACCATTACCACTAATATCAGGGAGATTGTTTTCATATTATCATTGCCCCATGAACATTCTTAGGGAGAAACATCACAGCTGATTTGAAAGTCACTGGTGGTTTCCTTGGTCACTGGTAAATGAAAAATTGGGTGTACCTATCCAGGATATATTAAATAATTATGAAAGTAGGTCATCCTAATTGATTAGGAATTTGATAGAAATGCCTTTAGGAGTTTATTAATATGATGTTGGAGATAATTTTGGAGATATGTTTAAAAATATTTAAAATAAAATAGTTTACTTAAGATTTTAAAATATTATAAAAAAATTCTGTATTATTGAGTTAACTCTGAGGAGGGTGGGGATATACAGCATTTTCATAATACTTCTCTATTAGGCTGGTCCGGGACAGAGATCCATCTGTAGGAATTTGATTTAGATCATGTTAAAAAAAAAAATGAGAAGGTTGGATTTATTATGAGATTTGCATGGCCATGGGCAGAAATTCTAAGTCAACAGCACTTATGTTTAACAGAACCTTAATTAAACTTGAGACTTAAAATAGATGGCTCAAAATCTACTTTAAAATAGACCATTGAAAGAAAAGTAAGCTAGGCATGATTCTAAAGGTGTTTTGGCAGTGTGAGCTAGCAATTGCAGAGAGATTATAAGGGGAGATAAAGAGGGCTCAAAACTATAGCAGATAGGAGAGCCACTGGCAAAAATATAGTAGTGACAAGCTCCATGGTGAGTTTATTGGAGCAAAATCGGTGTGTGCTAGTGTTGCTGAGGGAGGCTAACAGATTGTAAAGGGTCATGGAATCTTTAGGGAATCATCTCTACTTTTGAGTTCAGGGTGGTAATTCATGAACTGGGTGGACGGTAGTTTTAGTAGTTTCATTTGTAGCAGCAAAATGAGCACAGGACCAGAGTCTGCCTGAGAGTCACAGGCAGGAGCCAGCTGACACATGAGAATAAGCAGCAGTGTGGATGGGCTTGAGAATAGACATTACAGAAGCTTAGGGAAAACAATGATGTTAAAGTACAGAATTTGGCTTATACACTATTGAAAAACTATGTGTCTCTAACAGAGAATGTTATGTTTCCCTTGCTATACATGTCGCTATTATTTCACTTAAAAATTCATCAAATTCATCAGAGCATTTGTCTATCAGTAGGAAAGATTTCATTTTTTCCTGAGCTCCCTTTGCAGCTCTATGTTGCCTTGTAGTAAATTGGTTCAGGTAAAAATATTCTTGAAGTTGACAGTGAAATGTAAGGACAATACACAGCCAGTTTTTTGGAGGGAGACTGGGCATTTTCCAGAATACTTGATTTTGAAACCTGAGCAAGGAAGGGGTTCTAAAAAATATAGAGTAAACTCAGACAATATTCTTCTTCTCTTAGTTGGAGCAGAGTGTCTCTTCCAGTCACATGAAAGATATTTTTAACCTGTTTCCAAAAACACTCGAGTGGTCACTAAACACGTACTATAGTGCTATAGGGTAGTGCTATATAAGTGGATCATCAGATAAATATGATGTTTTGAGAGTTAACACACAGAAACATTAAATTGACAAATAATCTCAAACTTATAGAGAATTGCTGGTACAAAATAAAGATCTTTTAAAAGAAACCATTTGAGAGTAAGTTGCCAACATAGTAGTCCATCTTCCCCAGATACTTTCGTGTGTAATTCCTACCAACAAAGACATTCTCCTCATAATCATATTTCAGTACACAGAATCAGGATTGCTTTACCGTCATCTAAACCTCCTAATTGAGCAGTTGTTCCAAAAGCATCATCGATAGTAAAAGGAATGGTAATATGTAAAGTTTAGAGTCACATTTTTGCATCCAGTTGTATATGTAAGTCTCCTTAAATATGGAACAATTCCTCAGTCTTTCTTTGATACTCCTTGATTTTTTGGTCTTGATATTGTTGATGATTTCAGGCCAGTTATTGGGTAGAATGCCCCTCAAGTTGTGTTTTTCTGGTTTTCTTAATGATTAAATTCAGGTATGTATCCTTGGCAGGATTATCAAACAAGTGGAGTGAGCCATGTTTACAATACGTTCTCTCAGTGGCACACAAAGTCAATCTGTCCCAAACCCATTTGATTAAAATCGTATCTGCTATCTTTCTCCTCTGTAAACTTACTTTCTCTTTTTGTAATTAGTAAGAATTTTTATTAAATATTGTGAGACCATGTAGATATTCTAGTTCTCTAAGTTTTGAAAAGTTTATTTATTTATATCAGCATGAACTCATGGTTTTCTACTTTATTTAATGTGTTATAATACTTTATTGACATTATTTATTTTGATGCTCAAATTATCCCAAATTTAGCCAGTGGGAGTTTCTTTGAGCTAGCTTCTGTGTTTTTTTGACTTATCTCCAATATTCTTTTAACACTTTATACTTTTTGACACAAAACAACATAACAGATTTTTGTGTTCTTTGCCTATCTGATATGAAATTAGGCATTTCTCCAAGAATCCCTGGTTCCTTTTAGTGGAGAAGTGTATTTGGAAATCAAGATATGGGTGATGAGTGTTCAATGTTATTGCTGTTTAGGTGCTGGTAGGTCTCTTAGTTGGCAGACATACATATGTATATGTACACATCCACATATATTCATATGTGCACTCATACATGTTTGCATACATATCATCCTTTGCCTTTACATTTCTACGAATGAGTGATATGGTTTGGATTTGTGTCCCCACCCAAAGCTCATGTTGACTTGTAATCCCCCATGGTGGAGGTAGTGCCTAATGGGTGCTGATTGTACCATGGGGGCAAACTTACCCCTTGCTGTTCTTGGGATAGTGGGTGAGTTCTCATGAGACCTGGTTGTTTAAAAACATGTAGCACCTCCCTGTTCTCTCTCTCTCTTTTGCTCCACCATGTGAAGATGTGCCTGCTCCCCCTCTGCCTTTTGCCATGATTGAAAGTTTCCTGAAGCTTCCCCCGTCATGCTACCTGTACAGCCGGTAGAACCATGAGCCAATTAAAACTCTTTTCTTTATAAATTACCCAGTCTCAAGTAGTTCTTTATACCAGCGTGAGAACGAACAATTACAGTGAATCTATTCTTATACTATGAATTCCAATCTTCAGTACAGAGTTTATTCTGGTTTCTCAATTTCCATATTGCAAACTCCCTCTCCAATACTCATTATGTTTAATATATTTACTTTTTGACTAATTCCGCTTTATACGTTCTCTATTCGCTCATTACAGCTGTCTCTCTTTTCCCTACATGATTGTTCTTTTTATCTTAATCTGGCTTCCGCACCTGTTGCTGGGCTGCTGCTAGTATAAACCTGTGTAAGTACCCTTTGCATCCTGCCCATTATCCAACACTCTGCCTGGGGCCTTTCTGCTGTGTGGAAACCATCTACAACCCACCATGCTCTGATGTCCTATCCCAGGTCCCACCAATTGACTATTATGAATGCTTTCCTGATCCCATATTTACTCTGATACAATGATAAATATGGAGAATCTCATGGATTTCTTCTGTTATAATGTTACAGCAAAGATCTTTGTAAATGCTCTCTGGGAAAGTTTTTGTGGATGCTGTTTGGGAAAGAGACACCAAAAGAATTTCATTATTCTGAATTTGTGGCTTGAATTTGGGAAGAGTTGATAGAAGAGACAAGATATAAACACAAGCCATTAAAAATGGTTACAGTTTCAGGCTACAGTGAAAATAAACAGAGAAGCAAAAACTGATAATTAGAAATTCTAGCTTATTCAGAATAGACAAAATGAAAAACTGTTGTAAATGCATAGAAAAGCACACAATGTTAATAGTTCTCAAGTGAGATGATTTTGACACTATAAAGAAAGTCTACACTCTGCGAGCCAATTAACTTGTTTTAGGGTAGCCTGTGTACTCAAAAATCAGTTTGTCATGTTCCCATCTGTGTAACACATTGCATGAAAGGATTCAAAAGATTTCCCCCTGTATATAAATAAAACAAGAGGCACCCAACATGGCCAAAATTGTAAACGTTTTATTGTTTTCTCTTATACTCATTTTTTGAAAGTCTACCTCCAAACTTTCTACAACATACTATATCAAAAAAGTTGTCTTTTATATTTTATAATGTGTTGACACAACCAGACAATTTTAAATTGGCATTATTCCCTTTCTTTTCTTTCCTACACATGCTGCCATAGTCAGGCATGACTTTTCAGATATGCCTTAAAGTGTTAAATATGAAAATGATACCAATGCATCCCTAATCCTACATATTCTTTTCCACATATTAAATGATGGCCAGTTTATATTCTATGTAATAAAAGAGATCCACGTATAAATTAAACCTATACTTGATGACTGAGAATTTTGTCATGCTTAGATATAGTATTTAAACGTTTTTCCAAATAGTGTAAGTAGAATTATTAAATTTTCATTACAATCAGCATTATAAGAAGTAAATATGTTTATGAGAGGAAATGCTTGTTAAAAGTAACCAGATATTATACTTTGCTTTAGTTGAGCTTTTAACTGATATAATTATAAATTCCCACTTACTGTATCATTTTTGTGAAAGTGAGAACTTATTATAAAATCTAGTAAAGGTAATTTAGGAAATTTAAATTGATTAGGCTTTGCATGAGAAAATGAATCTAAATCTTGTATAAATGAAATCATTATTTTCACATTATTTTTTAAAACTGATAAGAGCAGGCAGAAGAAATATCATTGTTTCAAAGCCAAATTATTGTCAGCTTACACAGGCTTTTTTTTTTACCACATTAATATATCAAATATGAATCTCATTTTTTTGAGAATACTGAAGTTTACTTCATTTTCTTCTCTTCCTAACAACTTGCACTACACTGCTATCTACCATGAAGACTAATAACCAAAACCCTTACAAATTTAGCTAAATTATTTTTCTCCTTAAGTTTTACCAAGTGTCCGAAGCTTATTTTAAGCAAGTCAACCAATGTAGAACATTTTGCATGAAGTATTTCTAGAAATGAGAAAATTTCAGTTTTCTCATATTGAAAATGCTTTTCTAGTCTTTATAAGCTAATGAAGAACAGCTTCATTTGATAAACAGACTACTGTGTAGTTCTATAAGTGAAGATATATCAATGTGTTTGCTGAGAAAGTATTTCTGACTCAAAACGCACTTTATTCTTATCAAACTCGTAGGCAGATTAGCACATTCAGAAATAGGTTTTAGCTGACTAACTCTTAACATATTGTGTATTGCTTTTTCTGTAGCACCTGTTGAGTGAGATTGAGGGTTCAGCTAGGGTTATAACTTTAAGCACCATTAAGTTCTTGAAGTCAGTACGTGAAGCACAATTTTACATCTGAATTTTCCATCATTTATATATTTCGATGGGCCTTTCTTATTGTATGAAAGAGGAGAAAGAGAAATCATGTACTCAGAATTATTAGATTTTTCATAGTCATGAAACTGTTCTTTGCAAATCAAAAGTAATTTTCCCCATTCTTCATTCTTTCATTCATTTGTTCTATTTTGTACAGTTTATCAAATCATAAACACTTTTCTTAAAAGCCAGAGGCTTATGCCATACAAAACCAGTTTCAAAAGTTTTGGGGAAACATTTACGCATTTTCTCCCCATAGATGTGAATGTGCCTGTTTGAAATAGATGTTATTACAGTGTGTGAAAATGACTTTATAACCAATTTATTTCCAAATATTTCCTGACATAAGAGAGAATTCGCCACAGATTCAGAAAAAGTACAAAAGATCTTTGTAAGAAATGAATTACTTCAGGATAGAAAAGGCATTTTTTAAATTTGCATGATTATAATGAGAACTAGAAGTCTCATTTTCCAGTGGCAGCTGTAAGTCAAAGTAAATGTAGCACAAAAGCTCCATAATAGTCACAGTTACTCCAGATCTCTAAGATCTTCCCTTTATTCCAGAGAGAAATGTATTGTTTTCTTTCTGATGATTTAGGCTCACAATGGCATACAGATAAAATGCATAGCTTAAGGGATGTTAAAATAAAGTGAAGACTCAAGATGAACAATAAAAAAAGTCAACTCTGTAGAACATCTGTCTTGTTGACTGTCATCTAATAGATACTGTCCCACAATATCAGATGTCCATGGGGAAACATGAGGCTGGAGACAAATCAGGATCAGAGTTAGATTTGCTGAAAAACCAGAATTAGGGAAGAAATACAAAATTAGAGCAAGAGTTCTATAGCTACATGACGTTCACCCTGGGAACTGAGAAAAGAGAGATCTTGGTGAAAACACTTCAGAAGGCTCAAATCTCTGCACATGAGGTTGAGTTAGGTTTGGCCTTCAGTTTACCCAGCAAAACCTTCAAAAGAAGTTTCAAAGGAAAAAGGAAAAAAAGGTAGTTTTTTTCCTACCTTACTTGCAATGAAAGTTTGCAATAAAGTCCAGGCTTTAGGACTAGCTCACCAGATTGAAGAAAAAAGAAGAGCAACAGCCATTTAAAGGAAAAACAAAATCCCCAAAACTCTCACGAGATTATCAAGGTTACAGGTATTATAGTTAATCTGATCTTGGTGATAAATATGCCAGTTATGTCACACCCATAAATGCCATGGCATATCTTCAGATATAAGCATTGTGAAATTCAGAAAAGAGTTTCTTTTTATTATGGAGTCAGCAATTTATGGGGAATATCAAGGTTTATCTTAGGGAGGGATCAAAATTAGAAAGACTCCGTTTTTATTTTCATTTTTTTAAAAATTTAATGTAAAGAAGCAAAACTCATATGATATGATAATTAGTTACCACAAGGGCAGCCAAACAAGCTGACATTTTTACATCAGGTAATTAACCACAGTAACATAGTGTGATGGTTAACTTGATTGTTTTGAAAGATGCAAAGTATTGTTTCTGGGTGTATCTGGGTGTTGCTGGGTGCTGCCAGAAGAGATTAACATTTGAGTCAGTGGACTGGGGGAAGACCCACCTTCAGGAAGACCCACCCACAATGTGAGTGGGCACCACCCAATCGGCTGCCAGTGTGGCTAGAAAAAGAAGGCAGAAGAAGGTGGAAGGACTAGACTGGCCGAGTCTTCTGGCCTTCATCTTTCTCCCATGCTGGATGCTTCCTGCCCGGGAACATCAGACTCCAAGTTGTTAGCTTTTGGACTCTTGGACTTACAGCAGTGGTTTGCCAGGGGCTCTTGAGCTTTTAGACACAAACTGAAGACTGCACTGTTGGCTTGCAAGGTTCTGGGACTTGGACTGGCTTCCTTGCTCCTCAGCTTGCAGATGGCCTATTGTGGGATTTCACTTGCTGATCATGTGAGTCAATTCTCCTTAATGAACTCTCCTTCATATATACATTTATCCTATTAGTTCTGTCCCTCTAGAGAACGCTGACTAATACACACAGTGAAGTCAGTAAGGATCCTGCAGCATTTTAACTCACATTGTCTGTCTAAACTGTAAAACACACTAGAAAGAAGTTAGAGAAACCTTTAAGCAAGAATAGGAGGCAAGAATAATACTGGTAGAATATAAAGGAAAGATTACTTTTGCACAATGAGTTTAGAACTTGAGTTTTTTTCATAAGATTGTGTATCAATTCTACAACAAAACAAAACTACAAGAAATCTCAAGTGAATCCATATATGTAAATAAGTATAAATTAGTTTGACTTTGTAACCTCAAATGTACTCTAAGCTGCACAAGGTTTATTGCCTATAATTCTATTTCCTTGTTAGTGAGTTCAATGGCATGGTTATGCAATGAATAATATTTATATAATATTCTCTTAAATGTTTGTTGAAATGTTTTTGAATAAACTTAGAGCTAAAGCAAAAACACATTATTTGTCTCACTTTGACAGTAATTACATTACTGTCATAATTACTCTTGTGCTTTTGTTTGTAAGGCATTTTTTGAAGTACGAAATGACATTTTGTTACTTTTTGCTTTATCTGTGGATTTTATAAACAGCAGATAAAATTATGTTTACCTTTATAAACTACAGATAAGTTATTTTAATTATGTGACTTTAGCAAGGTGTATTTAACCAATTTTCCAACTATTTTTATTTAGCAATGTTATAGAATGTAATATACTAAAACTAACATGCAAAAAAGAGAAAATATTATCCTTAATTTATCACAGAGAGAGTCGCTTTCAGTTTGTTATCTATATACATTATAATGTATTTTTGAATTGTATGCTATGATTCTTCAATATTAAGAATATTTGACACATAATAAAAATTCTATAACAGTTCAAATTACTGTTTTCTTATTGTAAAGGAAAATATTTTATAGAAACTATAGAAACATGATAAAGAGAAGTAAATACGTATGAGTTTACCTTATGTCTTTCAAGTTTATTTGCTAGTAAGTGTAAAATATTAATAAGTAGTACCAGAGAGTGTACTAATTTAACCAAACTTTAAAACGTACTGATATGGTTTGGCTGTGTCCCTACCCAAATCTCATCTTAAATTGTAGTTCCCACAATTCCCGTGTTGTGAGAAGGACCTGGTGGGAGGTAATTGAATCATGGGGTGGGTCTTTCCGCTGTTGTTTTCATGGTAGTGAACAAGTCTCATGAGATCTCATGGTTTCATACGGGGGAATTTCCCTGCACAAGCTCTCTGTTTTCCTGCTGCCAACCATGTAAGATGTAACTTGCTCCTCCTTGCCTTCCACCACGATTGTGAGGCCTCCCCAGCCATGTGAAACTGTTCGTCCGTTAAACCTCTTTTCTGCATAAATTATCGAGTCTTGGGTATGTCTTTATTAGCAGCATGCAAATGGACTAATACAGGTACTATTCTAGCCTGAACATTCTAACATAATTAAGCAATTAAGCAATTTATGTTGTTTGTTTCTGACTAGAATTATATTTTATGTGACACTTAATTTTTAGCCCAATTTTTTAACCTTGCTTTGTCATTCAGGTATAACTTATTGTGGGACCTTTTCTTAGTTCAGCTAAAGATGGGGTCCTTGTCACACGGCCACGAAAGATTAGGCTCACAGAAAATTTGAAGGGTGAGTAAGGCAGAGTTTTATTAGGTGAAAAAGAAGAAAAAGCGAAACAGAGACTCTTAGCAAAGTGAGAGAGTGTGCTTTCCTGCCAGTGGGCTTCCCCTGTCAAGGACTGAATCCCAGGTTCCACCCAGGAAGTGGAGGGCCAGGCTCCTCCCTGCTGCAAATGGTGTGAACTTCCCAAGCTCCACCCAAGCATGCACTCCTTCCAGCATGCAGGCTGACTGGAGTTTCTCTGGGAACCCCTTCCCACCTGGCTGTCTCATTCTTCCCTCTAAAGAAGCACATCTAACTCCTGTTAGAATAAGGATACGGATAAGGATGAAGACCGATCTTAACTGCTTCCTGCTGACAGAGGACGCTGTTTTGGGAAAATGGCAGTCAGAGCTCCCTCAGAGGCCTATCTAAGGGTCCCTGGCAGAAGGGGCCATCGTCTGAGGTCCCAGTTGCATGGCCGTTTGGAATTTGATGGCCTGAAGTCAAGAAGAGACAAACTGAGTTATTAGAAAACATGTAACAAAAAGGAACAAGGGGAGAGGTAAGAACAGCTCAAAAATCCTGAGGCCTTTTACCAGTTTGCACAGGGAGAGTGGGGCCAAAAGCCTGACTGGTAAAAAAACTTTACCCTTTTGCCAGCATGTTGGGCTTCTGGGTTCCCTTTCTTGGGCCCAATCCTAAACCAACAAGTTTAAGGTTTGGGAAATTAACTCCTTCCAGTTTGGAGGATATATCTGAGGGGAGTGTCCTGAAGTACAGAGACACGATTACCTATCTGTGGAGAACAGAGGAGGAGAAAGGAAAAATAAAGGCATTTTTTTCCCCAAAGGAGTCCCAGTGGTTCAGGATGCATTCGAAAGGCATACAGACTGAAGATGAATGGATACTCGTCTCAAACGAAAGGAGCAGTCATCCCCGGTTTCCTTCTCTTCCTAGCAGATACCCAAGGCAAGTGAGAGAGAGAGTAGAAGAGAGTGGGGGCCAATATTCAACATTTTTAAAGAAAAGAATTTTCAACACAGAATTTCATATCCAGCTAAACTAAGCTTCAAAAGCAAAAAAGAAATAAAATCTTTAACAGACAAGAAAATGCTGAAAGATTTTGTCACCGCCAGGTGTGCCTTACAAGAGCTCCTGAAGGAAGCACTAAATATGTAAAGGAAAAACAGGTACTAGCCACTGCAAAAGCATACCAAATTGTAAAGACCACCGACACTATGAAGAAACTGCATCAACTAAAGAGCAAAATAACCAGCTAGCATCATAATGACAGGATCAAATTCACCAATGACAATATTAACCTTAAATGTAAATGGGCTAAATGCCCCAATTAAAAGACACAGACTGGCAAATTGGATACAGAGTCAAGACCCATTGGTGTGCTGTATTCAGAAGACCTATATGTGCAAAGACACAACATAGGCTCAAAATAAAGGGATGGAGGAAGATTTACCAAGCAAATGGAAAGGAAAAAAAAAAGCAGGGATTGCAATCCTAGTTTCTGATAAAACAGACTTTAAATCGACAAAGATAAAAAAGACAAGGGTATTACATAATGGTAAAGGGATCAATGCAACAAGAAGAGCTAATTATACTGCATATATATGAAACCAGTACAGGAGCACTCAGATTCATAAAGCAAGTTCTTAGAGACCTACAAAAAGACTTAGACTCTCACACAATAATAGTGGGAGACTTTAACACCCCACTGTCAGTATTAGACAGATCAACAAGACAGAAAATTAACAAGGATATTCAGGAATTGAAGTCAGCTCTGGACCAAGCCAACTCAATAGACATCTACAGAACTCTCCAACCAAAATCAACAGAATATACATTCTTCTCAGTATCACATTGCATTTATTCTAAAATTGACCAGACAATTGCAAGTAAAACACTACTCAATAAATGCAAAAGAGTGGAAATTATAACAAACTGTCTCTCAGACTACAGTGCAATCAAATTAAAACTCAGGGTTAAGAAACTCACTCAAAACCACAAAACTACATGGAAACTGAACAACCTGTTCCTGAGTGACTACTGGGTAAATAATGAAATTAAGGCAGAAATAAATAAGTTCTTTAAAACCAAGAGAACAAAGACACAATGTACCAGAATCTCTGGGACACATTTAAAGCAGTGTTCAGAAGGAAATTTATAGCACTAAATGCCAGCAGGAGAAAGCAGGAAAGATCTAAAATTGAAGCCCTAACATAACAATCAAAAGAACTAGAGAAGCAAGAGCAAACAAATTCAAAAGCTAACAGAAGACAAAAAATAACTAAGATCAGAGCAGAACTGAAGGAGACAGAGACACGAAAAACCCTTAAAAAAATCAATGAATCCAGGAGATGGGGTTTTGAAAAGATTAACAAAATACATAGGCCACTAGCCAGACTAATAAAGAAGAAAAGAGAGAAGAATCAAATAGACACAATGAAAAATGATAAAGGGGATATAATCACCGATCCCACAGAAATACAAACTACCATCAGAGAATACTATACACACCTGTACGAAAATAAACTAGAAAATCTAGAAGAAATTGATAAACTCCTGAACAAATACACCCTGCCAAGACTAAATCAGGAAGAAATCAAATCCCTGAATAGAACAATAACAAGTTCTGAAATTAAGGCAGTAATTAGTAGCCTACCAACTAAAATAAGCCCAGGACCAGATGAACTCACAGCTAAATTCTTCCAGAGGTACAAAGAAGAGCTGGTACCATTCCTTCTGAAACTATTCCAAACAATAGAAAAAGAGGGACTCCTCTCTAACTGATTTTATGAGGCCAGCATCACCCCGATACCAAAACCTGGCAGAGACACAACAAAAAAAGAAAATTTCAGGCCAATATCCCTGATGAACATCGATGTGAAAATCCTCAATAAAATACTGGCAAACTGAATCCAGCAATACTTCAAAAAGCTTATCTGCCACGATCAAGTTGGCTTCATCTCTGGGATGCAAGGCTGGTTCAACATATGCAAATCAATAAATGGAATCCATCACATCAACAGAACCAGTGACAAAAACCACATGATTATCTCAACTGATGCAGAAAAGGCCTTCAACAAAATTCAACAGCACTTAATGCTAAAAACTCTCAATAAACTAGGTATTGATGGAATGTATCTCAAAATAATAAGAGCTATTTATGACAAGTGCACAGCCAATATCATACTGAATGGGCAAAAGTTGGAAGAATTCCCTTTGAAAATCAGCATGACACAAGGATGTCCTTTCTCACCACTCCTGTTCAACATAGTATTGGAAATTCTGACCAGGGCAATCGGGCAACAGAAAGAAATAAAGGGTATTCATATAGGAAGAGAGGAAGTTAAATTGTCTCTGTTTGCAGATGACATGATTGTATATTAGAAAACCCCATTGTCTCAACCCAGTATCTCCTTAATCTGGTAAGCAACTTCAGCAAAGTCTCAGGATACAGAATCAATGTGTAAAAATCACAAGCATTCCTCTACACCAATAATAGACACACAGAGAGCCAAATCATGAGTGAACTCCCATTCGCAATTGCTTCAAAGAGAATAAAATACCTAGGCATACAACTTACAAGGGATGTGAAAGACCTCTTCAAGGAGAACTACAAACTACTGCTCAAGTAAATAAGAGAAGACACAAACAAATGGAAAAACATTCCATGCTCATGGATAGGAAGAATCAGTATCGTGAAAATGACCATACTGCCTAAAGTAATTTACAGATTGAATGCTATCCCCATCAAGGTACCATTGACTTTCTTCACAGAATTAGAAAAAACTACTTTAAATTTCATATGGAACCAAAAAAGGCCCGTACAGCCAAGATAATCCTAAGCAAAAGGAACAAAGCTCATGGCATCATGCTACCTGACTTCAAACCATACTACAAGGCTACAGTAACTGAAACAGCATGGTACTGGTACCAAACAGATATATAGACCAATAGAATAGAACAGAGACCTCAGAAATAATGCCACACATGTCCTGCCATCTGATGTTTGACAAACCTGGCAAAAACAAGCAGTGGGGAAGGATTCCCTATTTAATAAATGGTGTTGGGGAAACTGGCTAGCCACATGCAGAAAACTGAAACTGGACCCCTTCCTTACATCTTGTACAAATATCAACTCAAGATGGATTAAAGACTTAAATGTCAGACCTAGAACAACAAAAAACCTAAAAGAAAACCTAGGCAACACCATTTAGGACATAGGCATGGGCAAAGACTTCATGACTAAAACAACAAAAGCAATGGCAACAAAAGCCAAAATTGACAAATGGGATCGAATTAAACTAAAGAGCTTCTGCACAGCAAAAGATCTATCATCAGAGTGAACAGACAACCTACAGAATGGGAGAAAATTTCGGTAATCTATCCATCTGACAAAGGGCATTTTTAAGTTTTAACAAAGGGCTAATACCCAGAATCTACAAATAACTTAAACAAATATACAAGAATAAAACAAACAACACCATCAAAAAGTGGATGAAGGATATGAACAGACACTTCTCAAAAGAAGACATTTATGTGGCCAACAAACATATGAAAAAAAGCTCATCATCACTTGTCATTAGAGAAATGCAAATCAAAACCACAATGAGATACCATCTCATGCCAGTTAGAATGGCGATCATTAAAAAGTCTAGAACCAACAGATGCTGGAGAGGATGTGTTGAAATAGGAATGCGTTTACACTGTTGGTGGGAGTGTAAATTAATTCAACCATTGTGGAAGATAGTATGGCGATTTCTCAAGGATCTAGAACAAGAAATACCATCTGACCCAGCAATCCAATTACTGGGTATATACTCAAAGGATTATAAATCATTCTACTATAAGGACTCATGCACATGTATGTTTATTGCCGCACTATTCACAATAGCAAAGACTTGGAACCAACCCAAATGTCCATTAATGATAGACCGGATGAAGAAAATATGGCACATATACACCAGGGAATGCTATGCAGTCATAAAAAAGGATGAGATCATGTCCTTTGCAGGGACATGGATGAAGCAGGAAACCATCATTGTCAGCAAACTAACACAGGTACAGAAAACCAAACACAGCATGTTCTCACTCATAAGTGTGAGTTGAAAAATGAGAACACAGGGAGGGGAATATCACACACCAGGGCCTGTCGGGGGTGAAGGGCTATGGGAGAGATAGCATTAGGAGAAATACTTAATATAGATGAGGGATTGATGGGTGCAGCAAACCACCATGGCATGTGTATACCTACGTAACAAACCTGCATGTTCTGCATGTGTATCCCGGAACTTAAAGTATAATAAAAAAGGTTATTGGTATTTATATACTTATAAAAAGTTTCATTAGTATATGAAATTGTTTTAATGATTAAATTATGAAATTCATGTAAAGTGCTTAGAAAAATGCTTGGCCCAAATTAAGTTTTGAATATATTTAATAAATTAGTTTGTTACTGCAGTTGTTGCAAGTTACTTCAAAACTTTTTAAAATAAGATGTATTAGTCATGGTTCTCTAGAGAGACAGGGCTAATAGGATAGATGCATATATGAAAGGGAGTTTATTAAGAAGTATTTACTCATATGATCACGAGGTGAAGTCCCACAATAGGCTGTTTGTAAACTGAGGAGTAAGGAAACCAGTCTGAGTCCTAAAATCTCAAAAGTAGGGAAGCTGACAGTGCAGCCTTCAGTCTGTGGCCAAAGGCCTGAGAGTGCTTGGCAAACTACTGGTATAGGTTCAGGAGCCAACAAGCTAAAGAACTTGGAATCCAATGTTTGAGGACAGGAAGCATCCAGCACAGGAGAAAGATGGAGGCCAGAAGACTTAGCCAGTCTAGTCCTTCCATGTTCCTCTGCCTGCTTTTATCCTAGCTTCACTTCACTGGCAGCTGAATAGATGGTGTTCACCAGATTGAGGATGGGTCTACCTCTCCTACTCCACTGACTCAACTGTTAATCTCCTTTGGCAACACCCTCACAGACACACCCAGGAACAATACTTTGCATCCTTCAATCCAATAATGTTGACACTCAATATTAACTATCACAAATGAACTATAAATGAATTCAATAAATTAAAAATGAATGAGCACTTATGCTGCATTCCAAATTATGATAAGTGTTATTGGATCTTGCAAGTAATGCATTTCATTGTGAGGAACTGAAAATTCAATTGTAAATGTAAAATGACATGCATTAAATAACCAAAGCATAAATAGATGCTATCATATGTAGGGATAACTATAATAATATTTAAAAAGAGTATGGAGAAGTGATGCCAAGTTTGGCTACCGTAGCAAGCCAATGGTAACTCTGGGGAGATATGAATGGAATCTTAAATATTGGTAGGATTTAGAACCAGATTCAAAGAGAATGTATCAGGTATAATTAAAATCAACGTGTTAAGCCTACACTGTGCAAGATGAATGGATGCAGTGAGACATCTCATCTGGTTTCATAGAGGTTACAATTTGGAGAGTAATAGAAAGCCCAATTTGCTAAATAGGAAATTGGGAAGTAACAAAATCTCTTAAGAAAGAAATGACATAATTAAAATAGTGTTTGAGAAAGATAAATGTGGAATCTTAAAAAGTAAATGCTGAGGAGAAAAAAGAAATCAGATAGGATTTAAAAAAAATAATGTTCAAGTTGAGTTGAGTAGGTACCAAATCTGGATTATCACTGTAGTAGCGGAAGTATAGAAAAAAGGGAAAACCCGGGGTTTAATTATGAAGCACTATATTAAAAATGTTATCTGCGAAAGTAGAAAACATAGTGTTACCACTTACAGAAGTTTGATAACTAACCTATATAATAAAAAAGCCTGTTAATAAATGTCACCAGTAGGCAATTGTATTAGTCTATTCTCACACTGCTATAAAGACATATCTGAGACTGGGTAATTTATAAAGAAAGAGGTTTAATTGACTCACAGTTCTGTATGGTTGGAGAGGCATCAGGAAACTTACAATCATGGTGGAAGGTAAAGGGGTAGCAAGTACCTTCTTCACAAGGCGGCAGGAGAGAGAGAGAGAGAGTGAGGGGGAAACTGCCACAGACTTTTAAACCATCAGATCTTGTGAGAAGTCACTCACTATCACAGGAACAGCATGGGGGAAACCACCCCATGATCCAATCACTCCCACCACTTCCCTCCCTTGACACACAAAGATTACAATTTGAGATGACATTTGAGTGGGGACACAGAGCTAAACCGTATCAGCAACACAGATGTGTGTGTGTGTGTGTGTGTGTGTGCGTGTGCGTGCGTGCGTGCATGTAGGCTTGTCATGTATGGCCTTTATTGTGCTGAGGTATGGTATATTTCTTCTCCACACATTTTTTGAGAGTTTTTTATTATATTATTAAAACATGTTTGATTTTGTCAAATGTTTTTTCTTCTGCATCTGTAGAGATGATCATATGGTTTATGTTCTTCATTATGTTAATATAGTATACCGTATTTATAGATTTGTGTTTGCGTGTTTGCACTGTAGGATAAATTTCACTTGATCAACTTCTATGGATTTATCTACAGAGGACATAACTTCTGGTGATGCTGTTGTACTTACCTGTTCAACAGAAGAAGCAGGGGTCCCATCGAGGAATGCAAGAAGTGGAAAGGCAGTGTACTGGACAAGCTGCTCATCTGGCTTGGATTTAGATTTTCTTCCCTCTTCCCAAACTGGCTGAACTACATTGTTCTTGTAGTTTCTAATCCTTTTTTCTCAGAGTCAACCAGGAGACCTGGGTCTATGCTAAATTGTCTTCCTGATAGCACGACTTGGAAGTCCTCTAAACTGCAATCAATACTGTTAAGATAATCCAACAACTCAACCTTTCCCAAAAGATTGATGTTATCATTCAAAATGGAATCCATCATGGTCACTGGGTCTTCTGAGGTCAGACTGGATGAGCCATTTAGTAGACAGCACTAGACATGAGAGGGTTGCTCTCATCACTGCCTGAACTTAGGGATTCGTTGGCTGGTTCACTCTGCTCTCCACTCTGAATGGCAGGTGCATACTCATCTTCATTGTCATCTTCAACGGTGACAATATCAGGGTACTGGGTACAATTGGAGGGACCATATATAACATCCTGAAGATATATATATATATATGAATGATATATGGATATGATTTAATATCCCAGTTTCTGGAATAACTGGGATATCTTCTTCATTTGCATTATCATCAGTAACATTGTAAATAATGATGTCATCTGAAATCATCTCCCTTGGCTTTAAAACTTCAGTCCTACTGTGTGGAACTTTATGATGGTAATTATCAGTTGGTTCTTTGACTATGTGCTGAAACAGATTCTTCTTTTGGGCTCCATTAGTGTTTAAAGTAGAGGCCTTTTATGTTTTAAACTCACAAGTTGGTTATTTTGAACCTGTGTAACAATAAACTGGACAATCTTTCGAATAACTTGTTGCTGTTGTGCATGCTTTGCTCGTGATTCTGACATCTCTTTTCAAAGGGACTCATTCTCACTTTTTAATTCAGAAAGCCTGTACTCAACAGTTTCCTGTTTTATTTGAACCTTCTGAGCACTACTTATAATTTTTAAAAAAAATTTTCCTGACAAATTTTTATTTTCTTCTGGTTTTGAAGATGAAACCTTCCTTTTAATGTTCTCCAACAAGTCATCCTGTCCTTGTTTGAAATAAGGATGCTGAAATTCTACAGGACCATCTCTTTCCTGCTTTACAGTTCCAGAGTCGATATGTACTGCTTTGGAAACCATACATATTCAGTTGCCTCACAAAGTTTGCCATGTTATTGTGCTTGATATATTTGGGAAGAATTTCCTTTGCAAATCGTTGCTCATCCAAGACCAGAAAACTTTGGCCATTCTGCTTCCAGGTGATGATCTTGTTAGTGTGGGTTTCCTCCACAAGCGTCCACATCTTGCTGAGGAAAGCCGGCACGTTCGAACTCTGCTTCATTGTTAACACAGCACAGGGATTCCAAACTCTACACCCAAACGCTGTGGTAGCGTCGGCGGCAGCGACCGGAATCATTTATTAAAGATTCAGTTGTTGGACCAACTGGATGTCATTGCTTTAGAAAGGTGAGTAACTGTCATCCAGGATATAACCTGTGCTCTTCGTTAGCAACAAATATATGAAGCAATTACAGGTCGAAGTACAAGGGTTCAAAATGGGAATGTCAGCCACCACTGTAAAACCTATCAACTCACTCTCAACTTTTTTTTTGCTGGATGCCTGCATGACATTTGTCCCTGCTGAATGAATATTCTTACTGCTTAACAGAGGGATAATTTTACTAGGGGAACACAACAATTGATAAAATGAGCTCTAAATTCAGTCTCTTTACTGAACACATTCATTTTGCTGAACCAACAGGTTAAAAAAAAAAAAGCTTTGTATTCTCTAGGGTAAATTATTCTTATTAGCAACAGATATTAATAGAAGGAGTATAGCAGTAACCTAGAACATTTTCCAGAAACCCTTCTAATACTTCCATGACTCATTGTAAATATTAATGAACAACCACAGCAATTAATCACAGGCAGGACCACAGGGTCTCGGATCCTTCAACGGTGAAGTTTGTGTCACCCTACCAGCAAACAACTTCAAGATATTGAGGCTGATGTTCAGACAAAAGGTAATATGGAGTGGATAAATATCAATATTGCCTTTAACTAGCTGCATATATGACGACTTTATGAGCCATCATTATTTTCTCCTCTTTCCATCCATTCCCCTTTTCTTCCTATTTTACATATATGCATGTATAGCAGTTAAAGAGTTATCAAAGACAAATTATGATTTTTTGCTGATATAGAACAGTTCTTTAAATTATTTTGAACTATATACAGTGACTGATGAGAAGTTACCAACTTAATACATAACACCTGAGTAAACAACTTTAAAGCGATTAAAATTACAATATAAACCCAACTTTAGATCCAGTTAATCATTTGGCCTTTACTTGATGGATTAGAAGGAATTTGTTGGATTTTGCCCATATCATGGTCATGCTATTCTATCTTTTCTTATCAATTACTATTGAGAAAATATAGTTAAAAAGTCACCAAGGAGAGATTTGGGTGAATGGAATTCTGAAAGTAAATATGAAATTAACTTTATGACTAGGACCCAAAATTTTCCTACAAATTGCATTATGAACCACAACATTTCCTTTCATATCTATTTCTACTTGCTTATCAAAAACTGTGCTATAATGATAAATTGAAAATGCTTTTTTTTCAGTGAAGAAATTAAAATTAAAAGATCCTTGTAGTTTTTCCTAAAGAATGTCTCATATGTACTTTAAGTCCTCTTAGGCTTTTTAAAAAAATCTAGAGTCTCTGAGGTCTTCACGGATCTTGCTTCTAGATCCTAGAGGTCTTATTAATTAATCAACTTGTTTTCTTCTCTCCCAGAGGTACTGTCTCCCAGAAGACAAAGGAAATCTCAATACTGCAATTATATGAAAAAGTTATAGCAAAACCAAAGCCCTCATGGATAACTGCTGTTGATATTTTGGCAGTATTCAGAAATGCCAAAGAGCTCAAGACCTCTACTTGCGTATCCATGGCAATCTGTCCTCTTGCCTTGAAAGCGTCCAAGCTTCTGACAATGCAGGATAGATAATATCCTATGGATTGATTTCTCAGGTTCACTTTGCATAACTATAGACTATAGTTCCTGGAATTACTTCAGTTTTGGCAGAACATGATTTGAAAAATTCACCTTGACTCTCTTATAAAAAGGACTATAAAATTTTTTAGGAAATCAACTACCAAAAAAAGGACTGTTTTTAAAATAGAGCAATGAGGCACATAAGCCACATTTATCTATAGGAAGAATCTAAAACTGTAATAATAAATGTGCATTTGTGGGGAATGATTCATTTTATTTCAAAGTAATGATTTTTCAGTACTTATAATTATGACAGTCATTAATTAACTGTGTTTATCCTTTCTAGAATTAAAACAATAAACAGAGGAAAACATTGGAACTCTGCTGCTTCATTATTAACAGAATCTGACAAGTTACTAAACAATACAAGGTAAAAGTAACTTTTAAAACATGTAAGTTTTTGAAAAATAAGTCACAAACTGACTACTTGTTCTTGGCTTCTCTGGGAAGAACTCTCTTTTCCAGTAAAAAAGGTAATCAGCAATGCATTTATTAACATTTATAATGTTATAATGTTTATAACAGTTAATGATATAAATTTATTTTAATAAATTTGTTTTTTCATTCTTCTCTGATTCTACATGCTCATTATCATTCAGCTTTTTTCTATGTAATAAATATATACTGAATTATTGTAATTCACTAGATTCAGAACATTATGTTGACAATACGCAGCAAACAAGCTGAGTTTGATGTTAAGGATATTATTTTCAAGAGAGGAAAATTAACATTTAATAATAATATTAAATTATAATGTTGGAATGAGTTTGATAGGAATAAATCTTAGAAATTAAAATAATCTGTTTTGCCTCTAGATGAGAATAAAACAAAGATAAATGATATGTATTATTTTTCAAAAAATGATTTTTCATGCTTACTTCAGTCAGCTTTCTTTCACTTCTTAAATATCTTACACCTTTCCAGACCGTAAGTGCAATCTAATGTAAGCTCTTACTACTTTTTAATTATTTACATATCTAATTTTTGATAAAATGGGTGAATATTTTATTTTCAACATTTAATACAGTCTTAAATAATGATAACATCTTATGCAACTTTTCTCTTAATAATCTTTTTTCTCAGGCAAAATATTCCATTTCTCCAAGATTTCTTTATCTCTTTAAACTTTCAAAAGATTGATTCTTCCCCTCAACTGAGAATGTTTTGTCCAAAAATGAATGTATGTATTATTAATTTTCAACCTAATAAGCATTATTTGGTATGAATAGTGGGACTGAGCACTGAAGATTATAATGAAAATAATGGCTAACATTTACTGAATACTTACTTTACCATAAATGGTGCTAAGTGATTTATGTACATATGTCATTTTCTATTCCCAAGGAAACTTTGAGGACTCTTATTTCCACTTTATATATGAGAATACAGTAGCACAGAGAGAGAGCATAAGTAACTTGTCCAAGGTCCCATTTAGAAAGTGAGTGAAGCAGAACTGGAGCCTAGATTTATTTAAACCTAAAACCTGTACTAACCACTGCAGTATTAAATAGTTTTTATGTTTTTCTCTGTTTCTGCATGATCATTATCATTCAACTTTTATCTATAATAAATATGTATTGATTAATTACCATTTACCAGACACATAATGTTATGCTAACAATATATGGAGAACAAATTGAATTTTGTCTTAAGTAAGCTATTGTCAAGTGAAAAATAATTAATATGTAATCTCAATATTAAAATATGGTGATAGTTGGTCTCTTCAATTGTCTTTGGATGAGATGTTTTGACCCAGGTTGAAGAATTAGAGATTTTATTTGGAAATATGAAATTTTAACTAAACTCTAAAGTGCAAGCAGAATTAAGGTAGGGGAACAGGAAGGGTCCTTTATTAAAAGCTGATATAGTACAGTGATTAATCATTAATGATGATTAAAAGCATGGATTCTGAAGCCAGTTTTCTTGGCTTCAAATCTTGATTCTGACTCTAGTAAGTGAATTTAAGCAGACTTCATTTCTCTGTACCTCAATTTCCTCATCTGTAAACTTGGGAATATAATAACACCCACCTCATGTTATTATTGTATGGATTAAATGAGCTACTATGAAAGCATTTAGAAAAGTGTCTGGCACATGAAAAGTGCCATGTACATATTTGTTATTATTATTGCCTAGACAGAATCATGCACAGAAGGCCCTTAGGACAAAGAAAGAGTGCTTGTATTGTTAACATATGAAGTTAAAAAATCTATTTGAGCAGTAATGAGTTAATAATGGCTACAAAAGTTGTATTCGGGGCAAACAAAAGTGTAATCAACGATGCCCCCATATGTATCCTTTGCAGTACTAATTTCTAAAGTAACTCCTTTATCTGGAGAGGAGTTCTACTGTAGATCTCTTTTTAAAGAACTGCAAGTCACATGGACACATAGAGGGGAAAAACACACTGGAACCTTTTGGAGAGTGGAGGGTGGGAGGAGGGAGAGGATCAGGAAAAATAACTAATGGGTGCTGGGCTTAATACTTCAGTGATTAAATGATCTGTACAGCAAAACCCAATGACACAAATGTACCTATGTGACAAACCTGCACTTGCACCCCTGAACTTAAAATAGAAGTTAAAACAAAGATCTCCAAGTCTTGGGATCAATAAATGAAAGGAAGTTTTCTTTATGAAAGTGCTTTGATGGCCCATCTGGGACAGAAATTTTTGAATGTGAGTACTAATAATTTGTGCTTGGTTGTGCACACCTTTTATCTTAGCGGGTACATAACTTCCATCAGAATCCAGTTTCCATGACTCGTGAAAGGTAATTGCACTTCACAAGTAGTTTTTTTTTTGTTTTTTTTTTTTTTTTAACTCAGTCACTTCCTTTATATTTGTTGGTACTCCAAATTAAGTCCCCGTTTTCCTAAACTTGACTACTAAAACCCCAAATATCTCCCAACCCAAACTACCTAATGTGCTTCCCAAAGTCATTTATTAAATTGGTTGTGCTCTCTTCCAGTCAGTGCTTCATGATGTTGAAGTTATTATGTGAATCATGAGTGGGAAATGTATAGAGAAGTGACACTTGGAAATGTGAAAGGCATTTGGGTAGAAAGGCATTGTATTAGATGCAGAGGCAAAAAACCTAACTCTACCACTTAAAGAACTAAGAAATACAACTAATCTTTGGTTTCAACAGCAATTGGTTGGCTTTAAGTCACCGTATACTTATGAGGCTAAAATTAAAATAGCTTTGTAAATCTTAATATCATAAGAGATTATTTGTAAATACTAGGATCCAAACCAAGAGTTCATTTGTATATTTTGCCCTGTGCCTCTCAACAGGTTTCTACCATGGGTGACAGGAGAGCAAGCAATCACTCAGAAATGACTGACTTCATTCTTGCAGGCTTCAGGGTCCGCCCAGAGCTCCACATTCTCCTCTTCCTGCTATTTCTGTTTGTTTATGCCATGATCCTTCTAGGGAATGTTGGGATGATGGCCATTATTATGACTGATCCTCGGCTGAACACACCAATGTATTTCTTCCTAGGCAATCTCTCCTTCATTGATCTTTTCTATTCATCTGTTATTGCACCCAAGGCTATAATCAACTTCTGGTCTGAAAGCAAGTCTATCTCCTTTGCAGGCTGTGTGGCCCAGCTCTTTCTCTTTGCCCTCTTCATTGTGACTGAGGGATTTCTCCTGGCGGCCATGGCTTATGACCGCTTTATTGCCATCTGCAACCCTCTGCTCTACTCTGTTCAAATGTCAACACGTCTCTGTACTCAGTTGGTGGCTGGTTCCTATTTCTGTGGCTGCATTAGCTCAGTCATTCAGACCAGCATGACATTTACTTTATCTTTTTGTGCTTCTCGGGCTGTTGACCACTTTTACTGTGATTCTCGCCCGCTTCAGAGACTATCTTGTTCTGATCTCTTTATCCATAGAATGATATCTTTTTCCCTGTCATGTATTATTATCTTGCCTACTATCATAGTCATTATTGTATCTTATATGTATATTGTGTCCACAGTTCTAAAGATACACTCTACTGAGGGACGTAAGAAGGCCTTCTCCACCTGCAGCTCTCACCTGGGAGTTGTGAGTGTGCTGTATGGTGCTGTCTTTTTTATGTATCTCACTCCTGACAGATTTCCTGAGCTGAGTAAAGTGGCATCCTTATGTTACTCCCTAGTCACTCCCATGTTGAATCCTTTGATTTATTCTCTGAGGAACAAAGATGTCCAAGAGGCTCTAAAAAAACTTCTAGAGAAGAAAAATATTAGTCTTTGATTATTTCTCTTGCACTGATTGTATTGTGTCTATTTATTTAATATACCTGTGGTCATTAATAAAAGTTACTCTCCTGAATGTCATAAAAATACTTTTAGTAGATTTTTTCATGTGATGTACTCTTTCCATATTTTACTTTTTACCCCCCAAGACATCATTAATTCTGAAAATCTTGGATATTGGAGCTATCCTGGACATGAGGGAAGTATTTTTATGATAAACCCTCTTACTGGTCTTCAACATTTTATTTCACAGAATTTATATCTATTGATTCTTGTGGCATAATGTAGAACAATATTTTTTATTTTATTATAGTGCTTCAGCAAAATTTTGTCTGGTGTTTGTCTTTGGGATTGCCCATCCCTCCTACACACAATCATGGGTAGTTGACAAAGATGCCCAGATTATTTTTAAATAAAATATGTCTTTAATTTTGTAGCTAGTTTCATTAGCATGCTAAATGTGTATTAAGTTTTCACCTTGATCAAATATTTTATGTGAGCTACGTAGAAAGGAAGTGCTAATAATAAGACACAAACTCTAAGTAATCTTTATACATTAATTTGGAAAACTTTATGCTTCATTATTGTGGAGTGCTCTAAGGTACTGCTAGGTGCTGGGTCCCAGTGCAAAGAACTAAAATAGGAAATAGAGATCTTCAAACATTTTGAGCAATCATTCCCTCGATTTTGATTTTCATGATTTTTTCTTGTGTTAATAATTGCTAAGGAATAATTAATAAAGGTATAGAATCAGGGAAGTCATCAAAACAGATTATGATCCAAAATATACTTATTGATGCCTTTTCATATAGGTGTATATTTGATTAACTTTATTGAATATCTGTATAATATGTTCTGGCCTTATGGTGGGCTCAGGGATAAATAACCTCATTCTTTTGGAAGTTTAAAAGTTAGTGCAATATTCAAATCCTTGGGCATAAAACCAAAATCCAGACATTTTGCCAAAGGTACTCAAAGAGATCACAAAGTGGGGTGCCCTAAAGAAGGTGGTTGGTAATCAGAGAAACCCTTCTTGGGCTACATGAAACGTTGATCAAAGGGGGATTAGATTGAAGTCAGGAAACCTGCTACAGTGGTTTATAATATTGATGTGGGTTTATTTTTTTATTTTTTTATTATTTATTTATTTATTTATTTATTTATTTTTTTGAGACGGAGTCTTGCTCTGTCGCCCAGGCTGGAGTGCAGTGGCGCAATCTCGGCTCACTGCAAGCTCCGCCTCCCGGGTTCACGCCATTCTCCTGCCTCAGCCTCCCGAGTAGCTGGGACTACAGGCGCCCGCCACTGCGCCCGGCTCATTTTTTCTATTTTTAGTAGAGACGGGGTTTCACCATGGTCTCGATCTCCTGACCTTGTGATCCGCCCGCCTCGGCCTCCCAAAGTGCTGGGATTACAGGCGTGAGCCACCGCGCCCGGCATTGATGTGGGTTTAAAGGTATGCCGATATTAGTGAACAAAAGCAGATTTTTAAAACTGCAGGTAAATGAAGAGAATGTACAAAAGAAAGTATGTCACCCCATTTTTGAAATTGAGTGTGTGTGTGGTCATGGTACAAACAGATAAAAAGTATAGGAGCTCTCAGAAAACCTGAAATAAAGGGGGAAGTTTCTTGCCTTGATGAACATGTATAAAAAACCTACAGTGAACATTATATTAAATGACAGGAAACTAGAAGGTTTCTTGCTATTATCAGGAAAAATGCAAAGATGCCTTCTGTCACCACGTCTTTTCAATATTTTAATGAACGTGCTAGCTAATGCAACAAGAAAAGAAAAGGAAATGAAAGTGTTATGAACTGAATGGTATTCCCTCAAAATTCATGCAGTGAAGCCCTAAACCCTAGTACTTCAGAATATGACTTTAATTAGTGATAGGGTCTTCAAAGATTTAATTGAGTTAAAATAAGGCTTTAGGATAAGTCCTAATTCAATATCATTTGTGTCCCTATAGAAAGAGGAGATTAGGGCACACAGAGGGACATGAGGGATGCATGTGCACAGAACATCAACCATGTGAAGAATCAACAAGAGGGCAGCCATCTGCAAGCTGAGGAAAGAGGGCTCAGAGAAAACCAACTCTGCTAAAACCTTGATCTTGGACTTCTAGCCTCCATCACTAAGAAAATTAATTTATGTTGTTTAAGAAGCCAGTCTGTGGTGTTTTATTATGTGATCTCCAGCAAATTCATACGAATAGATCTATAAATTAGAAAAGAAGAGAAAACATTCCTTGTTTGTAGATAATATGATTATCTATGTAGAAAATTAAAAATAATAAAAAACCACCCTTCTGAAACTAATAAGTGGTTATACCAAAGTTGCTGAATATAAGGTTAATATACAAATGCCAATTTCTTTTCTACATACCAGCAATGAATATTTGGATTTTAAAATTAAGAACAGAATTCTGTAGGCGACATAAGCAAGAAGGCAGTATAGGAATTTCTAGCCCTGTCCCTCACAGAACACTAATTTAACAATGAACGAAAATACCTTTATGAGAATTCCAGAATGCACTTAAGAAGTTGCAGTACCCCCAGGCAACTTCAAAGCCAAGGAAAGCTACAATGACATGGGTAAGAAGAGAAATTTCACTTTGTCCACATCAGCTACTCTACCAAGCTAGCACAGCTCTGCACTAGGACAGCACCCTGCATCATGACTTCTCCCTTGGGAACAAAGATAACAGTGGAGAATCCAAGCCAGAATCCAATATTCTAGCTTTTCAGAGGGCTGCAGGAAGGACTAATTTCTGTCATTCTCCACTAAGAGCACTGATGGAACTAGCATAGTTTTAATGCCTGGGGGCTTCTGAGAACAAAGGAGAGTGAGTATATGCGGTGGGAGTGGAGGTGATTTGCTGTAGCTAGCATGGTTAGGCAGAATCAGAAAAAGCCACATAACTTGAGCCTTCTACCTCAGAGGCAAGGAGAGTGGCAGAGTGTACATCTGGTTGTAGGCTTTTTGGAAGGCTGCTTTAAGGAATGGAATCAGTTTTGCCTGACTAAGGATGCTGATGAGGAGCAGCATACTTTGGATACCTGGTGACCACTAAAATCAAGGCAAGACAGTACTAGAGAAAAAGAAACTAGTAATTGGTTCTAAGAAACTGCATGAACAGGTTCAGAGAAGTCACATTTTCCCCCAAAAGTTTTCACATATCCCTGGAATTTCTAGCAGGGCTGATTAGGGAGGGTCTCTTATACAAAGCCAGTTTGTAAAGGCTGGTAGAGGTGGCTGTTTTTTCAAATGTGTGGGTTCCAGCATAAAGTTATGAGACACATGACACATATGAGACATATGAGACACATGAAGAAAGCGATAAGCAAAGAAACAAGGCTCAAAATAGGAACAAAATAAATCTTCAGTGACAATTCTAAAGATTTAGAGATATATAAAGAATTGGAGATATATAAATTATCTGAAAAGAGTTCAAAATAGCTATCATAAAAATGCTCCATGACTAAAGAAAACTATGCATGAACAAAATGAGAATATTAACAAAAGATATAAAATATAAAAAGGACCAAAAAAAAATTTTAGAGCTGAAGAATACAATACTTGAACTAAAATTTACTAGAGTTTTACAGGCGACTTTACAGAGTAGAAGAAAATCAACAACTTGAAGAAAGGCCATGTGAAATTATTCAGTAAGAGTAACAGCAACAAACAATAATAAACAGTAAAGAAAACCTAAAACACATCATCAAGTGAAAGAATATATAAATTATTAAGATTCTAGAAGGAAAAAAGAGAAGAAGCAAAAAGCTTATTTAAAGAAATAGTGGTGGAAAACTGCCCAATTCTGGGGAGGGAAATGAACATCTAGGTACAAGAATCCCAATGGACTCCAAGTAGGATGATCCCAAAGAAATCCACACAGATAAATATTATAATTAAATTTTCAAAAGTTGAGGTCAAAGAGAATCTTGAGAGCAGCAAAAGAAAAGCAACTAATCACTTAACAGGAAATCTTCATAAAACTGTCAGTGTATTTCTCAGCCAAAACCTTGCAGACTAGAAGAAAATAAGATGATACAATTCAAAGTATTGGAAGAAAAAAGCACCAATTAAGAATACCATACCTGGCAAAATATTTTTGAAAAATGAAGAATTAAAAACTTTATCAGACTAACAAAAGTGAGAGAGTTCATCATCAACACATCTGCCTTTAAAAATACTGAAGTTCTTCAAATTGAAATGAAAGTACATTAAACCGCAGCATGAAAGCATATGGAAGTATAAACCTTGCTAGTAAAGGTAAATATGTAGAAAACACATCATAACACTTTGATATTGTAATGGCGATGCACAAATAATTTTTATTCTGGTATAAAAGTTAAAAGACAAGAGTATAAAAATATGTTAATGGATACACAATATTAAAAAATGTAAGTCATGATGTCCGTAACATAAGGTGTGTGTGTGGGAGGGAAGAGTGAAAAGTGTGGAGTACAATAAACATAATCTAGCATATAAACAGAACCAAAGACAAGAACCACATGATTATCTCAATAGATGCAGAAAAGGCTTTTGACAAAATTCAACAGCCCTTCATTCTAAAAACGCCCAATAAATTCGGTATTGATGGACCATACCTCGAAATAATAAGAGCTATTTATGACAAACCCACAGCCAATATCATCCTGAATGGGCAAAAACTGGAAAAATTCCCTTTGAAAACTGGCACAAGACAGGGATGCCCTCTCTCACCACTCCTATTCAACATAGTGTTGGAAGTTCTGGCTAGGGCAATCAGGCAAGAGAAAGAAATCAAGGGTATTCAGTTAGGAAAAGAAGTCAAATTGTCCCTGTTTGCAGATGACATGATTGTATATTTAGAAAACCCCATTGTCTCAGCCCAAAATCTCCTTAAGCTGATAAGCAACTTCAGCAAAGTCTCAGGATACAAAATTAATGTGCAAAAATCACAAGCATTCTTATACACCAGTAACAGACAAACAGAGAGCCAAATCAGGAATGAACTTCCATTCACAATTGCTTCAAAGAGAATAAAATACCTAGGAATCCAACTTACAAGGGATGTAAAGGACCTCTTCAAGGAGAACTACAAACCACTGCTCAGTGAAATAAAAGAGGACACAAACAAATGGAAGAACATACCATGCTCATGGATAGGAAGAATCAATATCGTGAAAACGGCCATACTGCCCAAGGTTATTTATACATTCAATGCCATCCCTATCAAGCTACCAATGAGTTTCTTCACAGAATTGGAAAAAACTGCTTTAAAGTTCATATGGAACCAAAAAAGAGCCCGCATCTCCAAGACAATCCTAAGTCAAAAGAACAAAGCTAGAGGCATCACGCTACCTGACTTCAAACTATACTACAAGGCTACAGTAACCAAAACAGCATGGTACTGGTACCAAAACAGAGATATAGACCAATGGAACAGAACAGAGTCCTCAGAAATAATACCACACATCCACAGCCATCTGATCTTTGACAAACCTGAGAAAAACAAGAAATGGGGAAAGGATTCCCTATTTAATAAATGGTGCTGGGAAAATTGGCTAGCCATAAGTAGAAAGCTGAAACTGGATCCTTTCCTTACTCCTTATACGAAAATTAATTCAAGATGGATTAGAGACTTAAATGTTAGACCTAATACCATAAAAATCCTAGAGGAAAACCTAGGTAGTACCATTCAGGACATAGGCATGGGCAAAGACTTCATGTCTAAAACACCAAAAGCAACGGCAGCAAAAGCCAAAATTGACAAATGGGATCTCATTAAACTAAAGAGCTTCTGCACAGCAAAAGAAACTACCATCAGAGTGAACAGGCAACCTACAGAATGGGAAAAAATTTTTGCAATCTACTCATCTGACAAAGGGCTAATATCCAGAACCTACAAAGAACTCAAACAAATTTATAAGAAAAAAACAAACAACCCCATCAAAAAGTGGGCAAAGGATATGAACAGACATTTCTCAAAAGAAGACATTCATACAGCCAACAGACACATGAAAAAATGCTCATCATCACTGGCCATCAGAGAAATGCAAATCAAAACCACAATGAGATACCATCTCACACCAGTTAGAATGGCGATCATTAAAAAGATCATTAAAAAGGTGCTGGAGAGGATGTGGAGAAATAGGAACACTTTTACACTGTTGGTGGGATTGTAAACTAGTTCAACCATTATGGAAAACAGTATGGCGATTCCTCAAGGATCTAGAACTAGATGTACCATATGACCCAGCCATCCCATTACTGGGTATATACCCAAAGGATTATAAATCATGCTGCTATAAAGACACATGCACATGTATGTTTATTGCGGCACTATTCACAATAGCAAAGACTTGGAATCAACCCAAATGTCCATCAGTGACAGACTGGATTAAGAAAATGTGGCACATATACACCATGGAATACTATGCAGCCATAAAAAAGGATGAGTTCGTGTCCTTTGCAGGGACATGGATGCAGCTGGAAACCATCATTCTTAGCAAACTATCACAAGAACAGAAAACCAAACACTGCATGTTCTCACTCATAGGTGGGAACTGAACAATGAGATCGCATGGACTCGGGAAGGGGGACATCACACACTGGGGCCTATCATGGGGAGGGGGGAGCGGGGAGGGATTGCATTGGGAGTTATACCTGATGTAAATGACGAGTTGATGGGTGCTGACGAGTTGATGGGTGCAGCACAGCAACATGGCACAAGTATACATATGTAACAAACCTGCACGTTAGGCACATGTACCCTGGAACTTAAAGTATAATAATAATTAATTAATTAATTAATTAATTTAAAAAAAGAAAAGTGTGGAGTATTTGTATATGATTGAAATTAAGTGGTTATCAGCTAAAAATAGATTGTTATAATTGTAAGATATCTTATGTAAACCCATCCCCCCCACGCCTGCCACTGGTAGCTATGCCTGCAGGCAAAGGCTGCTAGAACTTTAAGCCTAGTGATCCCACTTCTGTGTGAACACAGGTGGTGGGTACAGCTTCCCGCTGTCCTGTGAAGCACCTGGATGGCATCGTGGGTGACCCACTCACTCCTGCCACTGGTAGCCAGGCGGGCAACACGTGCTAGAGTTTCCAGCCCAGTGATCCCTCTTCTACCTGAACTCAGCCAGCAAGTTCAGCCTCCCACTGTCCTGGGAAACACCCAGACAGCCAGACACGTGACCCCACCCACCTTTTCTGCTGGTAGCCAGACAGGCAATACAAGCTAAATCTTCCAGCCCAGCAGTCCTGCTTCTATGTGAACTCAGCCAGAGGGTGCAGCCCCCTGTTGTCTTGGGAAGCACTCAGATGGCAGGGCGGGTGACACCTGCTGCTGGCAATGCCTGCTAGACTCCACACACCCCTGCCTCTTGTAGCCAGGCAAGACATGTCTGCTATAGCTTTTAGCCCAGCAGTTACACTTCTGCTTGAATTTACCAAGGGGTGCAGCCTCCTATTGCCTTGGAAACACCTGGATGGCAGGGCAGGCAATTCCACCCACTCCTTTTTCTCATAATCAGATGCACCATGCTTGCTAGAGCTTCCAGCCCAGTGGTCTTGCTTCTGCCTAAACTCTGTGGGCAGGCACAACCCTGTGTTCCCCTGGAAAGCACTTGGACAGTGAATTAGGGCTGACCTGGCAAGGATGTGGCCTGCCTGCTAACTGAAGTCCCTGCATGAAGAAACCCAATGGACTAGATCACCCAACAGAAAAAAAACATGGACATGGAGACAATAACTGGAGGGGGCTCTTTCAAGACCCAGGAGCAGACTAGAATCAAAGCCAGTCAACTGAACCCAGCTTATACTACAATCAAACTCCCAAGGGCGTCAAATAAGATAAAAGGAAAAAAAAAAAAACCCCAAGCACATCCTAAGGAAAGCAGCTTCAAATACTGAAGGAATATCTGCCCACACAGAAGAGGAAAAAAAGAAAAACAGCACAAGAACTCTGGAAGCTTAAAATGCCAGAGTAGATTTCTTACCTCCAAATGACTGCAGTAGTTCCCTAGAAATGGTTCTTAATCAGTCTGAAATGGCTGAAATGGCAGAAATAGAATTCAGAATATAGATAGGAATGAAGACCATCAACATTGAGGAGAAAGTCAAAACCCAATCCAAGGAAGCTAAGGAATACAATAAAAAGATATGGGACATAAAAGATGAAATGGCCATTTTAAGAAAGAACCAAACTGATCGAATAGAGCTCAAAAACCCACTCAAGAATTTCATAATACAGTCACAAGTGTTATCAGCAGAATAGACCAAACCGAGGAAAGAATCTCCGAGCTTGAAGACTGGTTCTCCAAAGTAACTCAGTCAGGCAAGAATAAATAAAAAAAAAATAAAGAAGAATGAAGAAAATCTTGGAGAAATATGGGATTATGTAAAGGGACCAAATCTGTGACTCACTGGCATCCTTGAAAGAGAGAGAGAGATAAATCAAGCAACTTGGAAAACATATTGAGGACATCAGCCATAAACATTTTTTCAATCTCACCAAAGAAGTGAACATTCAAATCCAGGAAATGCAGAGAACCCTTGTGAGATACTATACAAGAAGACCATTCCCACAATACATAGTCATCAGATTCTTCAAGGTAGAAATGACAGAAAAATGTTAAAGGCAAGTAGAGAAAAGGTGCAGGTCACCTACAAAGGGAACATCGTCAGGCTAACAGCAGACCCTTCATGAGAAACCCTACAAAACAGAAAAAATTGAGGGCATATATTAAACTTTTTAAAATAATTGTTTAACTTTTATTTTAAGTTCAGTGGTACATGTGCAAGTTATGTAGGTAAACTTGTATCATGGGGGTTTGTTGTACAGATTATTTCATCACCCAGGTATTAAGCCCAGTACCTATAAATTATTTTTCCTAATCCTCTCTCTTCTCCCATCCTTTACCCTACAATAACCACCAGGGTGTGTTGTTCCCCTCTATGTGTCCGTGTGTTCTCATCATTTAGTTCTCACTTATAAGTGAGAACATGCAGTATTTGATTTTCTGTTCCTGGATTAGTTTGTTAAGAATAATGGCCTCCAGCTCCATCCATGTTCCTGAAAAAGATATTATTTTATTCCTTTTTATGGCTGCATAGTATTCCACATTTTCTTTATCCAGTCTACCACTGATGGGCATTTAGGTTGATTCCTGTCTTTGCCGTCGTGAATAGTGTGGCAATGAACATACATGTGCATGTGTCTTTATACTAGAATGATTTATATTCCTTTGGGATTATACCCAGTAATGGGATTGCTGGATAAAATTACATTTCTGCCTCTAGGGCTTCGAGGAATCGCCACACTGTCTTTCACACTGGTTGAACTAACTTACACTCCCACCAACAGTGTATAAGTGTTCTTTTTCTCCACACCCTCATCAGCATCTGTTAGTTTTTTACTTTTTAAAAATAACCATTCTGTCTGGTGTGAGATGATATCTCATTGTGGTTTTGATTTGCATTTCTCTAATGATTAGTGATGTTGAGTTTTTTTTAATATTATTGTTGGCAGCATGTATGTTTTCTTTTGCAAAGTGTCGGTTCATGTCCTATGTCCACTTTTTAATGAGGTTGTCTTTTTCTTGTAAATTGTTTAAGTTCCTGTAGATGCTGCTTATTAGACCTTTGTCAGATGCTATTTTGCAAAAATGTTCTCCCATTTTGTATGTTGTATTTTCACTCTGTTGACAGTTTCTTTTTCTGTGCAGAAGCGTTTTAGTTTAACTAGATTCCATTTGTCAATTTTTGTCTTTGTTGCAATTGCTTTTGGTGTCTTTGCCATAAAATCTTTGCCTATTTCTACATCCAGAATAGTATTGCCTAGGTTGTCTTCCATGGGTTTTATAGTTTTGGGTTTTACATTCAAGACTTTACTCCATCTTGAGTTAATTTTTTTATTAAAGAAAGAAATTACAACTAAGAATTTAACATCCAGCCAAACTAAGCTTCCTAAATGAAGGAGAAATAAGATCCTTTTCAGACAAACAAATCCTAAGGGAATTTGTTACCACCAGACCTTCCTTACAAGAGATTTAAGACAGTGCTAAATTGTAAATGAAATACCATTACTGGGCACCGTAGAAGCACACCTATGTTTGTAGACCACTGACACTACAAAGTAACCACACAACCAAGCCTGCGTAATAACCAGCTAAAAACATGATGACAGGATGAAACCATGCAATCAATCCTAACCTTGAATGTAAATGGGCTAAATGCCCCACTTAAAAGGTACAGAGTGGCATGTTGGATGAAGAAGCAAGGCTCAACTGTATGCTGTCTTCAGGAGACCCATTTCACATGCAATGACACATATAGGTCCAAAGTAAAGGGATGGAGAAAAAATCTACCAAGCAAGTGGAAAACAGAAACAACAACAACAACAACAGCAACAACAACAAACAGGAGTTGCTATTCTATTCTAATTTCAGACAAAACAGATTTTAAACCAACAGCAATCAAAAAGGAAAAAAGAAGGGCATGACATAATAGTAAAGAATTCAATTCAGCAAGAAGACCTAACTATCACACACACACACACACACACACATACATATACAAAATACAGGAGCACCCAGATTTATAAAGCTAAGTTCTTAGAGACCTATGAAGAGACTTAGATAACAACACAATAAAAGTGGGAGACTTCAAAACCCCACTGACAATATTACACTGATCATTGAGGCAGAAAAATAACAAAGATATCCAGGGCCTAAAATCAACAATTGACCAAATGGGTCTAAGAGGCATCTACAGAACTCTCCACCCCAAAATAACACAATATACATTCTTCTCATCTGCACAGGGCACATACTTTAAAATAGACCAGACCAAACTAGAAAACCTAGAAGAAATGGATAAATCCAAAAGAATTGAAATCATACCAACCACTTTCAGACTGCAGCATAATAAAAATAGAAATCAGTACTTAAAAATTGCTCAAAACCATACAACTACATGGAAATTAAACAACCTGCTTTTGAATGATTTGAGTAAACAATGAAATTAAGGCAGAAATCAAGAAATTATTTGAAACGAATGAAAACAAAGTTACAATGTACCAGAATCTCTGGAATACAGCTAAAGCAGTGTTAAGGGAAATTTATAGTGCTAAATGCTTACATTAAGAAGTAAGAAAGATCTCAAATTAACGACCTAACATCACACTTGGAGAAATTAGAAAAAACAGGAGCAAACCAATCCCAAAGCTAACAAGAAGCAACAAATAACCAAAATCAGAGCTGAACTGAAGGAAATTGAGATGTGAAAACCCTACAAAAGATCAACAAATCCAATAATTTCTTTCTTGAAAGGACAATTAAGATTGATAGATCACTAGCTAGACTAACAAAGGAAAAAAGAGATGATCCGAATGAACACAATTAGAAATGACAAAGGGGATATTACCACTACCCCCTCAAAAATATAAAAAACCCTCGGAGACTACTATGAACACTTCTATGCATACAAACTAGAAAACCTAGAAGAAATGGATAAATTTTTGGAAACAGACGACCTCCTAAGACTGAACCAGGAAGAAATTGAATCACTGACAGTCCAATAATGAGTTCTGAAATTGAACCAGCAATAAAAAATCCTACCAACCAGAAAAGCCCAGGACCAGACAGATTCACAGCTGAATTCTACCAGATGTATAAAGAAGTGCTGGTACCATTTCTCCTGAAACTATTTCAAAAATGGAGGAAGAGGGACTCCTCCCTAACTCATTCTGTGAGGCCAGCATTATTCTGATACCCAAACCTGCAGAGGAACAACAACAACAACAACAACAAACTTAGGCTAGTATCCTTGATGAATATACATGCAAAAATCCTCAATAAAATACTAGCAAACTGAATCCAGCAGCACATCAAAAAGCTAATTCCTGCAATCTTGTACGCTCTATCCCTGGGATGCAAGGTTGGTTCAACATATGCAAGTCAATAAATGTGATTCACCACATAAACAGAACTTAAAATAAAAACCACATGAACATCTAAATAGATGCAGAAAGAACTTTCAATAAAATTCAACAATCTTTCATGTTAAAAACCCTCAACAAACTAGGCAGTGAAGGAACTTATCTCGAAACAATAAGAGCCATCTATGGCAAACCCATCATAGCCAACATCGTACTGAATGCACAAAAGCTGGAAGCCTTCCCCTTGAGAACCAAAACAAGACAAGGATGCCCATGCTCACCATTCCTATTCAACATAGCACTGGAAGAAATAATAGGCATCCAAATAGGAAGAGAGGAAATCAAACTGTTTGTGTTGGCAGATGACATGTTTCTAAACCTAGAAAATCTCAGTTTGCCCAAAAGCTTCTTAAGCTGAAAAACAACTTCAGAAAAGTTTCAGAATGAAAAAAATCAATGTACAAAAATCGGTATCATTTTAATACACTAACAATATTCAAGTTGAGAGCCAAATCAAGAATGCAATCCCATTCACAATAGCCACAAAAGGAATAAAATACCTAGGAATACAGCTAACCAGGGAGGCGAATAATCTCTATCACAAGGATTACAAACACTGCTGAAAGAAATCAGAGATGACACAAATGGAAAAAAATTCCATGTGCATGGATAGGAAGAATCAATATTGTTAAAATGCCCATACTTACCAAAGCAATTTACAGATTCAATGCTATCTATATCAAACTACCAATGATATTCTTCTCAGAATCAGAAAAAACTAATTTAAAATTCATATGGAACAAAAAAAGAGTTCAAATAGCCAAGGCAATATTAAGCAAAAGTAACAAAGTTGCAAACATCAGGTTATTCAATTTCAAACTATATTACAAGGCTACAGTAACCAAAGCAGCATGGTTCTAGTACAAAGACAGACACACAGACCAATGTAACAGAATAGAGAGCCCAGGAATAAAGCCATATGCCCACAACCATCTGATCTTTGGCAAAATAAGCAATATCAAGCAATGGGAAAAGGGCTCCCTATTCAGTAAATGATGCTGGGATAACTGGCTAGCCATATGCACAAGACTGAAGCTGGACTCCTTTCTTACACCATCTACAAAAATAAATTCAAGATGGATTAAAGACTTAATCATAAAACCTAAAATTACAAAAATCCTAGAAAATGAAAATAACCTAGAGAATATCATTCTGGACATAGGCCCTGGCAATGATTTCATTACAAAAATGTCAAAAGCAATTGCAACAAAATAAAAAATTGACAAGTGGGACCTAATCAAAGTAGAGAGCTTCTGTACAGCAAAAGAAACTGTCAACAGAGTACACAGACAACCTGCAGAACAGGAGAAAATATTTGTAAACTATGTGTCTGACAAAGTTCTAATATCCAGCATCTATAAGGAACTTAAACAAATTAACAAGCAAAAACCAAATAACTCCATTAAAAAGTGAGTAAAAGACATGAAGAGACACTTTTCAAAAGAAGACATACACATAGCCAATAAGCTTATGAAAAAATGCTCAACACTACTAAACATTAGAGAAATACAAATCAAAACCACGATGAGATCCCATCTTATACCAGTCCAAATGTCTATTACTAAAAAGTCAAAAAATAGATGCTGGAGAGGTTGTGGGGAAAAGGGAAGGCTTATACATTGCTGATGAGAATGTAAATTAGTTCAGTCATCATGGAAAACAGTGTGGCAATTTCCCAAAGACCTTAGAAGCATCATTTGACCAAATAAATAAATAGAAATATATAAAAAATAAAAATCATAAAAATTCCTTTCCTTTACATATTAATATTGGTAAGAAAAAAGAAACTAATATATATGACCAGATTAAAAAATAAATAGAACTTTTAGAAACAAAAATAGTTAAAACCTTAATATTAAAACAAAGTTTAATTTAAAATTGAAAACTTAAATACAGATGAAGGAAAATTGGAAGAAAGAATTAGGATACTGGAAAAAAAAAACAGCAAATACCAAAGACAAAGAGAAGCAACCAGAAGGAAAAACAAAATAAGGATAAGTTTAGTAAAGGAAAACTTAGACTGATGGCTGAATTCCCAAAGGCAACGTGTGAGTCAGAAAACAGTAGTGTGATAACCTCAACGCTCTGAGACAAATAGCTTCACATCTAATATTGTATATCTGGTGTGGGGGAAAGCATTTAATATTGGTTAAAAAAAAAAAAGGCTTTCAAATAAATCCTGGGAAACCTTATGAGCAAGTATCATTTGCCAATGCAGCTTTAAACATACGTGTAGCAGGAGGGATGATTATCCTCAAAAGAATATATGAGCTCAAGAATAAATATTCTGTTAAAATGTTAAGCATTTGATGAATATGTAATATAATTCATACATATGTATACACACATATATATGCATAAACTTTGCAGAACCATAGGGCGTTTCTCAATTTTAGAAGATAATAACAAATCATTTTGTTCCTATCTTCATCATATTATATGCCACATTGATTCATATCCTTGCCAATAGCTGGTAGCAATCATACTTTAGAATTTTTTATACAATTGTGGTCACGATATTGCATCATCTCATTATGGACTTATTTTTGCATTTCTCTGATTAAATCAAGTACCCTTTCGGCATCTATTGAGATAATACAATCAGCTCTTTTTCTGTTAATGTGGTGAATTATATTAATTGGTTTTCTAATATTAAACCAACTTTACATTTCTGAGATATAATAAACTTTTTCATAATGCACTATGCTTTTTATGTTTTAAATCCTGCTTTAACATAATAGAAAAGGTTCGAAAATATATTTTTTTTCCTTAAAAGTGAGGATCTTGTTGTTGTGAAGTAAATGGTGTGATCCAGGATGTGCAGAACTGCTCAGGATTTCTGGGTATTTATGGCTCCAGAAGGAAACCCTGTACTCAACTGTAGTTTGCTGCCATCTGGTGGCTGTTGTCTACGGCCATGAAATCTAAAGATTCTGGGTACTGTGAAGAATGGAACTTCCAGGACAATGGTAAGAAATCAAACCATTTCCAAGAAACCTGATTTTCATCCCCACCATATTACCCTGAACAAAGGAGATTGGTTGAAAATAAGTGGAATTATGCGAGCCACCCTCTAACTCCTTGTTTCCCAAGATAAAGTTGTTTGGCACTGTGGCCTTGTTTTCCCTCCCCTCCTTTTGTTCTTTTCCCTCACTGAAAATAGTTCTGTAAGATTTCATCCCAGTTCCAGAAAAGGGATGAAGAGAAAATGGAAAATATTTGCCAGTAACATTATATCTGAACTTGTCTTATTCTGAGGTGCATTTTCATGGAGTTTCACTGGACTTCATTTATAATTGTGTATATGTTCATCATCAACACAGAACATTATTTATTGTCCTCATAATAAGCATGGCACAGTTTGGACTCAAGCTTGTATTAATTACATCATTAAAAGATGAAGTTTTTTTCTTTTTATTCTAAAGAGGAGATTGTCTAACATTGAAATTTTCTACTCCTGAAGGTTTGTAAAAACTGACAAGAGATGCCATCTGAACAAGTGTTTATTATGGGAAGAGTTTTGAGGAATGATTTATTGCTTTAGTGGTTAACAGAAGGTGTGATAATCAAAATATTTAACAGCTGTTCAGTAATTGATATATACAAATGCATATATATCAATACATAAATCAATAATAAAAAGCCCCTTTTATGGTCTTAGTAAACTGCTTAATGAGTGATAAAATTTTTAGCAAATCTATTGATTTTTACAAATTATTGGGGGAATCTTTGGATTTACATGTTACCGTGAAATGCTGTCTGAGCGAGCCACAGTTTGATGTGAAAGGTCTAGACTAGACCAAACCGTTACAAAAGTTGTCCCATTAAATTAAAAGTTATCACATGATGTGGTGTTCAAAAGAATTTTTTCAGCAAAACTTTTATAGTGCTAAATTCTCTTCAAATTTCTGGTAACTATTATCAACATTTGAAGTTTTCTGACTCCTTTAATGCTCTCTGATATTTTTATATTCAATAACTCTGTTATTCAAGAAGACAAACTCATTTTACCATTGACATATTTAATTAGATGATTTAAATTTATTGTTTTATTTTCTTTCTTTTTCTTTTTCTTTTTTTTTTTTTTTTTTTTTTTAGACACTGTCTGGCTCTATCGCCCAGGTTAAAGTGCAGAGGCACAATCTTGGCCCACTTCAAACTCCACCTCCCGGAGTCCAGCAATTCTCATGTCTCAGTCTCCCGAGTAGCTGGGATTGCAGGCATGTACCACCTTACCTGGCTAAATTTTGTATTTTTAGTAGAGACTAGGTTTCGCCATGTTGGCCAAGCTGGTATGAAGCTCTTGGCCTCAAGCCATCCGCCTGCCTTGGCCTCCCAAAGTGTTGGGATTACAGGCGTGAGCCACCAGACCCAGCTTATTTGTTTACTTTTTATTCAAAAAAGTATGCAAATGTTTAATAGAGACAGAGATTGAGAGAACTTAAAAGTTCACTATAAATTTTTTACTGTTGTCTAAATGATTTTTTTTGCCTTTCTTCAAATTTTAATGTTTAATTATTTTATTATCAAATTATTGATCATAGTTTTTATGTACTTTATGTTGGTAATTTTTATTTATTGCATATAAAAATAACAAAATAAAGTTCTTTCTTTTGCAATGAAAGTGTACTGGTCAAACTTCTCCAGAAAAGCAGAAACAACAGGATATATACAAATGAAGAGATTTATCATGAACAATTGGCTTATTCAAATCCCTATAAGGTTGTCCTGAAAATATTTATTATTAAAACCAGCTTTTTAACATCAAATATAAATTTTGATATGGTATTTTAGGTATCATTCTTTCCAAATTAGTGAAATTCACCAAAACTAATAAATGATCTTCTAAATCCCAAATTTTACATTTTAGGTAAGTTATTTAAATTTTTAAGGTAAAAAAATTTGTGTGATAATAAGTATTTTTCTAAACTAGATTATCTTTTTAGTAGATACACATTTTAGCCAATTTGGAACATAGCTAGATTACAAAAATATTTCTCAGTACCATTATTTTTGTCATAGATCCCATTGAAATTTTACCAGTTGACCTGACAATTCTCTTGACAGAAAAAAAAAATGCTTTCTTCTCTTATATGCTTTTCTCCCCAGTATCACATGTTGCATTTGTCATACCTCTCTAATCTCTTTCAATATGAAACTGTTTCTCACTCTTTCTTTATCTTTCACATCTTTGACCTTTTGAAATGTCTGTTCATTTTAGTTTATTATTTCCTGTTGAACTAGGTTCAGGTTCTGTGTTTGGGGCAGGAATGCCATGGGAGTGTTGCTTCTTTTATTAGTCCATAATATCAGGAGGCTCGCCATGGTGATGATTTGTCGCCTTACTGACAATGTTAACTTTTATTATTTTGTTAAGATGATGTCTTCCAGGTTTCTCCACTGGATAGATAATTAATAAGTATTATTTAGTGTTTAATAAGAGTAATTAATAACTACTTCGTTGAGAGACATTTTAAACTATGTAATAGTCTCTTTCTTATCACACTTTCGTCTGTTATCTTTAGCCCATGCATGACTCAAATGAATCAGTTATTACTTTGAAGGTTGCCAAGGGCTAATTTTCTTATTCCATCATTTCTTCTATATCAATTACTTTACATTTTATGGTAAGGTTGCATTCCATTCATTCATTCATTCACAGATAGATAAAACACGGAGTGTAGAACAGTAATTGTTGAATATAAGCGACAGGACAGACCTATTGTCTTGTTCCTGATCATAGGGAAAATGATGCAGTCTTTCACCACTGAGGATGATACCCCTATAGATTTTTCATAGATGCCCCTTATCACACTGAGGAACATTCCGGAGAGCTATTATCAGGAATGAATGATTGGTTTTGTGAAATGCTTTTTTGTGCATCTAGTGGCATGATTATAGTTGTTTTTTCCTTTCTTCTTCTCCTTTTTTTTTTTTTTTTTTTTTTTGAGAAGGAGTTTCGCTCTTGTTGCCCAGGCTGGAGTGCAATGGCGCGATCTTGGCTCACCTCAACCTCCGCCTCCTGGGTTCAAGCGATTCTCCTGCCTCAACTACTCCTGAGTAGCTGGGAATACGGGCATGTGCCACCACGCCTGGCTAATTTTTTGTATTTTTAGTAGAGACGGGGTTTCACCGTGTTAGCCAGGATGGTCTCTGATCTCCCGACCTCGGGTGATCCACCTGCCTCAGACTCCCAAAGTGCTGAGATCACAAGCGTGAGCCACCGTGCCCGTGTTTTTTCCTTTTTTAAATATTGTTAATATAGTAAATTAAATTGATTTATTTTTGAATATTAATCCAGCTTTGCGTTCCTAGGATAAACCTTATGTGGTCATAGTGTATTATCCTTTCAATGTTTTGTTGGATTGAAATTACTAAAATTTTGTTGAGGAATTATGTTCACAGAAGATACTGGCCTGTAGTTTTCTTTTTCTGTTCTGTTTCCACTTGGTTTATTATCAACATTACATTGGCTACATAGAATAAGTTGAGAATATCACCTCATTTAAAATGTTCTAGGAAAGTTTTCATAGAATAGAATGGTTTCACTTAAATGTTCAGTAACATTCACCAGTGATCAAAGTGGGCCAGGTGGTTTCTTTGTGGAAAAGTTTTAAACTATAATTTCAATTTTTAAAAATGCTATCAATGAAATAAACTAAGGCAATCATTGGACTTACCACATTTGTTTCTTACCTTTGTGGAGTTACTGTTCTTTATTGTATGCTGTCTAGTGTCTTGTGGAATATATATACACATATGTGTGTGTGTGTTTCTGTGTTATATATCATATATATTTATATACATATCCTATATGTATCTATCGATCTATTACACAAAAAGGAACGGGAAGAGAAAGAGGGAAAAGGAGGAGAGGTGAGAGAGCAAGAGTAAGAGAAAGGCAGAGAGGCAGAAAGACAGACAGAGATTGAAATTCTCTCTTTTGTTGTTGTTGATTTACTCAGGAAACTAAATCTGTTTTCTATTACTTCATCTTGGCCAGAATCAGAAGTCTAGTCACAACTCTTTTATTTTCCCATCAAATTAAACTTCTTTTCTAATCTTCCCAAATAGCAGGAAAGGAGGTATTTTCTGTTGGGACCTCCTAGCTTATTATTACTATTGTTATTATTAATTCAACCAGAGACTCTCACAGGTATGATCAGTATCATAAACCCATTGTTTCTCAGCCTGGTGTGGTGTCTTTTGCCTGTAATCCCAGTGCTTTGGGAGACCGAGGCTGTGGATCACTTGAGGCCAGGAGTTCCAGACCAGCCTGGCCAACATGGTGAAACCCTGTCTCTACTAAAAATACAACAATCAGCCAGCAGTGATGGTGCATGCCTGTAGTCCCAGCTACTCGGGATGTGAGAAGGGCTAATCACCTGAGGTCAAGAGTTCAAGACCATCCTGGCCAACATGGTGAAACCCTGTCTCTACTAAAAATACAACAATCAGCCAGGAGTGGTGGTGCACGCCTGTAGTCCCAGCTACTTGGGAGGTGAGAAGGGCTAATCACCTGAGGTCAAGAGTTCAAGACCAGCCTGGCCTACACGGTGAAACCCTGTCTCTACTAAAGATACAAAAATTAGCTGGACATGGTGGCACACACCAATACTCCCAGCTACTCGAGAAGCTGAGGCAGGAGCATCTCGAATCCAGGAGGCAGAGGTTGCAGTGAGCCAAGATCACGCCACTGCACTCCAGCTTGGGTGACAGAGTGAGACTCTGTCTCAAAAAATAATTATAATTTTAAAAAAAACAACAACAATAAACCCACTGTTTCTCATTGAACATTCAAGAGTTACTGATGGAAGTTAAACTTAAATTTCCTATGGATGAAACTGGTCTACTGTCGATGAAGTTGCCTGAAAAGTCTAGAAGATGATCAAGGAAGAAATTATGTATTTCTGTTGATTTTTTTGCAGAATAGTCTTGTATTCAGAAAGTCACATTCTGTCAGGATGGTAATTTTCTTAGGATCACATCTCTTAGTTCTTAGCATTTTTTGTTCTGTCCTTAAGAATCTCTTTGATTCCATATTATAAAATAATATAGATATCCATCATTCATGTACCAGGAACTATAATTCCTTATTTCCTTAATAGGAATCATCACACAAGAAGGCAGTCATGTATCTTTCCTTAACTTTAAAAATGTATAGTCACTATGTTTTATGAATTGAGGAGTCTCTATCTTTTTACCTAATAGGTGTTGTCAGTCAGCTTTTCGGGACAGTAGAGCTTGCCGGTTATCTCCAGGAGACTTCACACTGTCCCTCTCACCAATTTGGGAAAACAGCCACCTTTATGTCTCATTAGCGATTTACTCTCTTCAAACCATCTGAAGCAAATTTTGAACACCTCTATAGCATATAGGGAATAAATGGAGTATAAAACTTACATCTTCCATAATAGATTGTTTTATAGGACCCTCACTTTATAGATGATCGGTCTCTGTTTCAATTCTTTCAAAATTGTTTTGTTGTAAAGGATTACAACTTTCCTCTTGCAGGTGAAGGCTCATTTATCTTTTTTTCCCCTCACTATTCTGAACATTCCTAGTGCTAATATCGTTGTTACTGTTGCTCTTTGAATTGTAGCTTATTTTTTCATAGTATATTTGAGATATAATAATGTTAACTTACACATATAGTGCTGTGTTTTACGTACATTAATGTATTCAGTCAACACAGCAACTTCAAGAGATAGGTACCATCGTTATCGCCAGTTATGAAGTACGTATGCGATTGGAAAGTGGAAAAAAAAAGACAGATTGTGAAAAGTATACGTGAAAATAAAAAATTTAAACGTGTTTGACATCTTGCTTTGGGGGAGATTATAAATGCTGGTAGAGTTGACTATATAAATATTCAAAAATTAATACAAGTACATAAGAAGTTAAAATGAGAACAATTTGAGAAAATGGAGCAATATTGAAAAATTGAGAAAATGGAGTAACCATAAATCAGCATCCTTTTAGTGTTATGGAATTTTACAGTCATTGGTAACCATTATATTTTATAAAATATATTTTTAAATATACTCATAATTTTAAAAATAAATGTATAATACCAAATGCATACCATGTATTATGATGACTGAATGGTGCATATTAAAAATACTTTGGCAGTTTGAATGTGGAAAAGGTTACATATGCTCTTTGTTTTCCTGGTCCAATTATTTTTGACCAATAGGTATGTCACTTGTCATTTTATTCCTACTCATTTTAGGTCACATTGTATTTAGAATTTAGCATGAATCATGAAAGCTATCTATTATATACATAAAATTTTGTTTACAAATATAGGAATTTTATAACATCTTAGAAATTCCTTCAGATGTTCCAGACCATGACTCCACACCCTATATAAAATATACTTTCTATTTGTATGATACTTCTCAGTAGCTTTTTTAGAAACCAAGATAAACTAGGTGTATAAAGTGGAAATGTTAACAACAACAACAACAACAAAAGCCAAAAAACTTAAAGAAATGCTTGGGAATGTGTGTGTGGGCGGGGAGCAGGGAGAGGTGGTGGTGAGCCTGGTTTACATAAGTGGCATTTAGTGATCACCATTAAATAAGTGTCATCAACTTCACATAGTATCCATTGGCAACAGAAAGCATGAAATGAGCTCAATTTATTGCATATTTGTGTATAATAAAGACAGAAATTCCTGGAAGTCATATTTGTGAAACAATGCAGGAAATACAAGAAATACCCTTTCAGAATAATCTTTTTTTTTTTTTTTTTTTTTTTTTTTTTTGAGGCCCAGTCTCGCTGCTCGCCCAGGCTGGAGTGCAGTGGCGGGGATCTCAGCTCACCTGGCTCCGCCTCCGGGTTCCGCCATTCTCGGCCCCTCAGCCTCGAGTAGCTGGGACTGGCTGCCTCGCCTGGCTATTTTATTTCTTAGTAGAGCCAGAGGGTTTCACGTGTTAGCCAGGATGGTCTCGATCTCTGACCTGCGTGATCCGCCCATCTCGGCCTCCCAAAGTGCTGGGATTACAGGCTTGAGCCACCGCGCCCGGCCCTTTCAGAATAATCTTTATGATTATTAGTGACTTTGAGTAACTTTGAATAAAAAAATTGTTCTGCTTGGAAGCAATAAACTGGTCCTCAAACTTCTAGCAACTTCTACCTCTACAGGGAGAGACTTTATGATTTAGTTGGGACTCTTGAAAATAAACGAGTACTTCCCTACACTCATCTCACTAATAAACTCTTTTCAATATTCAGATTAAAGTGTGACCGAGGAATTAGTATTAAAAGAAAAGCAAAACAAAACCTCCAGGTGATTCTGAGGTATGGGAAAGTTTGTCAAATAGTGACCTAATTGACCTCCAGCATCCTTTTTAGTTTTCAAAAAGACCATATATATATATATATATATTTTTTTTTTTTCTAATTTACTTTCTTGTTTTTAAGAATAACTGCATTGCTGGATCAAAGGACTTAGAACATATGGCAGATAGCATGTAGGAGGATTTCTCAGTCCTAACTTTGTATAACATTAATAGCAAGATTTTCTGGAGGTTCAAGTTGAAGATTCAGTCTAAGATTCTCTCTTGATTCTAATAAGGAAGAGGCATAAGAAACTTAGAAATAAATAGATATACTTGTCGAGTGTACTCAGATACTTGAATAAATCTACATATACTGTGAAGCACTTTTTGTAATTAATTATGCTTTCCTCAAAACTTCCTTTAAAAGAAAAAAGAACTTTCTGTTTTCTTTTGAAGAGAGCTTTCAAAATACTTCAACGAGGCTTTTTTTTTGGAACAAGCTGGATATCAAGAGAGGTACTTGTTTTTTTAAAACTCATAAATTTTTCTGAAGATAGGTTTTAAAACTTCACAAAAGTTGTTCTTTTTTTCGTGCTCATTTTCTCATATATCAATTATTTATTGAGCCCTTTCCATTTCCCCATGTGTTACATATTTCATTTAATTTAAATATGTCATTTAATTTATTCCTTACAACAGAAATTCTGTGAAGCAGATGATCCAAACCATATTCCGTTGATGGGCAAACAGAGGCTCATGGAATTTAAACAATTTGCACAAGATTACTCAGCCAGTGAGTGGCAGAGTGTGAATTAAAAATTAGATTTATGTAAATTAAAACAGCATCCTTTTAACTAATAAAACTTTGACTTCATAAAAAAATGAATAACAGAAGCCAAATCAGTTTCATTTTTCTGACTATATTGTACTTTTAATTTTATGAAAATTTCTAAATAAAACTATGTAACATCCAATATATTGAGTTTCTAGAGAGAAAAAAACTTCTCTTTTGTTAGTTCAGAAATTAAATGTAATAAAACCATAGAGTTAAAACACAAAATTTATTTTTTCCACTTGAATTTAATGTTTTAGATATCTTCAAATTATTAATGTTTTATCTCTGCGCCTCTTTAGTATTTAATATAAAGCATTAACAGTTAGAAAAATACAAAAAGCAGAACCCATGCAATACAGAAATTCCACCCACTGCCCCCCCCCACTTATTTGCATTACTGTCTTGTGCTTTGTCAACAATATATAGAGGGAAAAACATTTCTTGTTGGGGAAGTTAATCTTATACTTAACCGTAGTGTTCCTATATAAACAAAATAATTCATATGTCTATGGCAGTAAAAAGAAAAGGCATGCTGCAGTTTGGGTGCCAAAAAACAGAGCCACCAGCATTCAGACACTAATAGTAAATGAAGGACATGGAGGCTGAACAATATATGGTTAATGTAGGCGGTTAAGAGTCTGATTTATTATTTTTGAATGACTTTCTCAAGACTAGTGGTTCATTCTACTTCATTAAACTGTAACCCCATGTTTCCTAATGTCTTGTATGTAGCAGAATGTTTTGAGAACCAAATGAGACCAGGCACGGTGGCTCAAGTCTGTAATCCCAGCACTTTGGGAGGCCGAGGTGGGCGAATCACGAGGTCAGGAGATCGAGACCACCCTGGCCAACATGGTGAAACCGCATCTCCACTAAAAATACAAAAAAAAAAAAGAAAAAAATTAGCCAGGTGTGGTGGCGGGTGCCTGTAGTCCCAGCTACTCGGGAGGCTGAGGCAGGAGAATGGCTTGAACCTGGGAGGCGGAGCTTGCAGTGAGCCAAGATCGCGCCACTGCACTCCAGCCTGGGCAACGGAGCGAGACTCTGTTTAAAAAAAAAAAAGAAAAGAAAAAAAAAACACAAATTAATTGCATTAATTACCTTGTAGTGGGGAAAGGAATTGACCTATGTTTTCACTCAGTTTTCCATTCTTAGAGCACAAGGAAATTTGTGTTTATTTATTTCACTAACATGTATGTTTTTAAGATGTTTGAGTCATTATAAATATTGCTTTTCACACTCAATTTTATGTAATCTTCACAGGTGCCTCCCATTTGGCAGAGGAGGACTTCTGAGGTATTGAAAGTGTAGATGGTTATCTTAGATTCTTTTATACTGAAAGGTGTAAAATTTGGATGCAGCCCAGATGACTCTAAAGCTCTTCACAAACGGCATAAAATGACTGATTACATTACTGCTGGAAATATCCTCTGCCCATTCAAATTTCTCACGTAATACTAAAACTAAATAGACTGGAAAAACCTAAATAACCTATTTTGGTTGTACTTTGGTTGCTTCTACATGTAAAACTGTTCTATCAGGTGCACTGCCAAGAAAACTCCAATTTGTATCAGCATTTTTTTGTTTGTTTTTTCCCGTCGGCAACTTCAGGGACCAAAAGTTGACCAGGCTTTGTTATAATCCACTCATTTTCTCAGATAGGTCTTGGCTATGAAAAGCAAGCTGAACAGGAATTACTCAGAGGTGACAGAGTTTATTCTGCTGGGATTCAGAACATCGCCAGAAGTACAGATTCTCTTATTCTTCCTGTTCTTGCTTATCTACGTGGTCATTGTGTTGAGAAATCACAGCACGTTAGTTGTCATTGAAATAGACTCCAGACTTCACACACCTATGTACTTCTTTCTCAGAAATTTGTCGTATTTGGATCTCTCCGCTACTCCACAGTCATTGTTCCCAGAACTGAGTACTGTATTGTCCAAGGAAAAGAAAATTTCTCACAATGACTGTGCAACACAGTTCTTTTTCTTTGCTCTCTTTGTTGGGACTGAAGACTTTTTTCTGACTGTGATGGCATATGATCGCTTCTCAGCTATTTGTTCACCTTTCCTCTATACTGTACGCATGTCTCAGCAAGCTTCTCTTTGGTGGTTGGCTCCTCTATCTGTGGATGCATCAACTCCATGATACAAACAAGTTTCACCTTCAGTCTGCATTTCTGTGGAGAAAACAGATTGGAGCACTTTTTCTGTGATGTCCCAGTCATGATCAAGATCTCATGTATTGACACCCTTGTGAATGAGATAGTACTGTTTATTCTCTCTGCTCTCATCATCACCACCACAACTGTCATTCTGGTTTCCTATGTGCATATCCTTTCCACTGTCCTGAAGATTCCCTCAACCCATGGCAGATGTAAGACTTTCTCCACTTGCAGCTCTCACATCACTGTGGTGAGTTTATTCTATGGAACTGTATTCTTCATGTATGCCCAAACTGGGGCCATCTCCTCACCAAAAAGCAAGGTTATAGCTGTATTCTACACTCTTGTCATCCCTATGTTAAATCTCTGATTTATAGTCTAAGAAATAGGTGCAAAATGTTTTCAAAAGGATATTGATAAGAAAAATATATTTTCATTGACCTCTAGCGATCTATAAAACTACAGAAGCAACTAAAAGCAATACTATCAGTAATTTATTATAGAATAGTTTCAAAGAAAGACATCTGAAAGTATGGAGATTAAAGTTTATTTTCATGTTTTGACCATCAACAGATCCTTTTAAAAATGAATTAAAGGCCAGGTATGGTGGCTCACACCTGTAATCCCAGCACTTAGGGAGGCAGAAGAGAGTGGATCATGAGGTCAGGAGATCGAGACCATCCTGGTCAACATAGTGAAACCCTGTCTCTACTAAAAATACAAAAAATTAGTTGAGCGTGGTGGCATGTGCCTCTAGTCCCAGCTACACTGGAGGCTGAGGCAGGAGAATCACTTGAACCCAGGAGGCAGAGGTTGCAGTGAGCCAAGATCGTGCCCCTGCACTCCACCCTGGTGACAGAGTGAGACTCCGTCTCAAAAAAAAAAAAAAAGAGGAAAAGAACTAAAAATCAATATAGGTTTTTCATATTTCAACGTAATTATTTTATAGTGTGCTGTCTAGGTATTCCATAGTTTGTTATTCTTGCTTCACTGTCTTAGTTGTACTCAAAACTGCAACTGAAACACAGTATTCACAAATTAATACATAAGTACACATTAAGTTTATTAATAACATATCTATATAGGTATGAATATCTACATGTTAATCTATCTATTGGAGAGGGAAAAAGAGAGACACTACTTAACGTTCTTCATATTTGTTTAATCTAGATCATAATCAAGTAGGCTCTGTCCAACTTTTGCAAATGAGAATTAGAACTGCTATGGTAATCTAAATTATATAATGTAAATTACTGGCTTTGCCAAAAAATTATACAAAAGAGCAAGGCTAAATCTTATACCAGTAATATTGCTAAAGCATCCAACTATATTAATGATTTCATCCAGAAGAAAAATAAATAAATAAATAAATGTGATATAATTGCTGTAAAACTATCTTGTCATGGGAGTCAATAATAAATGTTCGATAAATAATCAGTATAATTTATGCTTATTGATCTATTAAGTTTTATTTATGTTCTTGCATCACTTTTATAGTTTATATGTTGATTTTAAAATTTTTATTTTATTCTAGATTTGAACAATTATTACCATGTGTAAAATATTTTCTTAAAGATTAACAATAAAAATATTAACATAGTAAAGTCAAATAACCAAATCATAAATTTTAATTGACATAATAAAAGAAAATATTAATATCCTAAATATTATTTTCTAATAATGTAATCCTTTCTATGTCTGTAGTTATATGTACTTTTTATTTTTAATCTTTTTTTTTTTTTTTTTTTGAGGCAGTCTGCAGCTCTGTCGCCCAGGCTGGAGTGCAGTGGCGGATCTCAGCTCACTGCAAGCTCCGCCTCCGGGTTCCGCCATTCTCCTGCCTCAGCCTCGGTAGCTGGGACTACGCCACCTAAGCCCGGCTAATTTTTTGTGTTTAGTAGAGGCGAGGGGTTTACGTGTTAGCCAGGATGGTCTCGATCTCCTGACCTGCGTGATCAGCCGCCTCGGCCTCCCCAAAGTGCTGGGATTACAGGCGAGCCGCAGCGCCCGGCCTATTTTTAATCTTGAGAATTTTATTTTTGTCCCTTAATTAAATTTGCCAGTGGTTTGACTTTATACCATTAGAATTTTGAGTTCTATATCATTATTTTCAAAGTAATTGATGGTGTAATACCTAGTTATTATATAAGTTTGTGTTTTTGTTTTGTTTTGCTTAAATATATTCAAAATTGCAACATATGTAATAATTATATTAATACAAACATTAAAGTTAATATATCTGCATACGTATCTGTACATTCATGTAATTATTTGATGTTTCTAAGAGTTTTTGTTTTATTAGCCATCTTTTTTCTGCATTTAAATGTTGAATGCTTAGTATCCGTGTACAATTTTTAATTCAATGAATTATGTTTAAAGGTTTTGAATAGTTTTCAATACAATTTATTTTAATTTTTATTATTGTACATGTAACATTTTGTTAATTTTAATGTTCATTTTCACCTATGGATTATTTAGTCAAGGTTTCTTATTTCAATATAGTTGTTTTATTTACACCATATCTTTTTATTGTTGAGTTTCCATTTTATTAAACTTAGAGAATTTAAACTCAAAAAACCTATTTGGTGAAATTTATAGTTATAACGCTTGCTTGACAACATATTATGGTTTGTAAATATTCCATGAATTTAAGCAAAGGATGCCTGTCCTCTTACATATTATCAAATTGAAACTTACAATGTATTAGATGTAATAAAAGTTGATCACTCTGGATAAGTTGTTATACCAGATAGACATTAATGGTTGAATATTAGAAATGCAGAGTCATATTCATTTTATTAATTAAATAGAAGACTTTAAAAAATTATTGTCTCAGAAGCTGTAGAAAGAACATTTGACAAATTTTAACATTATCAAAAAACTTAGTAACCTTAGAAAATAAGCTTCATTAACCTAACAAAGTAGGTGTACACAAACAGAATAAACACATATTTAAAATGGGAAAATAATAGAAGCATTTTCTTTAAAATTAGGAAAAAGACAAGATGTCTATTTTTTTATGCAGTTCAACATTCTGTTGGAAATCTAGCCAGTGCAATACAATAATAATAAAAATTAAAAGTATAAGGGATCAAATGTGAGATTAAGCTGTTATTTACATGATAATTTAAAGGAGAGTTTATACATTAAGTACGCATGGATGCAAAGAAGGAACAATAGACAACGGGGCTACTTGAGGGTAAAGCGGGAGGAGGATTAGGATTAGAATTGTAAAACTACCTATTGGGTACCATGCTTATTACCTGGGCGACTAAATAACCTGTACACCAAACTCCCATGATGTGTAATTTACCTGTATAAAAAACCTGCACATCTACTCCTGAAACGAAAATAAAAACTAGTAAAAAGATAAAGAAGAGTTTATAAAGATGTTTTGGTCAATGTACAAAAATCAATTGCATGTTTACACAATAGCAGTAAACAAGTATGATGTTTAATTTAAAAGATTATACCATTTACATGTGTATCAGAGATTATCAACTTTTTAGGGATAATTTAGTAAAAGATCTATAAGACCTCTATGTGGAAAATTTTAAAATTCTTTATATCATGCAATTTTTTTTTTTTTTTTTTTTTTTTTTGAGATGGAGTCTTGCTGTGTTCCCCGTGCTGGAGTACAATGGCATGATATTGGCTCATTGCAACCTCCGCCTCCCAGGTTCATGCAATTCTCCTGCCTCAGCCTCCCAAGTAGCTGGAATTACAGGTATGTGCCACCACGCCCGGCTAATTTTTGTATTTTTAGTAGAGGTGGGGTTTCACTATGTGGGCCGGGCTTGTCTTGAACTCCTGACCTCAAGTGATCTGCTGGCCTAGGCCTCTCAAAGTGTTGAGATTACAGGCATGAGCCACCACACCCGGTCTATATGATGCAACACTTTTATTGTTGAAAAATTACAAAGTGCATCAACCATGCAAGAAAAGATAGGCACATGTAAATATAACAGAATTAAGTATTGTTTCCTCCAGAAGGATGTTTTGTAAAAAGTAAAAGTACAAAATACAAGCCAAAAGAATCGAACAAGATTATATACTAAATGCCTACAGATCTATAATGTTTAATCAACCATATGAAATGGGTAAAATTGATTAACACATATTTTATAGAAGAGCAAACAATAACATTTATTGGGTTGTTTTTAATAAAAGAAATAGATTATAATAAAATTCCATTTTACACCCATTCAATTTGAAACAAATAAAAAAGTCTGACGATGCCAATGTTGGAGAGTACATGGTCTATAGCACTCATTCTTAACATGGGCACTATTGCCTCTAAGTGTGAAAAATTGCTTCTTGTATGTGGTAGAAAAATCTTACCCTCTTTATAATTTCTTAGAAATCATATCTTTTAAAAATTTCTACATATAAATACAAAAATTCTACATACAATAGATGAACAGTTATACAGTGGTCTATGGTATTAACATTATATAATGATGACTAAAAAATGTACAAAATGGGTATTTTTTTCATAACTTCTCATTGTCATTGGGGTGATAATGAAAAAATAAGATTGTATCTACAGGTGATCTACAGACTATTTCATACTACATTTGTAAATAAATTAAAATAATTAGAGAACACATTTGTCATTATCTCCTGTAGTGGGACATATATGCCTTATGACCCAGAAATTCCTCTCCTGAGCAGCTATCCAAGAGACTATCTTACACATATACTGGAGAAGATATATATATAAAAGAATGTCTATAAAAGCATAATGAACAAAATAAAAATTCCAGAAATAAATCAAATACTTATCAATGGGATTGTTCATTGATTAAAAAATGGTGTATTCACACAATAGAATATTATGAGACAAGTAAATTACAGATACACCCCAAGCAATTGAATCTAAGCAATAATACATTAACGAGAAAAAGTAAGTCCCGAAAGATCACTTACAAAATGCTTCTTTTAAAAACACTGAAGTCTATACTTTATTTGAATTTCATTAGTTTTTCCTTAAAGTTCTTGTTCTGTTCCAGGAACTCTTCCAGTATATCACATTGCATTTCATTGTCATGTGTCTTAGCCTCTACTGGACTGTGACAATTTCTCAGACATCTTTGTTTTTAATGACCTTGACAGTTTTGAGGAATAATGGTCAGGTATTACAGAATGCCACTCTGTTGGGGTTTATCTGATGGTTTCTCATGGTTAGACTGTGGTTATGGCTTTTTGGATAACTGCTGAGGTGAAATGTTATTATCAACACATCATATCAAGGATACACACTATCAAATATAACTTATCCTTAACGATGTTAACCTTGATTACCAGCTGAGGTAGTGTTTATCAGGTTTCTCTTCCATAGAATTGCTTTATTTCCATTTCTATACCATCCTCTTTACAAGCAAACTACTAAGTGTAGCTCACACTTAGAGGGTGGGTAATTAAGCTCTCCTTATTGAGGAGGAAATACATAAATATATTGTATGAAATTCTGTATGTGATACAAATTAAGGTAAACATATCTAAAACAAAAATAATTAGCAATGTATACATATGCAAACTATGTTAAATTATAACAACTGAATGATTCACATGGGAATCAGAATATTATCTTGGTTGGGAGGATATAGGTGTATGGAAAGAGAGGGAACCACAGGGTTAGATATCAGTTATGGTTAATGTTCATATGTGATCCAAAGATGATAGTGTAACATGAAACAAGAATAATAATTACTTTTTCTGCACATTAGGAAGCCAAATATATTAAAACTGTAATGTAGTATCCTTCTGTGTGTGCTTTATGATTTTCCCAGAATCTTATCTAATATATTATTAATATTTTTGCTTCTACTTTTTTGTTTGAATTTGGTTTTCCTTTTAGCTTTTGTAACCATCTTTACTTTTGATATTTGTTTAGTTATTTTTCTTCCTACTTGGCTCATTTTTGCTAATATTAGTTTCTTCCAGAGGTTTTATTTTTTTCTTTTGGTTTGTAGATTTTTTTATAGATGTTTCTTCAGTTAGTACTTCATTAACATTTAAGAATAAAGCAATGCAATTCCAATTAATTTGCATTTCCTTAACTTTGATATTGAATATATGTGTATACTGAAAATTACATATTCACTTTGATGACATGTATGTTCAAATTGTTTATGTCAAATTTCATTGTCTTATTAATTTTCTATTTGTTGAGATTTAAAAATTCTAAATGATGTTTTTAATAAGGTATGTGATTTGCAAGTATTTTATCTGAATATGTTGTCTTTTGCTTATCATAGCAAAATATTTCAAAGATAAGTTCTTAATTTTGATGAAGTTCAATTTATCATTTTTTAATTTATTGATTGTTCTATGGTTAGATATCTAAGAAATCCTTGTCTAACTTAAGGTCGTAAACATTTTCTTTTGTTTCTAATACAGTGTGGGTGTGTCCCCACCCAAATCTCATCTTGAATTATAGCTCCCACAATTTCCCCATGTCATGGTAGGGAGCCAGTGGATGGTAATTGAATCATGGGGGCAGGTCTTTCCTGTGTGTTCTCCTGATAGTGAATAAGTCTCATGAGATCTGATGGTTTTATAGAGAGGAGTTTCTCTGCACAAGCTCTCTCTCTCTCTGTCCGCCACCATCCATGTAAGATGTTACTTGCTCCTCTTTGCCTTCCTCCATGATTGTGAAGCCTTTCCAGCCATGTGTAACTGTAAGGCCGTTCAACCTCTATCCTTTATAAATTACCCAGCCTCAGGTATGTCTTTATTAACAGTGTGAGCACAGACTAATACTGTAAGTTGGTACCAGAAGTAGGGCACTGCTGTAAAGACATCCAAAAATGTGAAAGTGACTTTGCAACTGTGTGACAGGCAGAGTTTGGAACAATTTGGAGGGCTCAGAAGAAGACAGGAAAATGTGGGAAAGTTTGGAACTTCCTAGAGACTTTTTGAATGGCCAAAATGCTGATAATGATATGGATGATGAAATCTAGGCTGAGGTGTTCTCAGATGGAGATGAGGAACTTTTTGGGAACTGGAGTAAAGGCTACTCTTGCTATGTCTTAGCAAAAAGACTGGTGGCATTTTGCCCCTGCCCTAGACCTTTGTGGAATTTTGAACTTTTCAGAGATATTTAGGGTATCTGCCAGAAGAAATTTCTAAGCAGCAAAGCATTCAAAGGTGACTTGGATGCTGTCAAAAGCATTCAGTTTTAAAAGGGAAGCAGCATAAAATTTGGGAAAATTTGAAACCTGACAATGTAATAGAAAAGAAAAACCCATTTTCTGAGCAGACATTCAAGTCAGCTGCAGATATTTGCATAAGTAATAAGGAGCCAAATGTTAATTGCCAAGTCAATGTGGGAAATGTCTCCAGGGCATGTGAGAGGTCTTCAGGGTAACCTGTCCCATCACAGGCCTGAAGGCCTAGGAGGAAAAAATGGTTTCATGGGCTGGGCACAGGGTCCCCCTGCTCTATGCAGCCTAGGGACTTGGTGCCTTGCATCCCAGCCACTACAGCCATGGCTAAAAAAGACCAACATACAGCTTGGGCTGTTGCTTCAGAAGGTGCAAGCCCCAAGCCTTGGTGGTTTATATATGGTATTGAGCCTGGAGGTGCACGGAAGTCAAGAATTGAGGTTTGGGAGCCTCCACCCAGATTTCAGAGGATATATGGAAATGTCTGTATGCCCAGGCAGAAGTTTGCTGCAGGGGCAGGACCCTCATGGAGAACCTCTACTAGGGCAGTGTGGAAGGAAAATGCGAGGTTGGAGCCCTCATACAGAGTCCCTACTGGGGCACAGCCTAATGGAGCTGTGAGAGACCCCACTGTCCTCCAGACCCCAGATTGGTAGATCCACCAACAGTTTGTACCATGTTCTGGAAAAGCTACAGACACTCAATGCCAGTTGGTCAAAGCAGTCAGGAGGGGTGCTATGCCCTGCAAAGCCACAGGGCAGGACTGTCCAAGGCCATGGGAACCCAACTCTTGCATTAGTGTGACCTGGATGTAAGACATGGAGGCCAAGGAGATCATTTAGGAGTTTTCAGATTTGACTGCCTGCTGGATTTTGGACTTGCATGGGGCCTTTAGCCCCTTTGTTTTGGCCAACTCTTCCCATTTGTAATAGATGTATTTGTCAAATGCCTGTACCCCCATTGTATCTGGGAAGTAACAAGCTTGCTTTTGGTTTTACAGGCTCATAGGCAGAAGAGACTTGCCTTGCCTCAGATGAGACTTTGGACTGTGGACTTTTGAGTTAATGCTGAAATGAGCTAAGACTTTGGGGGACTTTTGGGAAGGCATGATTGGTTTTGAAATGTGAGGATGAGATTTAGGAGGGACCAGGACCAGAATGATGTGGTTTGGCTGTGTCCCCACTTAAATCTCATCTTGAATTGTAGCTCCTACAATTCCCACATATCATGGTAGGTACACAGTGGGAGGTAATTGAATCATGGGGGTGTGTTTTTCCCATGCTGTTCTTGTAGTAGTGAATAAGTCTCATTAGATCTGATAGCTTTATAAAGAGGAGTTTCCCTGCACAGTCTCTCTGTCTTTGCCTGCTGCCACTCATGTAAGATGTGACTTGCTCCTCCTTACCTTCTGCCACTATTGTGAGCTTTCCCCAGTCACGTGAAACTGTGTGTCTTTCCTTTATAAATTAAGACTCTTTCCTTTATAAATTACCAATTCTTGGGTATGTCTTTATTAGCAGTGTGAGAACAGACTAATACAGTTTCTAAGGAATTTTATAATTTTAGGTTTGTCATTTAGTTCTGATGCATTTTGAGTTAATTTTTATATGTAGTGAAAGTATGAATACATTTCTGTTTTTTTGCAAATGGATGTTCAATTGGTTTAGCACTATAGATTGAAAGGTTATCTTTTTTTTTTTTTTTTTACTAAATTGCTTTTTTTTTTTTTTTCTTTTAAGACGGAGTCTCGCTCTGTCACCCAGGCTGGAGTGCAGTGGCCGGATCTCAGCTCACTGCACGCTCAGCCTCCTGGGTTTACGCCATTCTCCTGTCTCAGCCTCCTGAGTAGCTGGGACTACAGGCGCCCGAAACCTCGCCTGGCTAGTTTTTTGTATTTTTTAATAGAGACGGGGTTTCACCATGTTAGCCAGGATGGTCTCGATCTCCTGACCTCATGATCCGCCCGTATTGGCCTCCCAAAGTGCTGGGATTACAGGCTTGAGCCACCACGCCCGGCCCTAAATTGCTTTTTTAATGGACTGTCTTTTCCTTTGGTCTGTTTGTGTCTCTTGATGTCAGTTTCACCTTATCTTAATTACCGTAGCCTTTTAAGTTTTGTTAAAATCAAGAGGTTTGATGCCTTCAATTTTGCTCTTTTTGAAATCATTTTGGCTATTTTGGTTGTTTGCATATATATGTAATATTTTGTATAAATTTTTAAATTTATACCAAAAAGATCTACCAAAAAGAGGGTCCCCTTATCTTCCTTGAATCTTCGACACAACCCATAATTGTTTATATCAGATGCTTTTGTGCAGATGAGGGAACCTGCCCAGGGTCTTGTCTGGGCATGCCTGCCATAAACTAAGGGGCTGCCTGGGCACTGGGAGAATGGGTGGAGCCACAGGAAATTCGTGCCTTATGTAGTGAGGAGGAGGCTTGCCTCTTCAGCTTGAGTGTGGTGGCCTGGTATTCAGTCTGTGAGGTGTGAACCTGTTGGCAGGATCCCCTTTTTCTTGGCTGAGAGTTTTCTTTTTGCCTAAAATAAATCTGCCCTCCTCACCCTTCAAGGTGTCCATGTACCTAAGTTTTCCTGGTTGTGAGAAAAGAACCTGGATTTTAACTAAACTAAGGAGCAAAATATCCTGCATCATTTTGGTGGCCTGTATCGGGACATGAGGAAGGGTGAATCAAATGCAAAAATCCCTCCCCAAACCTCTTTCCCTTTTGTTTCTCAGCTTTTTCTTGCCCTCAGACATCTTCTGAAAGTAGAGAAAACTGTGACCCTCCACTCCCGTTGCTCCTGGAGGTTGGGAATGTCAACCTCAATCCAACCCAGTCTTTTCTATGGCATTTTCCTTCTTTTGGGGGGATTGTAATGGCACCTATCTTTTCTTTTACAATATTGGGGTTGTTCCACTCCCACCCCAATGGTCACAGGCATGCATGCAAGACAGACAGGTGAGTGGTGACTCCCTGCCCACCTCCCCTCCCAGCTGGGGCTAGGGCACCTGGCCCAAGGGCTCCACACAGCAAGCTGGCCAGCATTCCCAGCAGCAATGAAAAGTTTCTCTCCAGTCCAACAGCAACTAAAATTTCTCTCCCTGTTGGAGGAACACATTTACATAACAGGAGATTCTTCCCCAAAACGTCTCTCCAGCTCTGTACTTAAGAGGTTTTCTTTTCTTTTCTTCACCCCGTCAGCACTTAACACATCCCTGCACTTTAAGCTGTATTTTTTCTTTTTTCCGCCAGATCAGGAGTTGGTGGGTTGGTGCAAAAGTACTTGTGCTATTTGACATTACTTAGAATGATGGGGACCACAAATGCTTTTGCACCAACCTAATAACATGCTCCTGCAAGTAGAAGGGGCTTCTCTATGCCAGAGACTTTTTTTCCTTTGAGAAGACATTATACTAGGCCAGGACCCCAGTTCGCAAGACACCCTTTTCTCTCCCTTGTTGGAGGAGGACTCAGTTCCACAGCTTCACCTTAGCATTTGGCTTATAAAGTGCCCATGCAACCCGTCAAAGCAGTTCTTTTGTCCCAAACTCAATTCCAAGCTTTGAGTCGAAGCCCTAGGAAAGAAAACTCAATCTGGGGTATAGTGTTGAATAATATTCTATTGTCTAAATGTACTACACTTTATCCATTCACCTACTGAAGAGCATCTTGATTGCTTCTGTTTCGGTAAGTATGAAAAACGTGTTACAGATATCAGGGCATAGGTTTTTGTGTGGATATAAGTTTTCAATTCTTTTGGGTGAATACCAAGCAGTGTGATGGCTGGGTCACATTGTAATAGTTAATTTAGTTTTGTAAGATAAGGCTAACCTGTCTTTCAAAGTGGCCATGCTGTTTTGCATTTCCATAAAAATTAAATGACCATGCTTGTTGCCCTGTATCCTCACCAGTATTTTGCATTGCCAGTGCTCTGGATTTTGGCCATTCTAATAGATGTGTAGTAGTATCATTGTTATTTTAGTTTGCATTGCCCTGATGACGTTTGATGCAGAGCATCTTTTCATATGCTTATTTGACATTTGGCTATTTTTTTGCATGTCTGTTAAGCTCTGTGGCCTATTTTTAAAACTGAGTTATTTGCTTTCATATTGTTGAGTTTTAAGAGTTCTTTGTATATTTTGGTAACAGTCCTTTATCATATATGACTTTGCAAAAATTTCCTTTCAGCCTGTGGCTTGTCTTTTCCTTTTGCTGACTTTTTTTTTTTTAACTGTACAAAGCTTACACATTAGTCAGATTTATTACTAAATATTTGATATTTTGGGTCATTAAGTGGTGTGTTTTTAGAAAACCCAATTATACTCTCTTCCAGAGTTACACTAGAAATAATATATAACACTCCCAGTGATATGTTAGAAATAATATATCTAAACTCATCATAAGGCCAACATTACTTTGAAAACATATCCATCTCTTATGAATATAGATACAATAATTCTTAATAAAATTTCAGAAAATTCAATCTGCAAATATAAAAAGAGGAAACATTATTGTTACCACATTATAAGAAATCAATGTAAATCACAAGGCTACACTAGATTCAAAATATGGAGAAGTATATGTAAATTCTACCTCTTTGTAAGGATGAGCTGGCAAATATCAGGTTGATATTTGCAGTTAATCACAAGATAGTATCCCCTTGTTGAAGGATGTAAAGGAACACACTAGAAGGGGCAGGTTGATCAATATACAGCCATTGGATAATCTCCACCCTTTTTCCTTAATACTTCAATTTGTTGAAAGAGAAATAAACTTACAGCTTATTTAGGTTGCATTTATTTTGTGATTTATGATCCTCATAATTTTCAAGAACTATCTTTATAAATATGCTATATCTGTCTGGATCCTTCCTCCACTTCTTGATGCTGGATACTTCTCCATACTGTAGAAGATTTGAGGTTTACCTCCCAGAAACTGTAAAGCGAGGGTTTCTAGACTTGGAGACATAATGTACAGAAGATGAGTGGTTTTATAACCAAACTAGGTGATTAAATTCCATATTCTGAACATATGTGAGATTTCTCAGGACTCCTCCCTCCTTTATCAATTTTTGCTTCATATGTTTTGATGGTCTGTGATTAAGTGTGTGAATATTTATAATTGTTTTAACTTCTTGTGGTATTAAAACTTTCATTGATATATTATGTCCTCGTTTTTTCTTGTTATTTTTAAAAATTTAAAGTCTATTTTTCTGATGTTAGTGGAGCCACTCTTGCCTTCTTTTGATTACTTTTCTATCCTTTCACTTTTAATCTATTTCTCTTTTTAGATCTAAAGTGAGTTCCTTGTAGGAAAGTATATAGTTGTGAACCATACCTCAAGGGGTTAAAAAATGAATAAATTCTTGGGCTTACTGCATAGCAGATAAGAAAAGAAAGAACTTACTAAAACTGTGCCCCAAAAGTAAGAAACTAATAATTAATAGAAATTACTGTGTTTTCAGTATAGCAGATAAGAAAATAAACTTGATGAAATGCTGAAACTCTCTCCACTTGTAAGATAAAGAAAAAACTTACGAAGTCAGTTGGAACCAAGATGGCTGTATTAGTCCATTTTCAGGATGCTCATAAAAACATACCTGAGATGGGGTAATTTATAAAGGAAAAGAGGTTTAATGGACTCATAATTCCACATGGCTGGAGCGGAATCACAATCATGGTGGAAGGCAAAAGGCACAAGCAAGCAAAAGTGGTTTCCCCATTATAAAACCATCAGATCTCACGAGACTTATTCACTACCACAAGAACAGTATGGGGGAACCGCCCCCACAATTCAATTATCTCCCACCAGGCCCCTCCCACTACACATGGGAATTATGGGAGCTACAATTCGAGATGAGATTTGAGTAGGGACACAGCCAAACCATATCAGTGGCCAACTAGAGTTTGCACATAATGAGCTTGCTGATGTTACAGCCTTAATTTCCACTGCATGTTTTATACTAACTCCCCCTGAATTTGCATATGCAATGCATGAGGTAGTATGAAGAGATAACTGCACATACCAAAGGACTTTTCAGACCTCCTCTTTCCTTTCATCAATCACTTGCTAATTTCAGAATTAACACCCTAAACCTTTTCTAATGAAATTACTGCCTTAAAGCCAGCACAGGGAGGAAGACTTGAGCTCAACTCCTATCTCCTTATGAGTCAACTTGGCAATGTAAAGCTTTTCTTTTCTCAAAAACCTGGTGTCATAGTATTGGCTTTTAGTGCATCAAGCAGCAAACCACTTTTGTTTCATAAAAATTGAATTTTTTTTTCCATTCCATCAGTGTCTATTTTTTGATTGGAGAGTTTAATCATTTACATTTAAAGTAATTACCAACAAGAATGGGCTTATTTCTGTTACTTTATTATTTCTATATGCCTTATAGTTTTTAAAAATCCTATATTTCCTGCAGTACTTCTTTTTGGTGTTTAGCTTTTTTTTTTTTCTACTGAAACATTTACATTCCTTTCCCGTTTCTTTTTCATGTATATTCTTTAACTATATTCTTTGTGGTTACCATGGGAATTAACTCTAATATGCTAAACTTTTAATATTTATACCAGCTAATTTAAATTTATGCCAGCTTCAATAACACACACATTCAATAACATACAAAAGCTCAGCTTCTTTAACAGATCCATCTCCACACCTTTCAGTTGCTGACATCATAAAATTTTTATACATCATTTTTATACATTGTGTTTCCAAAAAATAAACTAATGATTTTCTAATGCATTGACCTCTTAAACACTTTTCTAATATATTATTCTCTTGAATCATGTAGTAAACAAAAAGTGGAGTTACACACCATTGTTACAATAATACTAGCTTTTATAATTTCCCATGTATTTACCTTTACTGAGATTTTTACCTTTTTATATGGCTTTGAATTACTCTCAAGTGTCCTTTTATTTCAGCACTTTAGCATTTCTTGCAGGGGCAGTTCTAGTGGTTACAAACTTCATTGGCTTTTATTCTCTGGAAATATATTTATTTCACTCTCATTTTTGAAAGATAATTTTACCAGACATATGATTCTTGATTGACAATAGTTTAAAAAAAATCTTTTAGCACTTTGAATATATCAACCCACCATTTTCTGACTTCCAAAGTTTCTGATGAAAAGTCTTATAATCTTATTAAGTATAACTTTTAAGTGACTAGCCCCTTCTCTCTTGTTGATTTCAAAATTCTTCTTTGACAATGTTTTTCAATGGCTTGATTATAACATTCCTCAGTTGAGTTCATTCTTCTTGGAGTTTGTTGAGCATCTTACATGTTTATATTCATGTTTTTCACCAAAGTTGGGGTTTTTTGCCATTATTTGTTTGCATATTCTCTCTGCCTTTTTCTATCTTCTCCTCCTGGAACTCCCATAATGCATATGTTTGTCTGCTTACTAGTGTGCCACAGGTTCTTTAGGATTTTTTTTTACTTTCCTTCAGTCTATTTTCTTATTTCTCAGATTGAATAATTTTTATGGCTCTATCTTTAAATTTGCTGATTTTTTCTTCTGCCTGCTCAAATATACCTTTGAATCCCTCTAGTGATTTTTTTCATTTTAATTTTACTTTTTAGCCCCAGAATTTCTTTTTGATCTCTTTTGGTTTTCCATTTCTTTATTGACATTTTAATTTTGTTCATCTATTATTTTCTTGACTTTCTCCATTTCTTCTTTAGCTTGATGAATATCTTTAAGACAGTTGTTTTACAGTCTTTATCTAGTAGATCTGCTATCATGTTGTTTTCAAGAAGGTTTCTGTTGCTTTGTTTTTTTCCCCTTTGAATACGCCATACTTTCCTGTCTCTTTTATGCCTTGTAATTTTTTTTAGTGTTGAAAACTAAACATTTGAATCTAATGTTCTAACTGTAGAAATCAGATTCTTCCCTTTACCCAGATTTTGTTGCTGTTGTTGTATATGTTTTATTTTGTTTTTGCTTTTTTGATTGTTTTATGTTGTCTTAGTGCCAATGATTAGCCTGAGGTGCAAAATTAAGGTTTTCTCAGATTTTCATTGAGCCTGCACCTCACCCTGAACATCTGTGGTGGATTTTTAATTTCCCTCACGTATGCCCTTGCTTTGGAATGTCATAGTCATCCTGATCTGGCCCCCCAAAAGAGAAAAAACAGAAAATCAACTACAGAATGAAAAGAGAAAGGATCCTGGTACTTCAACTCTTCTGGAAGTCACTTTATGCAGAGAGGAGGAGCTTGCCACCAGCAAGGGAAGTGCAACAACAATGGCCATGTTTCTTTGTCTGTGCCTCTGTGATCAGAGGCAGCTTTTAGTAATTAGAGCACAGATCTTGGCTATTTGGAGCAGAGTTCTTTTTGCCTACTCTGGCTCCTGCAAATTGTGTGTATGTTGCTCCAGGAACACATGCATAGCTGCCTGCCATGGACTGAGGAGTAGGAGATAGTAGCTAGCTACTACCGTGCTAAGAGCTGCAAGTGACCAGAAATAACCATAATTCACCATCCAAGCCTTCTCCCTGGAAGTTGCAAGGCTTTAATAGGCTCCAGTGTTTCAAAATGCTTAAAATCAGATAGACTGTGACAATGCAATGATTGTCTAGGTAGGAAGACAGATCGATTTTGGATACTTTCTAATCTACTATCTTCCTAGAATGTTAAGTATTTATTCCTTTTTGAGTAAATTGGGAGGATTTTATCTTCTAAGGGATTATTTTATTTTATTTCATTTATGTCACTGAACTTTTTTGGCACTGTTTTTAGTAGTCCCTAATAGCCTTTTAATATCTGTGGATCTGTAGTGATGCCATCTTATTCTTGATATTGGTTAATTTGTGGTCTCTTTATTTCATCTTCAATTGGTTTAGATTTTTGTCAATTTTTACTGATGTTTTCATATAGTTTTTTGTATGTAATAATTTTCTCTACTTTTTAAAAATTTCAGTGATGTCTACTGTTATCTTTCACCTGCTCTTATCTTGTTGCCTTCCTTCTGCTTATTTTGCATTTTCTTTCTTCTTATTTTTTTCTAGTTTCTTAATATAGAAGCTCAGTTATATTCAGATTTGTCTTTTTATTTTATTTATTCAGTAATTGTGATAAATTTCTCTTTAAGCCTTGCTTTAGCTTCATCTAAGTAATTCTGATGTAATTTTTTCAATATTTAATTTATTTTAATTACTTTTTAAAGTTCTTGTTTTGACCTATCCTTTTAAAAAAGTTTCTAATTAAATATAGTGTGATAGAAAAACATACTCTGAAATATTTAATTCTTTTGAAATGTACTAAAATTTGTATATAGCTTAGGATATTGTCTGTTTTATTCAGCATTCTATGTGTAATTTAAAATAGTGTTGCTGTTGAAAGAATTCAGTTGTTGAATGCAGTATTCTACAAATATCAGACTAAAGTAGTTGATACTATCATTTGGCTCTTCTATATTAGTACTGATTTTTTTTCTACTTGTTTTATATTTTACTAAGAAAGGCATGTTATAGTCCCTATCTGTTATTCTGATTTTAATTATTTTCCTCTTTCGCTCGTCAGTTTTTGCTTCATGCATTTTATGTTCAGTTACTAGAGACATTTATATTTACAGTTGTTGAATTTTTCTGTATTATTGACCCAATGCTAGGTGGGAAAGATGCCCCTAAATTCTTGAGTCTGGACACCAGCTTGGGTCATTTGGGTATGATGTTCTAGTTCTAATGCCCAGGTAGCAACCTTTACTGTGTTGTTCCAATTACAGGCAGATATTTGGATTAATCACATTGACAAACTGGGAGGAGCTATAGAACTGGATACTGTGGCAAGGGTGGCTGAGCTCTGCTTCTGGTATAAAAGTTAAACTTATATTCAAAATGGATGCTGAGGCAAAATAAAATTATAATAAATCACTGCACCATCATCCCCCAAAATTTCAATGATTATTTTTTAGCAGAGTATATTCTCCTACATAATCCTTAATACAACCATGAAAATCAGGAAACCAATATTATAACATTATTACCATCTAAACCTTCGACTCTATTCAAGTTGCCTCAAATTTCCCAATAATACACTTTTATATAAGTTTTTATAAAAGAGTGTATTAGAAGCAGATACTGCATCCAGTTGGCATTTCTCTTTATTCTCTTTCAGTATGGAACAGTCTCTTTGTCTTTCTAACTTTTCTGACATTGAAAAATGTTAAGATCATTGACCAGGTACTTTATAAAATATTCATTAATTTGGGTTTGTCTGCAGTGACCTTATGATTAGATTCACTTTACACACCTTTTGCAGGACTATCACAGAAGCGATACTATCTTCTCATTGTATCATAGTGGGTGGCACATGAATTCATTCTGTCATGTCCTTGAAAATTCTCATTTAACCCCTTTATGCAGATGTTTCTGCTAGAATTGTCATATACAAAGTGAAACATTATTTATTTTGAAATTAAATAAGTAAGCAAATACAGATGAAGTAATAAAGTAGATCAGTATAAAATGACATCCTATATTATTCAGGTGGTTACACTATTTTATCGTCAATCTTGATGCTCAAGTTTTCCTAAGTTTGGCCTGTGGGATCCCCTCTAGCTGGCTTCTATGTGTAAGTGACACATAACGAAATAAATAATTGAATAAAGAAATGTATTCATACATTTATAAATAAATAAATAGAAAATCTTTATGAGGAATTAGGTATTTTCAAGATACAAAACACATTCCTTATTAACTGTATGAAATTATTTAAAAACAGCAATAAAAATATAAAAATCTTTGCCTTTGTTGCAATTACTATTGGCGATTTTTGTCATAAAATTTTTGCCTGTGCCTATGTCATGAATGGTATTGCCTAGATTTTCTTCTAGGGTTTGAACAGTTTTGGGATTTACATTTAAGTCTTTAATCTGTCTTGAGTTAAATTTTGCATAAGGTGTGAGGCAGGGGTCCAATTTCAGTTTTCTGCATATGACCAGCCAGTGCTCCCAGCACCATTTATTAAATAGGGAATCCTTTCCCCATTGCTTGTTTTTGTCAAGTTTGTCAAAGATCAGATGGTTGTAGATGTGTGTTCTTATTTCTGAGCTCTCTATTCTGTTCCATTGTTCCATGTGCATGTTTTTGTACCAGTACCATGCTGTTTTGGTTACTGTCAGCTTGTAGTATAGTTTGAAGTCTAGTAGCCTGATGTTTCTAGCTTTGTTCTTTCTGTTTAGGATTGTCTTGGCTATACAAGCTCTTTTTTAGTTCCAAATGAATTTTAAAATAGCTTCTTCTAATTTTGTGAAGAATGTCAATGGGAGTTTAGTGGGAAGAGCATTGAATGTATACATTGCTTTGGGCAGTATGGCCATTTTCACGATATTGATTCTTCCTATCCATGAGCATGTAATGTTTTTCCATATGTTTGTGTCCTCTCTGATTTCCTTGAGCAGTGGTTTGTAGTTCTCCTTGAAGAGGTCCTACACTTCCCTTGTTAGCTGTATTCCTTGGTATTTTATTCCCTTTGTAGCAATTGTGAATAGGAGTTCATTCATGATTTGGCTACTAAGAGCTTCTGCACACCAAAAGAAACTGTCATCAAAGCAAACAGGCAACCTACAGAGTGGAAAAAAATTTTTGCGATCTGTCCATCTGACAAAGGTCTCATACTCAGAATCTACAAAGAACTTAAACAAATTTACAAGAAAAATAAAACCACCCAATTAAAAAGTGGGCAAATGACATGAACAGACTCTTCTCAAAAGAAGACATTCATTCAGCCAACAAACATGAAATAAAGCTCAACATCACTGACCATTAGAGAAATGTAAATCAAAACCACAATGAGATACCATCTCACACCAGTCAGAATGGCAATTATTTAAAAATCAAGAAACAACAGATGCTGGTGAGGTTGCAGAGAAATAGGAACGCTTTTACACTGTTGGTGGGAATGTAAATTAGCTCAACTATTGTGGAAGATGGTGCAGTGATTCCTCAAAGATCTAGAAGCAGAAATACTATTTGACCTAGCAATCCCATTACTGGGTTTATACCCAAAGGAATAGAAATCATTCTATTACAAAGATACGTGCACACATATGTTCATTGCTGCACTATTCACAATAGCAAAGACATGGAATCAACCCAAATGCCCATCAATGATAGACCAGATAAAGAAAAAGTGGTCCATACATACCATGTAATACTATGCAGCCATAAAAAGAAATGAGATGATGTTCTTTGCAGAGACATGGATGGAGCTGGAAGCCATCATCCTCAGCAAACTAACGCAGAAACAGAAAACCAAACACCTCGTGTTCTCATCTATAAGTGGGAGCTGAAAGATGAGAACACGTAGGCACAGGGAGGGGAACAACACATACTAGGGCCTGTCAGTGTCCTGGGGTGGAGTCGGGGGAGGGAGACTATTAGGAAAAGTAGCTAATGCATGTGGGCCTTAATACCTAGGTGATGGGTTGATAGGTGCAGCAAATCACCATGGCACACGTTTACCTATGTAACAAACCTGCACATCCTACATATGTACCCCGAAACTTAAAATAAAAGTAAACATTTTAAAAAGTACATGTATAAATCTTATTTCAGCTTCTGCAATTTTGTTGTTATACTGCACCACTAGGGCGTATATTGCCTTGTTCACTGTACCTTTCGACTTTGGTACTTTGCCTTCCATCTGCAACATAAGATAATTGGACTCAGGACAACATGAGGATATATATACTTATGAGAAATAAATGGTTCATTAATATGGAAAGTGAAGCTTTTCCCTATTCTTGCTTTTATTATTTTCTTTTCCCGAATTCAATATTTAGCTTATTTTAATTTTGTAAAATAAAAGCATTTAAAATGTATATTATTTTCAGTATTGGCATATCTTCTTTCCATAATTTTATACATGTTACTATGTAACATTATTTCATAATTATACAAAATTGCAGATTTTATTTGCTACTGGATTCAAGAGTTTTTTAGGTTTTGTTTTTGTTTTTAAATTCGTTAGTTCTCTTTTCCTTTTTTCTAGTTTTGTAATTATTTTTCTGTTTTATTATAATTTTTTCAGAAAATTCAGTCTTTACCACATAGTTTCATAAGTGTTACTTTATCATAATGTGTGACTAAATTAATAATTTTAATTGATATTTTGGGGAAGTTTTTTTGTTTGTATGGTAAATTGTTTAATATTCAAGTAATAAAATCTCTTTGAATTTTCCTATTTTCTACATTTCCTTATTAATTTTTTCCACTTGTTCTGTTGCCAATGAGAGGCACATGTAGATATTTTCTAATACGATTTTTATTATAGTCAATTCCTCCTTTTATTTAATAAAGTTAACACATATTTTTCCATGCTGTTTATAATGATACATTTTCATTACTGCTTTTTTTAGTTGTGTATTGCACCAAGAAGAAGAAAAATATGGCTATTTTTGAAGACTTATTTAACAATGATGATGTGATTGACAGCCAGGATTGTGAGACTAGAATGAGAAATTTAACGGAATTGATAAGTCTTTTGTTTTGGATTTTTTTTCCCCCTCCAAAATAAGATGGGATGTTCTCACTTATAAGTGGGTCTTAAGCTATGACGATGCAAAGGCATAAGAATGAAATAAGAGACTTTGGGAACTTGGTGAAAAGGGTGGGAGGGGTGAGGGATAAAAGACTATAAATTGGGCTCAATATATACTGCTTAGTAAATGGATGCACCAAAATCTCACAAATCACCACTGAAGAACTGACTCATGTAACCAGATACCACCTGTTCCCCAAAAAATATGGAAATAAAAAATTCAAAAATAAATAAATAAAATTAAAAACTACCTAGCAGAGACTACACTTATCATCTAAGTGACAAAATAATCTGTGTACCAAACCCCTCTTACACACAATTTACCTATATAACAAACCTGCACGTGTACCCCTCAATTTATGATAGTTTTTTGTTGTTGTTGTTTGTTTGAGATGGAGTCTAGCTCAGCCGCCCAGGCTGGAGTGCAGGGGCACGATCTCGGCTCACTGCAACCACCGTCTCCCGGATTCAAGCTATTCTCCCGTCTCAGCCTCCCCAGTAGCTGGGATTACAGGCACTCGCCATCATGCCTGGAGATGGGGTTTCACCATGTTGGCCAGGCTGGTCTTGAACTCCTGACCTCAGATGATCCGCTGGCCTAGGCCTCCCGAAGTGCTGGGATTACAGGCGTGAGCCACTGCACCCGGCCGATAGTTTTATTTCTACTAAAATGTCTAGTTCTATCAAATTTTTATTACTGAGCAATGTTATAGGCCAATAAATTGCAAGTTGCTTGCTTCAGAAAATGAATGAATAAATAAGATAGGTACATGGTCATTTGAGCTGATTATGGTGCAACCTGGGGAATGGAATAGGAAATAGAGTTGCATTAGTTAGAATTATTTAACTTAGTTTTAAAAGATTCTGCGATATAAGGCTGGAATTTTTAAGACTTTTAAAACAAGAATTCCACAAAATGTAAAATGATTAGTCCGTGTCCGTACTTCTTGTTTGTATAAATTCGCCAGTATAATACAACTCTCTGTATTCCAAATTCCATGCTTTTTTCTTTTGTAACACTTTGCCCATGTTTAGATTAGATAAGAGAAAAATATTTCTTAATAACTAGTTTTTTGCCCTCCAATCCTGAGAATTCACGAAATTGATGAGGAAACTTTCTGATGAACTTTTTTTTAGAAAAGAGTCTCATTTTAATTATGGAAGAGAAGAAAATCTTTCTGATATATATTTTTCGTGTAAATTGTCTAGGGTGCCTTCTGGAATCTACCGTTAACAGAAATTTACATCTCGATTGTAACAAACCCTGGAGACTAATCAGAAACTTACGTGGAACTCCTAATTGTTGTCATTAATCATCTTTGTCCTGGGAGAATATTTATACAAATATGTTAAATTAAAGATGAAGTCATTCTTAGAGTAGCATGTTTGGAGCCAGCTCTACTCCGATGGTTTCCACATAGCTTGAGTCCCTCTGGGTGCTTAAACGGATACTTTATTTTCACAGTTTAGTGTGTCAGTTAGGGGGAGACCTAAGAGAGATTTTTGCCTTTGAGAAGGTTAATGTGAAGATGAGACCCGCTGGTCTCAAGTATAATTGGGTATAGGGAAGTTCATTTCTCAAGTATACAAATTAATCTGGTTTTGCCATAATTAGCTATAGGTTGCTCCAGAGCAATCAGATGATTCCCACTGGTGGAATGAAACTTTTGTATCCTGCTATGAATTACCTAAAATAAAGTCCGCATAAAATAACTCATAATTTTAATCAGTCTCGTTGGGCCCTATTAAAAAGTGAATATAGTGAGGAACAAAATTAAAAATAACCTTAAGAAATTCCTTAGATAAATGATTACAGTGCAACTCAAGCTTGAAACAGCTTTAAGTAATACATTAAATGTTAACAATATAGGGTAAAATACTAGCATTTCCTTTATATTTTCATACTTGTCACACACACACACACACACACACACACACATCCCCCATAAGAATCTGTTGGGTGGATGTCAACATTATTAGGTTAATTCTCAAAGAGTCCATATGTTAAAAGTAACTTTAATATATCTGCAAATGCAATTTTCTTATTCCTTCTATGGAGAATTACATCTGCCCTTAACCACAATTCTCTCTCTCTCTCTTTTTTCCTAAATCTTTTTGAAAGTGTAATTTATAGCTTCTAGTTTACCCCATTTTACATTGTTGAATACCTAGAAGTTAGTGTTAAATTAATTTACATTTATTATTCCTTCAGTGAAAGTGCTATCTTAATTGTTTGTTAGGTTTAATAGACACAACAAAGAATAAATGAGGAAAAATATCTTCCTAAAACTATTTCCCTTCTCTATGGACATATTTGTGTTATAGTTTCTCTTACTTCTAGAAAAATTAATTATAAAATGTAAATGGTAATTTACCCAATTCCCCGGCATTTTAAATATTTTTAAACTCAGTTTGAATTGCAGAAACCAATTTAAATAATTTCTCTTAGGATACTACCAAGATTTTATTGAAAAGTTCAAAGAAGATATTAAGCAAATAAACATGTTGCAATCTTCACTTTGTCCATTTAAAAAACTCTTATTTTTATTTCCTTCAGCTCACATCAGATGTATAGATATTATATTCATTTATTGCCTTATGGCTACTGTTGATAAGATTGAATAGTTCTGGTTTGAATTATATTAGACACTATGTGGTATAATGCATTATTATTTAACCAGAGCAGCCACATAACAGAATAATGAAATAATATTACCATTAATGTCCATGGAACTTTATATGAAATAAATATCAAATTACATCACAAGCAACTTATCATAGCAATTGAGTACACACAGGATTTGAGGAATAGCTACCAAAAAATATCCTTGTCCAAGTTTTCCCAAAGACATCTACTATACTCAGCATCTTTAAAAAAGTTTTCCTCTTGTCATGCTAGGGATAACTCTAGGAAAATAATTGTGGGAAGGAATTCCCTGACTATGATGAATAAAATTGGTAAATATGAAAAAAAGATTAAAATGGTGAGAATGCTGAAACTGCCACCTACCGAAAACAGTGCAATATTGTCTTTCTACTTATCTATTCAGAGTAATTAGAAGGAAAACAAGGCAGTTGCTAACTGTTGATAAAAAATAAAATATTTTATACTTCCTAATTGAGGCTAATTTTAGACACCCAATAATTAAGTCATGATTCAAATTATTTGTTTTACATTTCTCAGACTCTCGTATCCCACAGAGCGGGGGGAGTTACATTAAGTGAGAAATCATGTTTTAAATTTTAAAGGTATCTCTTAAAGTGGTGGATATTCTTGGTGTCAAGTTTAATTAAATAAAATAATTTTAGTCTTGATAATAAGTATCAGATGATTATGGGACAGAAATTAATTATCCTTAAAGAAGTGTTTAATTATAATTGTCTGAATTATAGCATTCATGCATATAAATAATCCACCAAAAGATTGGAAACTATATTCTACCTAAAAATGGGAAATGACAACCAGATAAGAATAAAAAACCCTGAGATTTAAATTTTAGGTGTGCTCTTAAGTAGCTTAAGTGTTTAATACTTCAAATGCAAAAGATGCTGTGTTATGTCATAGATGTGTCTTAAATAATCTAACAAATAATTCAAAATCAATACTATCTGTATGCATCCTAAATCAATAACTAATTAAAATTCACTTGAATAGCTTCATCAGTGGAGAGTCTTAAATTTTTGAAGGCAGTTTATTTCATTTTCAAAAAACTGCTTCTTAGAAAATTTTCCTCACATTGAGCAGCAAGTTACTTTCATGTTGCTTCCTCCCATTGTTTTAAATTATACTCTTTGTGTCCTTGAGAATAAATCAAACCTCTTGTATACATCTGTTAACCATGAAATGGCAATGACTTCAGTCTTCTTGTATAACATTCAACTTTCATAATGACTTAAGATACATCTTATCTGTCAGGGCTGAATATGACAATACTGGCCACCCCTATGAATGTACTCTACCATATTATATGGGCCTTTCAAATGAAGCAATGCCTAGAATTTAACACAATATTGATTCATTCATTCATTCATTCATTCATTCATTCATTTTACAAGTACTTATTTAGTACGGTTTAGGTCCTTCTTTAAGGATGGGGATATAACCAATGGACCTCTTGGACTGAACACTGTGGAAATTACTGATGGACGTTGACAAAAGCTGATTCTCCTCTCAAGCAGTTTATGTTATTGGGGAGAGAGATGCCAAGGAGTTATAAATTCTGTGGGCAAAAATAGAGTTAGATGACAAAAAATGAGTCATATGTGACATGTTCTTCATCTGGTATACACGTACAACTGAGCAAAGGAGGGAATAATTCTATTTCTTAGTATAAATTTTAAATTGCTTAAACAAATGTAATACTGTTAATAAAATTGCATTTGTCACATTATACTGAAAGCTAAAATGTCATGAAGTGTCAGGTTTTTTTTTTTTAAGTTAAAAAATGTTCAGACATGAGATCATGTGGATACATGGTGGGGAACGACACACACTGGGTTCTGCTGAGAGGGCGTGGGGAGGAAGAGCATTTGGAAGAATAGCTAATGGATGCTGGGTTTAATACCTAGGTGATGGGTTGATCTGTGCAGCAAACCACCATGGCACACGTTTACCTGTTTAACAAACCTGCATATCCTGCACATGTACCCTAGCACTTAAAATAAAAGTTAATACCAAAAAAAAAGTTCAGACATGACATATATCCAGATACAATCACTATACATTCTGTCCACCAGATGGCACTGTTAGGTAGCTTTTCATGGGCATGTCACTAATTATCCTACACCTATGGGGGATGTAAGTTGCCTCTGAATTTCTTTGAATAGTAGGGTGTGAGTATCATTATATAGTAATTTCCTTCTTACAAGGCGCTTATTTGGCAATTAGTAACTTAAATTGATTGTGTTTTAAAAATCAAAAACGTATAATTTGGTGAAAACTTTGTGAGTGTACAAAATTCTATTTTGGGTAATCATTATTGTTACTAGATTAATCAAGTTTGCCAGATCAATCAATAAATAATAACAGATATTTGCCACCTACTTTTAGGTAATGAAAACTGTATGTGGAAACTGAGAGAACATTATTTTTTAAATCTTTTTAAAGCAGTATTTTAAATTTTCAAAAATTAAAACATAATCACACTGCATGTATTACCACCCTAAAAATGGTATGGACGCTAATCATATGGTTTGGTTTGTCTATCTGGAAAATTTTTCTTCAGTTCAGGGAATCATATCACAAAGATAATTTTTGCATTATATTATTTTTCCAGCCCTTTCCTTCTGTGGAAAATAGAAAAACCTCATAAAATAAAGTTAAAATCAGTAGGAATTCTGCCAAATGGGTGACTTGTTTATCTTGTAATATATGAATACTATTTGTTGAATTAATTTGCATTATTTTTGAATTATTCTTAAAGGATGTATGTATTAATATATTACATTTTATTAAATAATAAAATTGAAAAACTTTATTTTTATTCATGAAAATAATCACAGAACAACATAATCACATAAAGATATGTCAGACTAGAAGAATAATATATAGTAATAATTAATCTTTTCTAGAATAATAGAAAGATGGAGTAAAAAACTAAGTCTCTGGAACTTTAGTTAAAATGGCTTTTGAATTATTATATAGCTGTTTTTTAGTTACTGATTAGAAAAACCTTAACTCAGAGTGATGTAAGCAAATGATAAAACAGAAGGAGGAAGTTATTATCTCATGTCACAGAAAATTCCAGTATATAACTAAAGCTGGGTTAACAGGCTTCTATGACATCATGACTCAAAACTTACACAGTTCCAGGTAGTATTTTCTTCCTACTGATATTGCTGCAGAGTTACTCTCTTTGGTTGTGCTACAGCCTCAGAAGAACCAAAGTCGTATCTTTCAGATTCAAATCTAATGGAAAAGATAGCACTTCTATTTTCTTAAGTGAAAATTCGACTTCGTTTAAGTGGACCTGAGTCATGTATCAGACTTTGAGCCAGTCTCTTCTGTGAGGCCTTGGTCACACGCATACCCCCATGTTCTCTGCTGCCAATATGTAGTTGGAGAATTGGCAAGGTGTGTTTCTTTAGTGAGAAACAAGGGCAAAGGGAGAATGACTGCTAAGGAGTCAAAGATTCAAAAAGTACCTCTCACGTTAGGAGTTATAAGAATGTAGAAACAAAAGCTTAGTAAAATGTAAATAGAACATATTTCTTTTCTTTTCTTCTTCTTTTTTTTTTTTTTTTTTTTTTTGAGACAGAGTCTCACTCTGTCACCCAGGCTGGAGTGCAGCAGCATGACCATAGCTCACTGCAACCTGGAACCCTCTGGGCTCAAGTCAAGCAATTCTCCAACTGCAGACTCCCAAAGTGCTGGAATTACAAGCATGAGCCACAATGACTGGGTAAATAAATGTCTTTATTGTAAATCAGGTTAGATGGGTGTCAAGCAAATGTACTGTTTTAGTATTTTATACATTTCTAATTTTCTATCAGATTTCTGAAACTCAAAATGCATATTGATTAGTTGATTTTAGGATTGGGGTGGGGTTAGATATAATAATATCATGTGACTGAATTAATATTCCATGTCTGTGTTATTAAAAATACATTTATTTTAAGTACATGTGCAGGTTTGTTACACAGGTAAACGTGTGTCATGGGTTTTTTTGTACAGATTTTTTATTGCCCAGGTATTAAGCCTAGTATCCATTAGTTATTTTGTCTGATCCTCTCCCTCCTCCTACCCTCCACCCTCAGATAGATCCTAGTGTATGTTATTCCCTTCTATGTGTCCATTTGTTCTCATTATTTAGCTCCCACTTATAAACGAGAAGATGTGGTATTTGGTTTTCTGTTTCTGCATTAATTTGCTAAGGGTAATGGCATCCAGCTCCATCCATGTCGCTGCAAAGGACATAATGTTGTTCTTGTTTATGGTTGCATAGTATTCCAAAGTGCATATGTAACATATTTTCTTTATCCAGTCTATCACTGATGGGTATTTAGGTTGATTCCATATCTTTGCTATTGTGAATAGTGCTGCAATGAACATACACGTGCATGTGTCTTTATATTAGAATGATTTATATGCCTTTGGGTATATACCCAGTAATGGAATTGCAAGATTGAATGGTATTTCTGCCTTTAGGTCTTTGAGGAATCACCACAATGTCTTCCACAATGGTTGAACTAGTTTACACTCTCACCAACATTGAGAAGGTAAAGGCATTCCTTTTTCTCCACAATCTCACCAGCAACTGTTATTTTTTAACTCTTTAATAATCACCATTCTGAGTGGTATGAGATGGTATTTCATTGTGTTTTGATTTGCGTTTCTCTAGTGATCAGTGATGTTTAGTTTTTCTTCATATGATTGTTGGCTGCATGTATGTCTTCTTTTGAGAAGTGTCTGTTCATGTCCTTTGCCCACTTTTTAATAGGGTTGTTTGTGTTTTTTTCTTATAAATTTGTTTCAGTTCTTTTTTTTATAATTATAACAAATAATCTTTGTGACTATTTATTTTCCTGTCCTACATTTTTTTAATTTTTCTTCCCCCCCCCTTTTTTTTTTAATATACTTTAAGTTCTAGGGTACATGTGCACAACGTGCAGGTTTGTTACATATGTAACAACATGTGCCATGTTGGTGTGCTGCACCCATTACCTCGTCATTTACATTAGGTATATCTCCTAATGCTATCACTCCCTGCACCCTCCCCCCCACAATAGGACCCGGTGTGTGACGATCCCCTTCCTGTGTCCAAGTGATCTCATTGTTCAATTCCCACCTATGAGTGAGAACATGCGGTATTTGGTTTTCTGTTCTTGCAAAAGTTTGCTGCGAATGATGGTTTCCAGCTGCATCCATGTCCCTACAAAGGACACGAACTCATCCTTTTTTGTGGCTGCGTAGTATTCCATGGTGTATATGTGCCACATTTTCTTAATCCAATCTGTCACTGATGGGCATTTGGGTTGATTCCAAGTCTTTGCTATTGTGAATAGTGCCGCAATAAACATATGTGTGCATGTGTCTTTATAGCAGCATGACTTATAATCCTTTGGGTATATTCCCAGTAATGGGATGGCTGGATCAAATGGTATTTCTTGTTCTAGATCCTTGAGGAATCGTCACACTGTTTTCCACAATGGCTGAACTAGTTTACAGTCCCACCAACAGTGTAAAAGTGTTCCTATTTCTCCACATTCTCTCCAGCACCTGTTGTTTCCTGATTTTTTAATGATTGGCATTCTAACTGGTGTGAGATGGTCTCTCATTGTGCTTTTGATTTGCATTTCTCTGATGGTCAGTGATGATGAGCATTTTTTCATGTGTCTGTTGGCGTATGAATGTCTTCTTTTGAGAAATGTCTGTTCATATTCTTTGCCCACTTTTTGATGGGGTTGTTTGTTTTTTCTTGTAAACTTGATTGAGTTCTTTATAGGTTCTGGATATTAGCTCTTTTTCAGATGAGTAGATTGCAAAAATTTTCTCCCATTCTGTAGGTTGCCTGTTCACTCTGATGGTAGTTTCTTTTGCTGTGCAGAAGCTCTTTAGTTTAATTAGATCCCATTTGTCAATTTCAGCTTTTGTTGCCATTGCTTTTGGTGTTTTAGACATGAAGTCCTTGCCCCTGCCTATGTCCTGAATGGTATTACCTAGGTTTTCTTTTAGGACTTTTATGGTTTTAGGTCTAACAGTTAAGTCTCTAATCCATCTTGAATTAATTTTCATATAAGGAGTAAGGAAAGGATCCAGTTTCAGCTTTCTAGTTTTAGATGAAGGGCTGTTGAATTTTGTCAAAGGCCCTTTCTGCATCTATTGAGATAATCATGTGGTTTTTGTCTTTGGTTCTGTTTATATGCTGGATTATGTTTATTGATTTGTATATGTTGAACCAGCCTTGCATCCCAGGGATGAAGCCCACTTGATCACGGTGGATAAGCTTTTTGATGTGCTGCTGGATTCAGTTTGCCAGCATTTTATTGAGGATTTTTGCATCGATATTAATCAGGGATATTGGTCTAAAATTCCCTTTTTTTTGTTGTATCTCTGTCAGGCTTTGGTATCAGGATGATGCTGGCCTCGTAAAATGTGTTAGAGACGATTCCCTCTTTTTCTATTGATTGGAATAGTTTCAGAAGTAATGGTACCAACTCCTCCTGGTACCTCTGGTAGAATTTGACTGTGAATCCGTCTGGTCCTGGACTTTTTTTGGTTGGTAGGCTATTAATTATTGCCTCAATTTCAGAGCCTGCTATTGGTCTGTTCAGGGATTCAACTTCTTCCTGGTTATTCTTGGGAGAGTGTAAGTGTCCAGGAAATTATCCATTTCTTCTAGGTTTTCTAGTTTTTTTGCGTAGAAGTGTTTATAGTACTCTCTGATGGTAGTTTGTATTTCTGTGGGGTCGGTGGTGATATCCCCTTTATCATTTTTTGTTGCATCTATTCGATTCTTCTCTCTTTTCTTTATTAGTCTTGCTAGCGGTCTATCAATTTTGTTGATCTTTTCAAAAAACCAGCTCCTGGATTCATTGATATTTTGGAGGATATTTGGTGTCTCTATCTCCTTCAGTTCTGCTCTGATCTTAGTTATTTCTTGCTTTCTGCGAGCTTTTGAAAGTGTTTGCTCTTGCTTCTCTAGTTCTTTTAATTGTGATGTTAGAGTGTCTATTTTAGATCTTTCCTGTTTTCTCTTGTGGGCATTTAGTGCTATAAATTTCCCTCTATACACTGCTTTAAATGTGTCCCAGAGATTCTGGTATGTTGTATCTTTGTTCTCATCGGTTTCAAAGAACATCTTTATTTCTGCCTTCATTTTGTTATGTACCCAGTAGTCATTCAGGAGCGAGTTGTTCAGTTTCCATGTCGTTGAGTGGTTTTGATTGAGTTTCTTAGCCCTGGGTTCTAGTTTGATTGCACTGTGGTCTGAGAGACAGTTTGTTATAATTTCTGTTCTTTTACATTTGTTAAGGAGTGCTTTACTTCCAACTATGTGGTCAATTTTGGAATAAGTGTGATGTGGTGCTGAGAAGAATGTACATTCTGTTGATTTGGGGTGCAGAGTTCTGTAGATGTCTATTAGGTCCACTTGGTGCAGAGTTGAATTCAATTCCTGGATATCCTTGTTAACTTTCTGTCTTGTTGATCTGTCTAATGTTGACAGTGGGGTGTTAAAGTACCCCATTATTATTTTATGGGAGTTTAAGTCTCTTTGTAAGTCTCTAAGGACTTGCTTTATGATTCTGGGTGCTCCTGTATTGGGTGCATATATATTTAGGATAGTTAGCTCTTCCTGTTGAATTGATCCCTTTACCATTAGGTAATGGCCTTCTTTGTGTCTTTTGGTCTTTGATGGTTTAAAGTCTGTTTTATCAGAGACTAGGATTGCAATCCCTGCTTTTTTTTGTTTTCCGTTTGCTTGGTAGATCTTCCTCCATCCCTTTATTTTGAGCCTATGTGTGTCTCTGCATGTGAGATGGGTCTCCTGAATACAGCAAACTGATGGGTCTTGACTCTTTATCCAATTTGCCAGTCTGTGTCTTTTAATTGGGGCATTTAGTCCATTTACATTTAAGGTTAATATTGTTATGTGTGAACTTGATCCTGTCATTATGATATTAGCTGGTTATTTTGCTTGCTAGTCAATGCAGTTTCTTCCTAGCATCGATGGACTTTACATTTTGACATGTTTTTGCAATGACTGATACCTGTTGTTCTTTTCCATGTTTAGTGCTTTCTTCAGGATCTCTTGTAGGACAGGCCTGGTGGTGACAAAATCTCTAAGCATTTGCTTGTCTGTAAAGGATTTCATTTCTCCTTCACTTAAGAAACTTAGTTTAGCTGGATATGAAATTCTGGGTTGAAAATTCTTTTCTTTAAGAATGTTGAATATTGGCCCCCACTCTCTTCTGGCTTGGAGAGTTTCTGCTGAGAGATCCGTTGTTAGTCTGATGGGCTTCCCTTTGTGTGTAACCCGAACTTTCTCTCTGTCTGCCCTTAACATTTTTTTCTTCATTTCAACTTTGGTGAATCTGACAATTATGTGTCTTCTAGTTGCTCTTCTTGGGGAGTATTTTTGTGGTGTGGCATTCTCTGTATTTCCTGAATTTGAATGTTGGCCTGCCTTACTAGGTTGGGGAAGTTCTCCTGGATGATATCCTGCAGAGTGTTTTCCAACTTGGTTCCATTTTTCCCGTCACTTTCAGGCACACCAATCAGATGTAGATTTGGTCTTTTCACATAATCCCATATTTCTTGGAGGCTTTGTTCATTTCTTTTTACTCTTTTTTCTCTACACTTCTCTTCTCACTTCATTTTATTCATTTGATCCTCAATCACTGATACTCTTTCTTCCAGTTGATTGAGTTGGTTACTGAAGCTTGTGCATTTGTCACGTAGTTCTCCAGTTATGGTTTTCATCTCTATCAGTTCTTTTAAGGTCTTGTCTGCATTGATTATTCTAGTTATCCATTCATCCATTCTTTTTTCAATGTTTATAGTTTCTTTGCGCTGGTTATGTAGTTTCTCCTTTAGCTCTGAGAAGATTGATCGACTGAAGCCTTCTGTCAACTCGTCAAAGTCATTCTCCATCCAGCCTTGTTCCATTGCCGGCGATGAGCTGCATTCCTTTGAAGGGGGAGTTTCGCTCTGATTTTTTACATTTCCAGCTTTTCTGCACTGCTTTTTCCCCATCTTTGTGGTTTTATCTGCCTTTGGTCTTTGATGATGGTGATGTACTGATGGGGTTTTGGTGTGGGTGTCCTTTCTGTTTGTTAGTTTTCCTTCTAACAGTCAGGACCTTCAACTGCAGGTCTGTTGGAGTTTGCTTGAGGTCCACTCCAGACCCTGTTTGCCTGGGTATCAGCAGCAGAGGCTGCAGAAGATAGAATATTGCTAAACAGCGAGTGTTGCTGTCTAATTCTTGCTCTGGAAGCTTCGTCTCAGGGGTGTACCCCACTGTGTGAGGTGTGAAGTGTCTGTCTGCACCTAGTGGGGGATGTCTCCCAGTTAGGCTACTCAGGGAACAGGGACCCACTTGAGCAGGCAGTCTGTCCGTTTTCAGATCTCAACCTCCATGCTGGGAGATCCACTGCTCTCTTCAAAGCTGTCAGACAGGGGCATTTACCTCTGCCGAGGTTTCTGCTGCTTTTTGTTTAGCTATGCCCTGTCCTCAGAGGAGGAGTCTACAGAGGCAGGCTGGCCTCCTTGAGCTCTGGTGGGCTCCACCCAATTTGAGCTTCCTGGCAGCTTTGTTTACCTACTTAAGCCTCAGCAATAGTGGGCACCCTTCTCCCAGCCTTGCTGCCGCCTTGCAGTTAGATCTCAGACTGCTGTGCTAGCAATGAGGGAGGCTCCATGGGTGTGGGACCCTCTGAGCCAGGTGTGGGATATAATCTCCTGGTGTGCCATTTGCTAAGTCCCTTGGTAAAGTGCAGTATTGGGGTGGGAGTTACCCAATTTTCCAGGTGTTGTGTGTCTCAATTTCCTTTGGCTAGGAAAAAGAATTCCCTTTCCCCTTGAGCTTCCCAGGTGAGGCGATGCCTCGCCCTGCTTCAGGTCTCCCTGGTCGGGTTGCACCCATGGACCAGTGCCAACTGTTTGACACACCCCAGGGAGAGGAACCTGGTACCTCAGTTGAAAATGCAGAAATCACCCATCTTCTATGTTGCTCATGCTGGAAGTTGGAGGCTGGGGCTGTTCCTATTTGGCCATCTTGGGCGTGCCCCTCTGTTTAAGTTCTTATAGATGCTGGATATTGGACCTTTTTCAGATGCATATTTTGCAACCGTTTTCTCCAATTCTGTACGTTGTCTGTTTACTCTGTTGAGTTTCTTTTACTGTACAGAAAGTCTTTATTTAGTTCTCAGATGTCAATTTTTTCTTTTGTTGCAATTGCTTTTTGCATCTTTGTTATGAAAGATTTGCCCATGCTTAAGCCCTGAATAGTATTGCCTAGGTTGTCTTCCAAGGTTTTTATAGTTTTGGGTTTTACATTTGGAGAAAAGGGCATAATAATTTACTTAGTGAGTCCCAGGCAGTGATAATATATAGTTTACAATGCAGTTATGTCAATATGATTGCATGTTATTCCACCAAAGCTATTAGGTTTCCCAATGATAATATGCGTCATTTTCTTGCAGCACTGTTAAGTCTAGTTTACTTCAGTATTGAGAACCTCTTCAGAAAGGGGCCAGCTATATTGCCATTGATCCCCTAGTAGTCTATACCCAAAAGCCCTTCTCCCTGTTGACTTTCTTATCTCTTGTTGCTAACTTCATACTCTTTCAGATACAGATGTAAGAAGTAAAAGGGTGCTGTTCTATATCTTTCAGACATCACAGAAAGCTGTTAAGTTTTGAGCAGCTTTGGTCATCTTTTGTTAAAATGTTATTTGACTGAAGTTTTAGGTTCACAGCAAAATTGAGAGGAAGGTACAGAGACATATACCCCTTGCCCTCACATAGGCATAGCCTCCTTCCTTATCAACACCCACCACTAGGGTGGTACATGTGTTATAGTTGATGAACCCACACTGACATATCATGATTATCCAAAGCTTATGGTTTACATTAGGATGTACTCTTGGTATTGTACATTACATGAGTTTTGAAAAACATATAGTATCATACAGAATAATTTCACTTCCTGAAAAACCCTCTTTTTATTCCCTAAACATCTGGTAACCACTGCTGTTTTTATTATCTATAGTTTGTTGTTTTCCAGCATGTCAAGTAGTTGGAATCATAGAGTATGTAGCCTTTTTAGGTTGACTTCCTTTACTTAGCGATATAGATTTATGTTTCCTTCATGTATTTTCATGACTTGACACCTCATTTCCTTTATACCACTAAATAATACTCCATTGCCTGTATGTATCACAGTTAATTTATCCATTCACCCACTGAAAGGCAGTTTGGTTGCTCCGAAGTTTGGGTAATTATAAATAAAGCTGCTAAAGACACCTGTGTGCACTCTTTTGTATAAACAAAAGTTTCAATTCCCCTGGGTAAATAACAAGGAAAATGATTGCTGGTTCACACAGTAAGGATATTTTTAGTTTTGTAAGACATTGCTAAATGGCCTTCCAAAGTGGCTGCACCATTTTGTATTCTTATCAGCAATAAATGAAAGTTACTGTTGCTCCACATCCTTGTCAGCATTTGGTATTGTCACTGCTCTATATTTTGGTCATTCTAATAGGTGTGTAGTGTTATTTCATTGTTGATTTATGTGAATTTCCCTAATGACATAGGATGTGGAACATCTTTTCATGTATCTGTTTGCTATTTGGATATCTTCTTTGATGAGGTATCTGTTAAGGTCTTTGGTTCATTTTTAAGTTGGGTTATTTGTTTCTTATTGTTGAGTTTTAAGAGTTCTTTGCATATTTTGGATAAAAGTCACCTGTAAGTTGTGTCTTTTGCAAATATTTTCTTCCAGTCTGTTGCTTCTTCCTTGTTCCCTTAACACTCTCTTTTACTGGGCAGACTTATTAATTTTAACAAAGTCTAGCTTATCAATTATCTTTTTTCATGGATTGTGCAGTTGGTGTTATGTCTAAAAAATCATCACCATACCCAAGGTCATATAAGTTTTTAACTATGTTATCTTTCAAGATTTTCTATAGTTTTGCATTTTACATTTGGTCTCATGATTCATTTTGAGGTTGTTTGTTTGTTTGTTTGTTTTTGTTTTTGTTTTTCCAAAAACTATAATGTTCTGTCCAAATTTCTCTTTTACTTTTTTATATGGGGTTGGTGGTGGGTACTGGGTATATCTAGTTGTTCCAGCATCATTTGTTAAAAAGACTAACTCTTCTCCGTTGCATTACCTCCATATTTATGTGAGTCTCTTTTGGAACTCTCTATTCTGTTCTATTGATTTATTTGTCTATTCTTTCTCCAATACCACACTGTCTTGAACTATAACTTTACAGTAAGTCTTGACATAGGATGATGTGAGTCCTCTAACTTTGTTGTTCTCCTTCAATATTGTGCTGGCTATTCTGGGTCTTTTGTGTCTTTACACACATTTTAGAATCAATTTGTTAATATTAAGAAAATAACTTGGTTTGATTTTGTTTGGGATTGTGTAGAATCCATAGGTATATTTGAGAAGAACTAATATCTCAACAAATATTGAGTTTTCCTATCCATGAACATGGAATATCTCTTCATTTATTAAGATCTTCTTGGATTTTGTTCATCAGAGCTTTAAGTACTCTTTATATTGCTTTCAAACCCTGCATTCAGAGACTCATCCCGTGAACCTCAAACTTACAGTAATAATTGGATGTGAAATGGCTCTAGACTTTATGCTGGCAAATCTTCCCAAACTTCAGGTTATTCAAGTCAAGCTCTGCCTTGAATGTTTGGTCATTTAAAGCTTCACTCAGATAGAAGTACCTAAGTTGGTCACAGGGACTACATCTCAGCATCCAGCTAGAGAACTATAGTTGAGTTTTACCTTTTTACAGAAATCTATATTTTTAAGAAATGATTCTCGTTGATGCACCCCAAATATAATTTGGTGTACTTACAGTGCTCTCTTCTTATCTCCTTGTGAATCTTGCAATTCTATAACAGTTATAATTGCATCATATTCTCCCTAGTCTTCCTCATGTACAAATGGGTACATATTGGTGTCTAGGGTGATTTTTCTACCTTTTTAGTAAACCTAATAATTAGTGGCTCATTTTTAATTCTCTTTAGACTTTAAAATATCTATTTCCTTTTGCTTTGTTGTCATCTGATATTACTAAACAAGTGAAAAATATCCACTCCACACCTGTCACATATTTAAAACAATAGCCCAGTGAATATAACATTGACTTTATCATAGATAATTTTAAATGCTTTAACATCTTAAAAACATGGAATAAAAATTGTAATAACAGGTTTTATCATTTTGGAGGTTTATGGAAGTCCTGACTACCGGAAATTTCTAGTACCTAAGGTAAGTTTAGTTGTGGAAATGGTTATGTTAAGTATTCTTAACATGAATGAGTTGAATGCTAGGCAATTCTGAGAAGTACACATTTGTTAGGAAAACATCTCTTTGGTGTCCATGAGTTTTTATTATTTAAATTCCAAATCTACACATATCTGTACATTTTACAACAGGGTATTTTTTGAAGTTGCTTTTTGGAACCTCGCCACATTATTCTAAATCAACAGCCAGTATCTATTTGCCTCTCATGATATGTGTAGCAATTATTCTTTAAACTTTTAACTTAGAGAGAAACTGCTTTAAGTACAAGCAATATAATATAACACAAAGTTTGGTAAAGAGATTTTTTTTTTCATTTTTTCCCCTGGGAATTCAGTACCATTCTGGAATCCCAGGCGATTGGAGTCTGAGAATATTTGGAAACATTACTTCTGGCCAAAGCATTGATTTTGTAATAGTCTACTGAGTAAACAGCAAGAGCAAAGCTTTTCTATGTGGCTTTGCAAAGCAGCCAGGGTTTAGATATATGGGTACGTGCACAGGTGTGTTACATGGGTATATTGTATGACCAAACTTATAAATCTTTCATTGAACATTTTTAAAAACAAAACAAAAGTTTGACGTGTAATTCAGTAATGCACCATTTTTCACTTGATTGTTTTTGCCCAATATGACAAATGTTTTCTTCAGTATGGTGCAAAGTTAATTATTTGGTATAAGTGTGAATGAAGATAGGCCAAATATATTTTGTAACATAGTTTTTTATTGGAAATGATTAGAGATTTATTTTGCTTGTTTTAAATGTAGGTGTACCCAATGGAAGATTTTTTTTAAAGAATAGATTTTGGCCTGGTGGGGTGGCTCATGCCTGTAATCCCAGCAGTTTGGGAGGCTGAGGCGGGCAGATCACCTGAGGTCAGGAGTTTGAGACCAGCCTGACCAATATGGTGAAACCCCGTCTCGACTAAAAATACAAAAATTAGTCTTAGTGGCGGGTGCCTGTAATCCCAGCTACTCGGGACTTTGAGACAGGAGAATTGCTTGAACTCAGGAGGCGGAGGTTGCAGTGAGCCGAGATTGTTCCACTGAACTCCAGCCTGGGCGACAGAGCGAGACTCCGTCTCAAAACAAAACAAAGCAAAAACAAAACAAAACAAAATTATATTTTAACCTATTATACTATTATTTAGTTTCCTGGGAAAATAAGGGTTAAGGAATTTTCCTTCAACTTCTACAAATATAGGAAGTTTTTCTTTTTCTTTTCTAGAAAGAAGTAAAATTAGGAAATGATGAACCTTCCTATCTAGCTGTTTGTTAAGGCTTCTGTACATGCATTGGTTGACCTGAAACTCCAAGGGCCTTTTCAAGGTTTTTTTTTTTTTTTTTTTTTTTTTTTGCCTCCAAAGACTTATTAGAATTTTTTGAATTATTCCCACTGTGCTGATTTGTAACTGTTTTAAAGTTTATATTTATTTATAAAAGTTGCTTCTGCAAAAAAGATAGTGTAAGGAAATAAAGGGAGTTATTTACACAGTTCTGTTTGCTCATTACAAAACACTTCGAAGTGTCATGTTATTTCTCGATATTAAAATTACCTCAAAAATTCCAAGAATAAACAATCCCAAGGAATAAAAAAATTGCTTACTTCTTCCTGACAGCAACCATGTTAGACATTATAAGGTACCACTGACTGAAATAATACATGAATCATGACGTTGTTTACAATGTTCTCATAGTAAAATGAACCAATAGCCAAACAACTTAGGGTATAAGACAACAACAAAATACATGCCAATTATCAGATGAATTTGATGTATTTAATTATTTAAAAATATTATTATGGAAATAAGTTTAAAATATTAACATTTTAAAAATCAGTTAAAAATAAAATTTAAAAATCATGTAAGTTTCATGAGCATGGTACATTTCTCTCACCAGTACTGAACCAAAATCTATCCCACAAAAAATACAAAAATATTATAGGGCAAATTAAAGTCTGTGTTCTTCACACAGCCTGGCATGTTAAAAGTTGCAATTCCAAGAGATTTGATCAGTGTGTCCAGTAGCCCCACCACAAAATATCTATTATTGAGAAATGCATCTTCAATTGCAAATATGACTTACAGGAAATATAGATAATTGTATGAACATTCTGTATTTCCCCTGTGAGATAAAAGCAGTTGTTTAATTAACCATCGTCCTTTCTAGTGATCCAGGGATCATTTCCCCAAAGCCAGTCACACTTTTAAATGCTATTACTAAAATATAGCAACCATGTAGTGCCAGTGCAAGGCATGTTAGACTGTCTAAGGTATTAACTTCATTAGGAAGATTTGAGCTATCAATAGATTTCAAGATCAGTGAACATTTCTCTGAAAATACTGCATATCTTTAAAAAATCATTAAATTTCCAATTACAGAAGAAACATGAGGTTTCATTTGGTAAGATACATCCAGATTTCTTTTATGATGTTATATTTCTCAATTTTGTTAAACATCTCCATTTATCTGTACATCTGTGTATTACAAAAGCATTCTCTGAAAAATAAATAATGAAATTTTAATTATCAGAAAAGGAATAATTTTATACTTCACTAAATAAAAGAAAACAGATAATGAGACCTTCATTCTGGAAAGCAACAGAATGCTAAAGAAGAGAGTATTAATAAAACAGTAGCTACGTAATAAAGAAGTGCTGTGGTTTATAACTACACAAAGTACTTTTAATTTAGGTACTATGGCAATTTATTCATTTACATGTAGGATTGTTAAAAGTGCTGCTCCATTTAGATAAATTTCATAACAATCTCAGATTCCTGTTGTACTCCAAATACTGAAGATATAATTGCATTCATCCATAATAATTTTATGAAAAAACATATATTTATAAAAAAGTTAGCTAAAATAAGAGGTAAAGTCTATTTTCTAAAAAAAAGGCCAAAGTTGGCCTGCTTAATGGGACATGAAAAAAACTGTTTGGCCTCATTAAAATATTACCAACTAAATTAGTGAACTTAATTAAAGGACATCAAGTTATCAAAATGCCATGCGACAAATAAGACAGTACATTCTCTAGAGTGATGTAGTAATCGTGGCAACTCAACATCAGTTTGCAAGTTTTTTTTTAAATCAGTATAAATTTGTGGTAGTGACTGCAACATCACTGCTGATTAATCTCTTTGTTTAGCGAATATATGCAAAGTAATCTGTAGGCTTTTTAGGATATAGAAAGACTGAGAGGAGTATTTAGAGGTACATCGTATGACATTATAAACCTCTAATTGTCTAAACTTTTATTAAAATTTAAATGCCTCCAGGAAAGATGAAAAATGTGCAATGGTAATTATTAAAAATTCAAGAAACTGACCATTTTTGGATATCCTTATTCATATTTCACATGGATTGTACACTATAGAACTTATTACTCAATGAAAAGCCATTCATCCTAGTATTGCTTTCTGCCACTGTTAATATCAGAATTCTGAGAGGCAGTTGGTTGAGGCATTTTAGGATGTACTAGATATTGTAACTACTATAAAATCTTCATGCCTTCATCAACTCCCATATTTTTTCAAAACAAAATATGGCATAATTTTAGACCCATAACAAGTTTAGAATTGTCCCAAAATGTAGGTAAGCATGATAATGCATATGAAGTTTTTCATAAGTTTTGATGAATATACCAGGAATATGATGTTTCTAATCCTGATGACAAGAATGATAGTGAAGCTGGTTTTGCAATAGCAGTGAGAGAGTAATGGTTGTAATCACTGTCACATGTTACCTATTATTCTGGGACTTACAAGGGCATGGGAAGCCTGAAATCAGCAGAGTTGTTCCTTTCCTTTTGCTACTGAGGACATTCCTTTGAGAACTTACAATATGGAAAATACACAGGTAAGATGTTACATATCTTGAGTAGAATTAAAACATAGAATTACTTAAATGAGCCACAGTTTAGAAAGATTCCGTACACCGTAAATTTTTACCTACTCACTTCAGGAGGGGATATCTATTTGAAATTATTTTGACTATAAAATGAAATATGCATTTTTGGAATTAAATTTAAAAAGTATATAAAATAATTGATACAATATTTACCCAACTCCAATTTTGAAAGAAATTATTTTTCTAACACATGCTCCTGTAATTGCTAAATTTTGGTACTAAGAATGACCTCCTGTAAAGAAAAAATTTGCATAATTTAATGTTGGCCAAAATATTTTGTTCCAAGTAAGATATAGTATTTGAGTTCATAATAGTTGAATTAGTGCTTTTGTGACTGGATCAGCTGACGTACAAAAGTAAGTGTATGTACCCTACTTCTGATAATGAAGTTCTAAAGAAGATGGACAGTCATGAGAGGAGCTATTTTGGGGGGAAAAGTTGAGATGAGTGTTGGGAGGATACTTCTCTATTGTAAATCATATTTGTTTGGAAGTTTTAAAAAAATGTAACTTAAACAATGTAACTGTAACTCTGTGTATACTAAGAAATGGGGGCCCAGTGAAGTTGAATTATGGTTCAAAAGACAATATAAAAATGTCATAAATTATTAGGCTCATGGAGACTACAGAGAAGCACCAAAATCATAAGCATATATTATGTTTATTTATTAAGTTTCTTGTGTATGTGTGTGTGTGTGTACTGAGCATGTTGGTATATGTATATATAGTGGATGAATGGTGTAAAATGCACTGTATTTAGTAGAAATGTGATTAACATAATTTAATATTAGAATGTCAAACTAGCCCATTATTTATCTTTATTGCATCCTGAAATCACTTAAAAATTAGTACACTATTCTATTTTAATTATCTATCTACACTCTTTCTACTTTATCCTATAAAATAGCACGCCTATGATGAAGAATACGAGTGCAGACTATGACTACTCGTGAGAGAAAAGTTACATCTAGGTGGTAAACAATGAGTAAGATTTATACAAAATGTTTATTTTTCCTTAATTTTATCTTATTGTAAACATCATTTCTGCTTCAGAGAAACAGAATGGTGAGACAACTGAGAATAAAGATGTTTTATTGATGTTATTAATATTTTTGAGATTATCTCTATATTGATTTAATACCCTTTGATGCACACACTTTGATTTTTAGAGAGAAACTCGTCTAAGATATGATCTGTGAAAATCACACCAGGGTCACTGAATTTATTCTTCTTGGTTTTACAAACAACCCCGAGATGCAAGTTTCCCTCTTTATTTTGTTCCTGGCCATTTATACAGTCACTTTGTTGGGCAACTTTCTTATTGTCACAGTTACCAGTGTGGATCCCGCACTTCAAACACCCATGTACTTCTTTCTTCGAAATCTATCACTTCTTGAAGTATGTTTCACCTTAGTTATGGTGCCAAAGATGCTTGTAGATCTAGTGTCCCCAAGAAAAATCATCTCTTTTGTGGGCTGTGGTACCCAGATGTACTTCTTCTTCTTATTCGGCAGTTCTGAATGTTTCCTTCTCTCTATGATGGCTTATGATCGCTTTGTGGCCATCTGTAACCCTCTCCGTTATTCAGTCATAATGAACAGGTCCCTATGCTGGTGGATGGCCATGGGTTCTTGGATGTCCGGTGTTCCTGTGTCTATGCTACAGACGGCTTGGATGATGGCCCTGCCTTTCTGTGGACCAAATGCCGTGGACCACTTTTTCTGTGATGGTCCCCCAGTGTTAAAACTAGTCACAGTGGATACAACCATGTATGAAATGCAAGCACTTGCCTCCACACTCCTGTTTATCATGTTTCCCTTTTCTCTCATTTTGGTTTCCTACACCCGCATTATCATAACAATTCTGAGGATGTCCTCTGCCACTGGTCGCCGGAAGTCATTTTCTACTTGTTCCTCACACCTCATTGTGGTGTCCCTCTTCTATGGAACAGCCAGTCTGACCTACCTGCGGCCCAAATCAAACCAGTCTCCTGAAAGCAAGAAGCTAGTGTCATTGTCCTACACTGTCATCACACCTATGCTAAACCCCATTATCTACAGCCTGAGGAACAATGAAGTGAAAGGGGCTGCCAAGAGGACAATCACTCAAAAAGTCTTAAAGAAGTTAGATGTGTTTTGACTTATTTTTATTATTTTTTATTATTTTATTTTTTAATGATACTTTAAGTTCTAGGGTACATGTGCACAACGTGCAGGTTTGTTACAAATGTATACATGTGCCATGTTGGTGTGCTGCACACACTAACTTGTCATTTACATTAGGTATATCTCCTAATGTTGTCCCTCCCCCCTCCCCCCACCCCATGACAGGCTCTGGTGTGTGATGTTCCCCTTCCTGTGTCCTAGTGTTCTCATTGTTCAATTCCCACCTATGAGCGAGAACATGCTGTGTTCAGTTTTTTTGTTCTTGCAATAGTTTGCTGAGAATGATGGTTTCCAGCTTCATCCATGTCCCTACAAAGGACATGAACTCATCCTTTTTTATGGCTGCATAGTATTCCATGGTGTTTGTGTGCCACATTTTCTTAATCCAGTCTATCATTGATGGACATTTGGGTTGGTTCCAAGTCTTTGCTATTGTGAATAGTGCCGCAGTAAATAAAAAGTCAGGAAACAACAGGTGCTGGAGAGGATGTGGAGAAATAGGAACACTTTTACACTGTTGGTGGGACTGTAAACTAGTTCAACCATTGTGGAAGACAGTGTAGTGATTCCTCAAGGATCTAGAACTAGAAATGCCATTTGACTCAGCCATCCCATTACTGGGTATATACCCAAAGGATTATAAATGGTGCTGCTATAAAGACCCATGCACACGTATGTTTATTGTGTTTTGACTTCTATTGTGTAAGAATGCTTCCAAAGTAGGAACAGCAGAACCTACTATCTAAAGCTTAAAACAGAGTGGAAGACCATTTCATCACTAACTGGTGGGTGCATTTCTGTACATCATTCAGGGTCCTAGCAGGAAAGAGTGGTATTCCTGAATTGGGATAAGTGAGAAAACACTTTATGAGAGGGCTATTTAAAAATTGTGAACAAGGTTAGGTAATAGCCACACAGATCATACAAAAGAAATTTTACACTTCTTGGCCTGAAGGGGCAAGTAGAAGAAGTGTTAACTGGAACCAATAGAATGCTAAAACTATGTAAAAAAAAAAAAAAATTCACCTAACAGGATCTCTATTCTTTAGTACAGCAAGGCAGCCATCCCAGCCTTATTTTGATCTGACTCTCTCAAATCTATTGCTGGCTTCTATTCTCAGCCAAACCAAATACAACATGGGGACAAGAATGTCTGTTGATGCAATATATAAATGCCAGCCACCTGGGGCACAGAACAAGATGAAAATGAGTAAGAAAAGTTATGAAAGATAAGTAAAAACAGCCATCACAAACCACTGTATAATCTGCAGCTATTGCGATGTAACAATGAATCATGGCATCTAACCTTGCAAAAATTATAAAAAGTAAAGTTTTGCAGATGCCAAGAGTCCATAATACAAATTCTTTATATGGGTTGTATGCTTAAATAAAGTTATTTAATAAAATTACCTTAGTGTTAATATTTCATAACATGATTTTGGGCTTCTTTGGTCGTTGGCTAAATTATCCATTAATTATTTAATAATAAGCTCTTCTTAGAGTTTAAACAACAAATATTTGGTTGACACCAGAGTAAAGCAAAGAGTAATAGTAATAGCAAACATGGTTTATTGAGGCATTGTCCTTGACACATGCCCTTGCAACAACTCAAGAGATAATTATTGTATCTATATTTTCCATAAAAGATAAATTACAATTAGAAAATGTAAGTAACTTGGCAAGGTAAAAGCTATTGAGATGTGGCCATGATAGTTTGAACAGACTCTTCTGAATTTGAAATTCAATATGTTAATCTCTTAAAAATATCTAGTCACATTTTTATTAAGGTAAAGTTGCCACCTACAAGGGAATTTGGCTTTCAAAACCATGGAGGAGACAAAATAAGATTGTCAAATTTAATTATGCAAAATTTATATTTCCAGTAGAACAAGCATATATTGGCTTTGAATATGCAACTTGAACAATAATGTATGTTCCTGTAAGTCTTCCTTAGCCAAGGTTTCTGTTAATTGTACCGCTTCTTCTTCAAGCAGTAACTAACCTCCACGCTTATTTGTCAATTTTCAGAAAAATTTAAAAGCCACCACAAATTTGCAACTTGTGTTGACTATTTTAGTTTAATTTTGATTTGCTGAAGTACATATCTATTGCACGTAATGGGAGTTTGAGGTAAAAAAATCTATTCCTTTAAATCTTTCTCCTTCAATAATCTCTTAATTTTTAAGCCTAACCCAGATATTCTTGAATTAACATAACTAAGTTCAATAACCATCTCATAAGACTCCCTTACAATGGTTTTCTACCAGCTGCTTGTAACTCACAAGTAGATTGGGAGGCTATAAAATGAATTTAGTAGTGCATGTTAATGTGTCCAACAAACTAGCACAGTAAAAATAAGTATATTCTTGACAATTAAAGCTTGTATATATTTAGGGGGTACAACATGATGTTATATATATAACAATTATGAGAACAAAAATATATATTTAAGATATATATTCATATGTATATACCCATACACACACATTGTGGAATGGCTAAATCAAGCTATTTTAACCTATGCATTACTTCACAGACTTATCAACTTTTTGTGGTGAGAAAACCCACAGGCTATTTCTGGTTCTTTCATTCACTATCTTATTGTTCTTGGTTGAAACAGAAACTATTTGAAAATCACTCTAATAATCTGTAAAGAAGGTTCTAGAACTGTAAGAAACTAAAATTTGACAACCATAAATAATAAGGAATGCTTTGTGATTGACATGGGAACACTCATAGTGGAGGTCTAGTAGGACTTAGTCACTTTGCAAGTTAATTGGTGTTTCCTCTTTTTCTTACACACTTTCTTACAGATTCAGCTTTTACATCTTTCATAAATTTACAGGCTATATTTATAGCCTGTGTTATTTACGGTATTTTGTTTCTCTTAAGCATTTTTTATAAAATATACATAGTCACTGTAGTGGACTGGATTGTTTTCCCCAAAAAGATATGTTGATGTTCTCATCCTTGATACCTGTGAATGTGACTTTACTTAGAAACAAGGCCTTTGCAGTGTAAGCAATTTAAGATGAAGTTAAACTAGACTAGGGTGGATCCTAAATCCAATGGCTAATATCGTCATATAAAAAGAGAGAGAGAGATTTGAAGACACAGAATTGTACACACAGGGAAAACAGTTATGTGAAGATGGATGTAGAAATTGGAGCGATGACTGTGCAAACCAAGGAACACCAAGGATTGTTGACCACCACATCGAAGGAGAAGAGCATGGAACAGATTTTCCCTTAGAGACTTCAGAAGAAACAGACATGCTGACATCTTAATTCCAGACTTCTGGCTTCCTGAACTGTAAGAGGATAAATCACTGCTGTTTTAAACCACTCAGTTAGGTGATTAGTAATTAGGTGATTTTTCGTGAGCTGTGTGGTAGATGGATTAAAAAAGAAAAAAAGAAAAAGAAAAACAAAAAAAACAGCCATGCCCTTTATGATGTGACTCAGGAGTGCCTCTCATCAGGATTGTGTCCATTTCCTTATCTCTTGAATCTAGTCTAGATGTGTGACTTGTTTTACAAAATGAATGTGACAGAAGGAATATTCAGAGTGTAAGGGTCAAGAAACCATGAATGCATCTACTCTCTCTCTCTCTGGCATACACGTGATTCTCATGAGAACAAGCCAAAGCCAGCATGCTGGAAAAAGACAGATGTTTTGAAGCAGGGTTGAATTATCCCAGAAGAGTCCATTCTAGATCAGCTTATAGCTAGCTGATTCCAAAAAATGTGGAGGAACCTAGTTCAGAACCCAGCATATCTGCCTAGCCAACCTATAAGTCAAGAACAATTACAAATAATTATTGCTTGAATACACTATGTTTAATGGAGATCTGTTACATAGAAATGGCTAAGTGATAAAAGATGCACTCCAAATAATAAGTTAAGGATCACATCTGTCAGACTCATCCGTGACTCAATAACTGAAATTGTTCCCACTGTGAAGCCTGGTGCAGGGAAGCCGTAACAGATCTGGTACTTACCTTTCTTTTTTTTTTTTTTCTTGCATGAAATGAATAATATCTTGCTCTATTTATTGGTTCAAATTTACTATCAATTAAGTTCAAATAATTTCCATTTAAATTTAAAGTGAAGTATTTTAAATATTCTTTTTCATTAGAAATACATAAGCTCTCTAGTGTCACAATTCTTTATGGATGCCAGACATTTTGGTAGCTATTCTGAGCATTAAAAATCTTATCAGAGCTTTAACTGGTCTCAGTTAAAGAAATTATTTCAAGGGTCATCAGGTTCAGAGAAGAGGTTCCTCCTGAAGAGTTCAAGGAATAAAAGTGCTAAAATTTGCAGTATCTCTAAGTTTTCAGTCCTGTGCATTTTTCACCAGCCTCTCAGAGCACAGCACATTTTTTTCTTTTTAATGTTTTTAAAAATTGTATATATTTATGGTGTTTTGAGATATGTATACAATGTGTAATGACTAAGCTAATTAACATATACTTTACCTCACATTTTTGTGAGCACACAAAATCTACTCTCTTAGTTCATTGATTTCTTCCTTGAATATGTATTTATTGCATGCTTGCAATGGCCCTGGCACACTTCTATATCCTTAGCATAAAGCTGCCATCAAGATATATGAATATAAATGTAAAATTGAGAATATGAAGGATTAAGAACAGGTACAGAGCACTTGGAGAGTACTTCCAGTTTTAGCACCTACATGTAAACATCTTGGAAGTCTTCACTTCCATCCCTACAACAAAAGAAAAGCAGAATAAACTGAAAATCAATGACTTTCCTTGTACCCATCTAAGAACCAAGGTCACAAGATAAACTATGACCCCCAAATCTGGAAACGGGCTCATCCGGAGAGATGCAATCAAGATTTGCTTTCCAGGAGCAGAAGCTGCTGAAGCCATAACTTGTAGAAGCACTTCGATGGTAACTTTGATGAATTGCTGGAGGCTGAGTATGGTGTAACATGAGTGTGAGAAACTCCTGGGGGTTGCAGTCTTTGGGGGGCAACCTTTCATGGATCTTGCTTCTAGAATCCTACCACATTACCTGGATGAAAAGTCAAGAAAAATCCCCTTATGGCCCTGGAAGGAGGAAAAGAGTTATCATTGTGAAATATGACCAGAGTATCCCCTATAACAAAGGCCTGTTCTCCGTGGTATAAGACTTAATTAGAGAGGCTTACCCCATTGCAGGGAAGGGCATTTCTCACAATCCAACCCCCCTTTTCTTGACTCACCTAAAGATGGGGGAAATCTGTATCACTGGAGAAACACTTGTGAAGATCACAACCCTAATATATTGGCCTACTAAACAATGAGATTTAATCATAAATGTACAGATGCTTCCTCTACCCACACCTTGACACAACACAACAGGATGTCAGAATAAGTAGTGAATTACAGCTGAAAAGTCAGTACAATGCAGACTTTCTCTGAAGAGGTATACCTAGAGAAACCTAGAGTAGGCAGGGGCACCACAAAATAGGACACTGGAGGAATTTGAAACCATTGAAATATATAGCTACAGAAAACAGGAAGCACAACCCAACTCCTAGACAGATTAATATAAAACTTCACATTGAAGGCAATTTACTTTAGCTCCTATTACTTCATACGTTATGTCCAGCTTTTAAAAATCTTACAAGGCAAGAAAAAACACAATATATGCCAAAAGGCAAGAAAAAAGCTTAGAGAGGGAAGGCAAACATCAAAACCAGAATCAGAAATTATACAGATGTTAGAACTGATTAATGTATCAAAGGTTATAATGAAAGACAAAGGTAACATGCAAGAACAAAAGGATAAATTATCAAGAAGGATGTGAACTACAAGAAAGAATCAAAAGGAAATGTAGGAAAAAAAGAAATAAAGAACTTCTTTGGTGAGCTTATCAGTAGATTACACATGGCCCAGAGAAGAATCATCACATTGAAACTGGAATGCAAAGGGAAAAAAAAGAGTGAAAAACAAAACATCCAAACATTATGGGAAGATTTCAAGAAATATAACAAATGCAAAATTGGAAAACTAGTATGAGAAAAAAGAAATAGTAGAGATGAAGTATTTAATGTAATAATGGCTGAGAACATTTCAAAATTCATGTCAGACACCAAATCACAGCTTCAGGAATTTCAAAGAACATCAAGCAGAATAAATACCTCCTGTTATTCCCCAATAATAAAACAAAACTTTATGAGTTATAACATATTCATACTGCAGAAAACTGAATACAGAGAAAAACAACTTGAAAGAAGAAAAAAAGTACTTATAAAGAAAAAGGATTAGAATTACAATGACTTCTTATTAGATGCCATGCAAGCAAGAGAAGAATGGAATGAAATATTTTAAATTTTGAAATAAAAATCTGTGTATGTTTGACATTTTCAATAATAAAACATGGAGAAAAAAATAGTGTAACTAAAAAAAAAAAAAAAAGACAATCACCAATTTAGAATTCTATACAAAATAAATTATCCTCCAAAAGTGAAGGAGAAATAAATCCTATCAGAAAACAAAACCACAGACTTCACTGTCAATGGACTTACCTTGCAAGAAATGTTAAGAGAAATTCTTCAGGGAGGCCAATAACATAAACTCAAATTTACATGAAGAAAGGAAGTGTTTTGGAGAAGGAATAAATGGATAAGTGCATTGAATTAGATTTTTTTACTCAACTGACATTTTTTGAGTAGTACCAAATACTATTATTTACTATTTAATAACATTAATTAAAAATACATTAGTTACTAGTATGCTTCTGTTGTTAAGGGATGGCAATATTCTGACATCCCTCGACTAGACTATCTCTGAATGTCTGTTTCTCTGCTCTCTCTGCCTTTGTCACTATTTGTTTTTCTCCTTCCTCTTTGCTTCCATTCTTCCTTTTTTACTACCTTTTTTTTGTCTCTTATTATTTATTTCTTGCTTGCTTAAATCAACAGACAGCTTTTGAAAAGCAATACTATTGAATGGACAAGACCGGAAATTAGGGTTCTGGAAATTTACACAATGCCTTTCATAGTGACAACTTGGAAAGTTGATAATTTGGAAGAATCCATGCCCCCAGTGTTTCCATATTTGATGAATGTCATTAATTTAAAGAATCAAGAAGTCAAGCTAACTTCAAGTGTGAAAAAAAAAATGCCTCAGCATTTTCAAACAGCCAAACAACAAAAATAAAGAGAATATCTTAATGTGGCCGGAGGAAAAAGGACCAATACATTCCATGAATGTGAGGAACAATGGCTTGAACAATTGCTGCCTTCTAATCACAGACTATGGATACTAGTAAATAAAGAGGAATTTTTAAAGTGCTAAAAATAAAAAAAGCAATTGTCAACCCATAATTCCATACAGCAAAACTTTCTTCAAGAGTGAAAGCTTAATAAGGATATCTCAGATAAACTAAAACTGAGTATTTGTCAGTACATACCTGCACCACAAGGAATGCCACATAGCTGCAGTGCATGAATGCCACAGGAAGTTTTCAGGCTTAAAGAAAAGTAATCCAGCATGAAAGCTAGAATTATAAGAATAATCAAAAACATCAAAAACTTTAAATGTGTGTATAAATATTAAATACTTTTTTCTTTTATTCTTTAATAAATTTAAATTAAATAAGAAATAATTCTTCACAGAGGTATTTAAATATGTATATATTTTAAAAATATAAATGAAAATATTGTAACCCGCCAAAAATGTTATCTAAAATTTCACTAGATAGACTGAACACCAAAAATAAGATTATAAAACAGGGAAACTACATAGAGAATAATAAAAATCATTCAATTTGAAAAACAAGAGGATCTTGTTTTTTTAAAAAAAGAACAGATCTTCTATGACCTGTAAGACAATATCAAAAGGTCTAACATATACATAAGGCGTAAGGAGCAGTTAATGAGGTAACTGACATATTTTTCAAGCAAGAGAGTGCCAGCAGTCTTTAATAGGGAGAATTAACCTGTTTAGCATGCCCAGAGTGTTCATGGAAATCTGGATATTCAAAATTTTTGAGGAGATTGGCTCAACTGCCCTATCCCATGTCTCAGGATCCCACATACCTTCTCAATCAGAGTCTCTATGTGGGCACTGCAGACTTGCCAAAGTTGTCTCTCAGTTCTTTCTACATTTCAGCTGTTAGATAATCTTTATTGGCTGTCATTGAGGCCTTCTGATTGTCACACTTGATCTTCAATTAGTGGTAAATCACTCTCAGTTCTCAACTATACTTCTCCAAGGCTTGAATGCTTTCAGTGATGGCTGTCCAACTTTCGGGTCTTTATTATTATTATATGATTTGTACCTCCCAAAAAACTGACAACTTGCACATGCCAGTGCAATTTCTTCCAACAATATTGCATTCCAATTTATTACTGATGAAATTTTAACAATTTCACTTATATTGTATATGAGGATTATCAGTGCTTCTCCCTCTATCCAGTAGCTGGCTTGTGGGTTATCCTGCATAAAAAAATTTTCAAGCACAAAAAAATTTTCAGCATAAAAAAATTCAATTGTACAGTCTGCTTTGTCAGGTGAATCTTGGTACCAAACATTTCGGATTGGGTCTCTCAAGACACAGACTCTAAGATGGGAATTTTTGTAGATGAACTTTAGTGAACAATCCAATAAGAATAAACACCTGTAAGGATGTGAAAGAAGCACGGCTGGGCAGAGGGAGAAATCTAACACTTAAATAGTCCTAACGAAGCCTCAGTCAATCCAATGGGCATCTATGGGGGTAGGATTGCCCTTCACAGTTGTTCCAAATTGAGGAAATATAGCTAGACATTTGTTCTTCTGCATGGACCAATTATTAGAAAAGGGGTACAGCTTTTGGTGAGTTGATGACAGCAATTGCCAAGAATGGGAACTAGATTATCTGCTATCAACCAGAAAAACTCAGCAGCTTAAGGAATGAGTGTGTATGTGTATGAAATATGTATGTGTGTTTTGGGGGAAGATTTGGGGAGAGGTGGGTAGTAGAGCATCTGCTACGTAAAACACTTGAGACCTTCCAAGGATGATGGGTTTGTAGAGCAATGTGAATACTGATGCAGAAAATGCAACCTTAAAGAACAAATTGAAAGTTATTTGAATATATAAGATAATTATACACATTATTAGTTCACTCAACAATGTTTATTGAGAGTATACATTGTGAACAATATATTTAAAACTCATTTTTTCCATAGGGCTTATATTCTACTTTTCTTCTAACCTCCCACTCTTTTTGCTTTCTGTATGTCAGTCATAATAAATGGCTCACTCTTCCCTGTTGTCCCATACACTTGTTTTTCTTTTTCAAGATTGAGTCTTGCTCTGTCACCCAGGTAGGAGTGTAGTGGTGGAATCTCAGCTCACTGTAAACTCCACCTCCAAGGTTCAAGCAATTATCCTGCCTCAGCCTCCTGAGTAGCTGGGTTTACAGGCATATGACACCATGCCCAGCTAATTTTTGTATTTTTAGTAGAGATGGGGTTTTGTCATATTGGTCAGGCTGGTCTCAAACTCCTTACTCAAGTGATCCACCTGCCCCAGCCTCCCAAAGTTCTGGGATTATAGGCATAAGCCACCATGCCTGACCTGTCCTTCATACACTTTTAAACCTAGAATTGATGGATAAATAAATTTTGTCTAGGTTTATTTATAATAATAATTATAATAACCTAGACAAAGTTTATTTATCCATCAAGTTACAACTCAAATATTACCTACTGTATTAGTCCATTCTCATGCTGCCATGAAGAAATACCTGAGACTGGGTAATTATAAAGGGAAGAGGTTTAATTGACTCACAGTACTACATGACTGGGGAGGCTTCAGGTAACTTACAATGATGGCAGAAGTCACCTCTTCACAGGGCAGCAAAAGAGAGAATGAGTGTCCAGTAAGGGGAGAAGCCCTTTATAAAATCATCGGATCTTGTGAGAACTATCTCACTATCACTAGAACAGGATGGGGGAACCACCCCCATGATTTAATTGTCTTCACCTGGTCCCTCCCACAACATATGGGGATTATGAGAACTACCATTCAAGATGAGATTTGGGTGGGGACACAGCCAAGCTATATTATTCTGTCCCTGGTCCCTCCCAAATCTTATGTCATCACATTTCAAAACACAATCATGCATTTCCAATAGTCCCCCAAACTCTTAGCTCATCCCAGCATTAACGCCAAAGTCCAAGTCCAAAGTCTCATCTGAGATAAGGCAAGTCCCTTCCACTGACGAACCTGTAAAATCAAAAGCAAGTTAGTTACTTTCTGGATACAATGGGGATACAGGAATTGGGTAAATATGCCTGTTCCAAATGGGAGAAATTACTCAAAAAAAAGGGACCACAGGCCCCATGCAAGTTCAAAATCCAATAGGGCATTCATTAAACCTTAAAGCTCCAAAATGATCTCTTTTGACTCCCCTTTTCACATCCAAGTTACACTGATACGAGAGGTGGGCTCCCACAGCCTTGGGCAGCTCTGCCCTTGTGGCTTTCCCGGGTACAGTCTTCCTCCCAGCTGCTTTCATAGGCTGGTGTGACTGCCTGTGGCTTTTTAAGACTCATGGTGCAAGTTGTCAGTGGATCTACCATTCTGGGGACTGGATTATGGTGGCCTTCTCCTCACAGCTCCACTAGGCAGTGCCCCAGTGAGGACTCTTTGTAGGGGCTTCAATCCCACATTTCCCTTTCCCACTACCCTAGCAGAGGTTCTCCATGAGGGCTCCACCCCTGAGCAAATTTCTGCTTGGACATCCAGGTATTTCCATACACTTCTGAAATCTGGGTGGAAGTTCCCAAACTTCAATTCTTGACTTCTGCACACCTGCAGGCCCAACACCACGTGTAAGCTGCCAAGACTTGGGGCTTGCGTTTTCTGAAGCAACAACCTGAGCTTTATATTGGCTCCTTTTAACCATGGCTAAAGTTGAAGCAGCTGGGATGCAGGGCACAATGTCTTGAGACTGCATGGAACAGGGGAGCCTGGGCCCAGGCCAGGAAACCATTTTTCCCTCCTATCCATCCAGATCTGTGATGGGAGGGGCTGCCATGAAGATCTCTGACATGTCCTAGGGACATTTTGGTGATTAACATTTGGCTCCTCATTACTTATGTAAATTTCTGCAGCAGCCTTGAATTTCTCCTCAAAAATTTTCTTTTCTATCACATCATCAGGCTGCAAATTTTCCAAATCTTCACACTCTGCTTTTTTTTTTTTTTTTTTTTTTTATTGCTTTGCCACTTAGAAATTTCTTCTGCCAGATACCCTAAACCATCTCTCTCAAGTTCAAAGTTCCACTGATCTCTAGGGCAGGGGCAAACTGCCTCCAGTCTCTTTGCTAAAGCATACGAAGATAGACCTTTACTCCAGTTCTCAATAAGATCCTCATCTCCATCTGAGACAACCTTAGCCTAGACTTCACTGTCCATATCACTGTAGGCATTTTGGTCAAAGTCATTCAACTGTCTCTAGGAAGTTCCAATCTTTCCACATTTTCTTGACTTCTTCTGAGCCCTCCAAACTATTCCAACCTCTGCCTTTTACCCAGTTCCAAAGTTGCTTCCACATTTGTGGGTGTCTTTATAGTAGCAACTCACTCTCTGTAGTACCAATTTACTGAATTAGTCCTTTCTCATGCTGCTGTGAAGAAATATCTGAGTCAGGGTAATTTATAAAGAAAAGAGGTTTAACTGACTCACAGTTCCACATGGCTGAGGAGGCCTCAGGAAACTTACAAGCCTGGCAGAAGGCATCTCTTCACAGAGCAACAGGAGAGAGAATGAGTACCCACCAAAGGGGGAATTCCTTTGTACAACTATCAGATCTTGTGAAAAGTAACTGACTATCATGAGAACAGGATCGGAGAAACTGCCTTCGTGATTCAATTATCTCCACCAGGGTATCTTTACATGCTATGATTTGGCTGTGTCCACACCCAAATCTCATCTTCAATGGTAGTTCCCATAATCCTCATGTGTCATAGGAGGGACCAGGTGGAGATAATTGAATCATGAGGGTAGATTTCCCCGATCTGTTCTCACATTTTATCACATTTTATAAGGGGTTTCCCTCTTCACTGGGCACTCATTCTCTCTCCTGCTGCCATGTGAAGAGGTATTGTCCACCATGATTGTAAGTTTCCTGGGGCCTCCCCAGCAATATGTAACTGTGAATCAATTAAATCTCTTTCCTTTTTAAATTGCCAAGTCCTGGGTATTTCTTAATAGCAGTGTGAGAGGACGGACTAATACAATTTCTCTGTGAAAACTTTTCTGATTCATCCAGACAATATTAATAACTCCCTTCTTTGTACATCCTTCACAATCAGATTTTGTCATGTTAAGGACTAAATTTGGCTTTTAACATCCTAGTTAACATGTTATGAATCTCAATATGACATTCTACTCTATTTAATTACTTAGCAGTGCTGTAACTTCCAGTTGCTCATGCCAAAAACATAGGCATTATCTTTATTATTATTTTTATCTCACCACCTGTTTACTATTCATCAGCAATTCCTGTCTTACCTTTACATCTTAAAACATTTTGAACCTGTCCATTTATTTTTATCTCCACCAACATCATCCCAATTCAATATGCTTTCCTCTCCATAAGCTAATGTCCTGAACTTCTAATCGAGCTTCAGCTTCTTGCTATTTTTCCACTACTATACATTATTCAGAAAGAGAGATATTTTCACTGAGCATATATCAGACAATCCTCCCCTTAAAATCCTCCAGAACCCTCCTATAACACTGAAACATCCAAATGTCTTAAGTTTATCTTACAAATTATACAAAATTGTTTTCTTATCCCTCTGTCCATTGTCCTTTAGGGAACCCCTCTGGTCTTCCTTTGGCTTCGTGCCCATGACAAGATTTTCTCTGCTTTAATGATTTTGCACTAAGTATGCCCTCTTCTAATGTAAAATATTCCTTTTCTTTAAAAATAAGTTCTCACACACCCCAAAACAATGGCTACTCAAATAAAAATAATAATACAGGCTAAGCATTCCTAATTAAAAAATTCAAAATTCAAAATGCCTTAATATTTAAGATTTTTTGAGCACTAACATGATGTCACAGTGGAAAATTCCACATCTAACTTTATGTTGGATTGCAGTCAAAATGCAGGTGGATTGCAGTCAAAATGCACACAGTTTATTATGGCTCCAGAGGGAAAAAAAATCCTTCTAGCCTCCTATAACTGTTATATAATTTTTCCCACACACCCGGATTTCCCCACATAAGCATACTCACAAAGGGTAATAAAATGGCACATGCACAGGCTGGATATGTTGTAGCAGGTTCCCCACAGTGCCCCTCATGGGACCAAGACCTATGTGCATTACTCACCGTGTGTTTTTTAAAACTCTTTCCTCTGTGGTGTAAAGATATTGAGGAAAATTTCAAAAAGGCCTGCATATACCCCTAGGACTTTCAGTGATTAAGAAAGGGAAGTATTTATGTTCATCTATAGCACAGAAAGTGAAGCAGTTGGAGAAACTGGAGAGCGTTAGTGTGAGCCATCTTACAGAAGAGTATGGTGTTGGAATGACCTCTTTATATGACCTAAACAAACAAAAAGAGAAATTGTTAAAGTTCTATGCTGAAAGTGATGAACAGAATTTTTTAAAAAAGAATAACACTGCATAAGGTACAAATGAAGATCTCAATCATGTTTTGAGATAGTGGGCCCATTAGTGTCACAGGAACACGTGCCACTTAATGGTATGCTAATCATGAACCAATCAAAGGTACATCATAAGTTAAAAATTGAAGGCAACTGTGAATATTCAACAGGCTGGTTGCAGAAATTTAAGAAAAATATGTGGCATTAAGTTTTTAAAGATTTGTGGTGATAAATCTTTAAACAGATAAGCATCTGTTGAATATGAAGCAGCAGAGAAGTTCATTGACAAGTTTGCCAAGGTGATCACTGATAAAAATCTCCTGCCAGAATGAGTCTATAATGCTAATGAAATATTATTGGTTTGACATTATTGCCCCACAAAAACACTGACTAAAGCCGATGAGACAGTCCCTGCGAGAATTATGGATGCCAAGGACAGACTAACTGTGCTGGGATGTGCTGCAGACAGTAAGTGTAAACTTGCTGTGTTGGGCAACATTGTCTACTGTTTTCAAAGAGTGAATTTCTTACAAGTCCATTATTATGCTAACAAAAATGTATGGATCAACAGGGTTACCTTTTCTGACTGGTTTCACAAACCTTTGTACCAGTGAGTATTGCTTACTGCAAGGAAGCTGGACTGAATGATGACTACAAGATTTTGTTATTTCTTGACCACTGTTCTGCTTATCCTCCACCTAAAATTTCTGTCAAAATAATGTTCATTCCACATAAATGTCTCCCAAATATGACTCTTTTGATTCAACAATGTGGCCAGGATATCCTTGGATCAATAAAGAGTAAATATAAAAATGCTTTCCTCAACAGCATACTAGCAGCAATGAACATAGGAGTGGGTGTGGAAGGTTTCCAAAAGGAGTTTAGCATAAAGGATACCATATATTCTGTTGCCAACACTTGGAACATGGTGACTAAAGGCACAGTTGTGCATGCTTGGACAATCTCTGGCCTGTGACTATGTTCAGTGATGATGATGAATAAGGTGATAACTGTGAAGCATACCATATGTCAAGTGAAAACAAATGTCAGACCTCCATACATATGTGGAATATATACCTTCAGAATCCATTAGTAAGCTGGAAGAAATGGATATTGAAAAGTTTTTAACACTGATAGTGTGGCTCTGATTGTTCGTTCATTGACTGATGGTGAAATAGCCAAAATGATTCTGAATCAAGATGATTTTGACAATAGTGACAATGAAGATGACATTGTTACCCTGCAGAAAAAGTATCTATAGATGACATGGTGAAAATGTATGATGAGCTTATTGAAAGACTAGAGCAGTTTCCATTCATAACAGAACAAGAAGTCATGCCAGTTTATAGAATCAAAGAGAGATTTCTAAGATAAAAATGATAGTTAATGAGACAGATGACTGTGAAAGAAACATTTTTAAAAAATCATCTAGTAGAATGCCTCCTCATCTCTAGAAGACCCACTGCCTGGTCCCTCAACTGCTTCTGATGTTTCTTCTCACCTAAAAAGTAAAATACAGTGTACATTAACCTTTGAATCAAAACAGCATTTTAGGTGAAGACGGAAAGCCTGCTATTGTTTGTTGTTGCTTTTAACAGCTGACACTGGCATTCTAGTGATGCTACTATGATGCATGCTGCCAAGTTACCCTGAACACATCATTTTCAACTGTATTAAAGGTATTAATTTTTTTCTGTTAAGTACTTTTGTGTGAATAAGTGTAAGAAAATAATTGCACCTATATGCAACATTTATATGCACCAATGTAGCACATAAATTTAGAGCCAGGAATGATGGTGATGCCAATAAGCACAGATTGTCCACATGTTGGCTGAGACAGTGATATGCTTTCTGATGGTTCAATGTACACAAGCTATGTTTCATACACAAAATTATTAAAAGTATTGCATAAAACTAACTTTAGGCTATGTACATGAGGTATATATGACATAGATGAATTTCATGTTTAGACTTGGGTCCCATCCCCAGGATATCTCACTATATACATGCAAGTATTCCAAAATCTGAAAAGAAATCTAAAATTTAAAATACTTCTGGCCCCAAGCATTTTGTATAAGAGATATTCAATCCATAATAATAACAACAATAATAATTAATTTTAATTAGTATAGCTACCACAATTTTTGTCTCTCATCCTCCCTTTGCTCCAGTAAAAACTTCACCATGTAAAGAAATTTATTTTACACTCTGTCTTTCCCTCTTTCCTTTTTTAGAGTTTCTTAGGAATTAATAGAAAAATAATTAGGGCAGGTCAAACCCAGATATTTTTTTCTCCTCTGAAAATGCTACTTCAAATGAAATAAAAGCAATAAAAGTTATAAATCAACAAGAAAAAAGAATGGTAGAAGAGATAACAAAATAAAAACTTGGAAGCTGAAAGATGGGTAGGTGATAAGGGAATTATGAGAGGAACAAAAGGAGAAACTAAACTGGTAGAGAAATCCTAGAAGTAAGCAGATTTCCAAGGTCAAACACATATGAGAGGGCCACAAGGAAAATTATTTCTAATGAAGGCTTGAAAGCTTGTATATAAATGAATTAGTTAGAATTTTTTTCCATCTGAGAAATAACTTTTGCTCTTGCCAGCAACTGTTCCTTCCTCATTCCGGCACAATGCTGGAGGGACTCTGAAATCAGACAGAAATGTCACAGTTTAGAGATGGTGTGGAAGAGGAGGTGCTTTACTAAAAGCTGGAGAATTAAGTGGAAGGATATGTACTGAATGGTGATAATCCCAGATTCTTCTGCCACTCAGATCCAGAACATTAGCAGGCAATCGGCTATTTACTTTAAAGGCTGAAATCTAGAAGATTTATTTCTGGAGAAACTTAGCAATCAGAAACAAAATACTATAGAAAAACTGGATAACCCTGAAGTACAACACTCTAACTGATGAGCATTTTCAGTATACACAGAGATTCAGAGAGTATTTCCCCGCCTCACACTTAAATATAGACCGGAATTTGAGAAAATTTATAACACCAAAATAGAGACCAAAATATATAAATGAAAAAGGAAATTTAAGAAATATCAATAGAAGACAGGGAGTAGAAAGAATGGCTCTTCGAAAACCAGTAATAGTTTCAGAAATATGAGAACCTAAATCACCTTCATGAAATAAGAATAAAGGGGCATAAAAATAACACACAGAAGTATTAAGAGAACTTTTGAAAACTGTGTATTTATTAGGTAAAAATTTAATAAACAGTTATGAATATAAAGGTGAAAAATTTTATAAACTAGAACAAGATTTTTTAAAAGACTAAAAAAGAAGAAAAATAGAGTTATCCAGGGAGTTCAGCACCTGAAAACTAAAAATTTCAGCATCTGTGAACAGAGAAAATAGAAGGTAACACCCTCAAAATAATATAAGAAAATTTAAATTAGGATTATCAAAAATAAAGGAAAAAAAAAGAAATCCCATTTTAGCTAATGCAATAATAGAAAATAAAATAAAAGGTATAGTGATTGGAAAGGAAGCTATATAACTGTATATTTTGTCAGATGACATGATTGCCCATGTAGACAAAAGAATCAACAAAAAATCTCTTCGAACTAAGTGATTACAGCAAGTTTACAAGCTACAAGATTAATACACAAAAGTCAATCATTTTACTATATACCAGCAATGAACATTTAGAATTTGAAGTAGTTCAACCATTGTGGAAGACAATGTGGTGATTCCTCAAGGATCTAGAACTAGAAATACCATTTGACCCAGCCATCCCATTACTGGGGATATACTAAAAGGATTGTAAAGTCATGCTGCTATAAAGACACATGCACACGTATGTTTATTGCGGCACTATTCACAATAGCAAAGACTTGGAATCAACCCAAATGTCCATCAGTGACAGACTGGATTAAGCAAATGTGGCACATATATACCATGGAATACTATGCAGCCATAAAAAAGGATGAGTTCGTGTCCTTTGTAGGGACATGGATGCAGCTGGAAACCATCATTCTCAGCAAACTGTTGCAAGAACAGAAAACCAAATACTGCATGTTCTCACTCATAGGTGGGAATTGAACAATGAGATCACTTGGATACAGGAAGGGGAACATCACACACCGGGTCCTATTGTGGGGAGCGGGGAGTGGGGAGGAATGGCATTGGGAGTTATACCTGATGTAAATGACAAGTTGATGGGTGCTGACGAGTTGATGGGTGCAGCACACCAACATGACACATGCAGACATATGTAACAAATCTGCACATTGTGCACATGTACCCTAGAACTTAAAGTATAATTAAAAAAAAAACACAAAACCCATTTACATTAGTACTCCCTAAAATGAAATAGTTAAGTATAAATGTAGCAAAATATGCCCAAGAAGTATATGAGAACAATTATAAAACTCCATTGAAAGAAGTCAAAGAACTAAATAAAGAGAGAGAACTTCCATGTTAATGGATTGAAAGACTCACTAGTGTCAAGATGTCAGTTTTTCCCAACTTTTTCTATAGATTGAATGCATTTACCATCAAAATTCCAGCAAGTTATCTTGTAGATGACAAACTAACTTTAAAGCTTATATGGAGTGCCAGTAGACCCAGAATAATCAACTGAAAAATTGAAGGATAAGAAAAAAGTTTGAGGACTGGCACCACCTGACTTCAAGACTTGCTGCAAAGATACAGTAATCAAGACAGTATAGTACTAGTGAAGGAACAGACAAATAGATCAATGGGGTACAATATAGAAATAGATCCACATAAATATAGTTAACTGATCTTTGGCAAAGGAGAAAAGGCAATACAATAAAGAAATTTATAGCCTTTTCAACAAATTATGGTGTGTCTTAGTCTTTTCGGGCTATTATAACAAAATACCATAAACTGGGTGGTTTATAAACAACAGAGTTTATTTCTCACAATTCTGGAATGTTGGAGGTCCAAGATCAAGGTGCCAGTAGATTTGATGTCTGGTAAGGGCTCACTTCCTCATGAAAAACCACTTTCTCACTGTTGCCTTTTGTGGTGGAAGAAGCAGATGAGCTCTCTGGAGTCTGTTTTATAAGGGCACTAACCTCATTCATGAGTAAGGGCAGCCCTTACTCATGACCTAGTCACCTTTCAAAAGGCCCCACATCCCAATATCATCACCTTAGTGATTACCATTTTACAATATGAATTTGGGGTAAGACAAACACTCAGATTATAGCATTCTAAAGAAGAAACTGGGCTCACATGCACATTACACTCTTCACAAAAAAAATGTATCACAGACCTATATGTAAATGCAAAACAACAAAACACTTTGACAATAACATAGGAGAAAATCTAGATGACCTTGGGTAAGGCAATGACTTTTTAGATATCACACCAAAGACACATTTATGAAAGAAAGAATTGATAAGCTGGACTTTATTAAAATTAAAGTTTCTTCTCTGTGAGATACACAGTCAAGAGAGTGAAAGCAAAGTTTCAGACTGGGAGAAAATATTTCCAAAATACATTTCCAATAAAAGACTGTTATCCAAAATATACAAAGAACACTTAAAAACAAAAATAAAGAAATCAACAACCTGATTACAAAATGAGCTAAAGGCCTGAACAGACTTCTCACCAAAGAAGATATACAGATGGTAAAAAAGCATATGAAAAGATGCTCAAAATTGTACGTAATAAGGGATATGCAAATTAAAACAGCAGTGAAATGTCACTACACACATATTAGAATGACCAAATTTCAAAATACTGATAACACCAAATGTTGAAAAGAATAAAACACAACCGAAACCTTCATTTATTGCCAATGGAAATGCAAAATGGTATAGTCACTTTGGAAGACAGTCTGGTGGTTTTCTACAAAACTAAACATTCTCTTATTATTATACAATTCAGCAGCAATCATATCACTTGATGTTTACACAAAAAAAGCTGAGAACTTATGTCCACACCAAACCTGCATACAATATTTATAGACATTGTTTTATAATTGCCAAAACTTTGAAACAACCAAGATGTCTTTCAGTAGGTTTATGGATAAAGAAACTGTAATACATCCAGACCACAAAATACTATTCGTCACTGAAAAGAGGTAAGCTATAAAGCCATGAAAAGATATAGAGAAAACTTAAATGCATATGACTAAGAAAGAAATCAATCCGAAAGAGCTACATACTATATGATTCCAGCGATATGACATTCTGGAAAAGACAAAATTATGGACACAACAAAAAGAGCGGTACAGGGAGGGAAAGATGAATAGGTAGATGGAAGACAGAGGATTTTAGAACAGTGAAACTACTCCATATAATACTATTACAGTGAATACATGTCATACATTTGTCCATACCAATAGAATGTACAACACCAAGAGTGAACCCTAATATAACTATGGACTTTTGGGTAATAACAATGTGTCAAGAAGGTTCATCGATTGTAATAAATGTTCCACTTTGGTGAGGATAATGATAATGCGGGAGGTTATAAATGTGTGGGAGCAGAATATATGTGAGATATATGTGAGATGGAGATATATGCTCCATCCTCTAAATTTTGCTGTGAACTTAAAACAGCTGTAAAAATAGAGACTTTAAAGATACAATAAAATAAACATTTTCCTCTCAATTTTCAATATGATGAAATATATTTTAGCACATCATTGCATATTCCATTACACTAAATTGATAGAAGAATCCTTTGGTAGTGAGCAGAGAACATCATGATTGGAAGTACTTATAGTTTGGGAGAGTTGTTTTTATTTTACATTATGTACTTTATTTTTAAAAATTTTATTCAAGTTATCCATGTAAATAATGCAAAATATTTAATAGTATTTATTATGACAAACAGCTGTGATTCTTTTACCTTTTCTTTGAAAAAATGTGGCTGATTCTTTTGACATATATCTCTATAGTTTTAGTTAATGTTCACGTATTAGTAATTCCTAAGTTTTTAGTGCAGGTATGATTTCTTGCCTTCATGCTACAGAGGTTGAAGATGTGGCTCTCATTAACCTATTTCTCACCTCACAACATGTGTGCACCTTTCTTATCTGCCCCATTATATGTTGCTTTTTAAAATATATATTTATGCAGTTTGCCATCAGTTTATTGATAAGTCCCTCTAGCCATCTCAGTGAAGAAATTGCTTTCAAGAATTATTTTACTGCTTTCTTGAAAGATTACCTAAAATTGTGATACAATTCTAGTCAGAGGCAGAAAGGACGTTTAAAAAAATAATGCCCCCAAGTTTCCTAATTTGATAAAATACATGAAACAACACATTCTGAAAGTTCAACAGACTACAAAGATAAATCTGAGATCCACAGAGACACACGATAATCAAACTGTCAAAAGCCAAAGACAAAAAGAGAATCTTGAAAGCAGCAAGAGAGAAGTAAGGCACACAGAAGGCATCCTCAATAAGATTAATAGCTGATTTATCATCAGAAACCATGGCAGCCAGAAGTTAGTGGGATGATGTATTTAAAGAGCTAAAATAAAAAACAAGTAAATCTATCAACCAAGAGTTCTATATCTGGCAAAAAAATCTTCCAAAAATCAATGAAAAATTAAGATATTCCCAGATAAACAAAAACTGAGGGAGTTTTTTGCTAGTGGACATGCCTTAGGAAAAATACTAAAGGTAGTGTTTTGGGTTGAAATAACAGGATACTCATAAGCAATTTGAAACCACATGAAGAAATAAAGAACACTGATAAAGGTAACTACACTGGTAAATACAAAAGTCAGTATTATTGTATTTTTGGTTTTAAACTCTACCTTTCTCTACAATATTTAAAAGACAAATATACAAAAAAATAGTTATAAATCTGTGTTACTGGGTTTCCAATATATAAAGTTGTGATTTGTAACAACAGTATAAGAGAAAGAAATTGGAGCTGTATAGAAGTATATTTTTGTATACAATTGAAACTGGCACTGTATAAATGCCAAAATATATTGTTATAAATTTAAGATATTAATCATAATCCCCAGGGTCACCATTAAGTAAATAAATGAAAACATAACAGGATAGAAAATGAGAAAGAAATAAAAATATACTACGGAAAATCAATTGAACACAAATATAGCAGTAACAAAAGAACAGAGAAACAAAAAATTAAAACACTTGGAAAAATAATAGCACAATGTCAGAGATTATCCCTTCTTATCAGTATTTACTTTTAAAGTAAATGCAATGAACTTTCCAATGAAAATGCAAAGATAGGCAGAATGTATTCAAAATATGATTTAATTGTATACTCAAAGAATGGCTCAATTTTGATTCAAAGTCATGGGTAGATGGAAAGTGAAAGGATATAAAAAATTATTCTATGAAAATAATAACCAAATTAGAGCTGGGATAGGTATCCTAATAGTATAAAAAATTAACTTTAAGTGAGAATGTTTTATAAGGGTCAGAGTATTAACCAGTTAGGAAGATATAACAATTATACACATATACTAACCTAAGAGAAGGGCCCCAAATATGTAAATAAAATCTTTACAATACTAAAGGTAGAAATAGGTACACAATAATAGTTGAAAACTTCAAAGCATCACTTTCAATGAATTGTCAGAACAAATTAGATCTAGTGAGGAAATAGGGAATTTGAAAAACACTATAAATGAACTAGATCTAGAATATGTAGAGAATTGTCCACCTCAAAACAGCAGAATGTACATTTTTCTCAGGTGTATATGCAATGTATTCTAGAAAAGACCATATGTTAGGCCACAAAACACATTTCAATAGAAACTTAAAAATTCAAATCATGACATATTTTATTAAACCACAATGGAATGAAACTAGAAATTAATCAGAGAAAAATTTTAAAATTAACAAATTTGTAGAAGTTAAATAACACACTATCAAAGTGTTAAGGATGAAGTTTCAAGGGAAATTAGGAATTCTGGGGACAAATAAAAACAAACACAACATATCAAATCTTATGGAATACAGTGAAAGCAGTCCTCATATCTATATTTTTCTGAATATAGATAAAAAATCCTCAACAGAAAACCAGCAAAACAAACCCAGCAGCATATTAGAAGGGTTATATATTATGACAAAATGGAATGACTCTTAAGAATGCAATGATGGCTTAACATGTGGGGAAAAGGAATGCTTATATACGACTAATGGGAGTGTAAATTAGTTCAGTCACTGTGGAAAGCAATATGGCAATTCCTGAAAGAACTAAAACCAGAATTATCCTTTGATCCAGCAATCCTATTACTGGGTATATACCCAAAGGAATATAAATCATTCCACCATAGAGACACATGCATGCACATGTTCATTGCAGCACTATTCACAATAGCAAAGACATGGAATCAACCTATCAATAGCAGACTGGATAAAGCAAATGTGGTACATATATGCCATGGAATGCTATGCAGCCATAAAAAGGAATGAGATCATGTCCTTTGCAGCAACACCGATGAAGCTGGAGGCCATTATCCTAAGCAAACTAATGCAGGAACAGAAAACCAAATACTGCATGTTCTCACTTATAAGTCATAGCTAAATGATAACACTTGGACACAAAGAGGGGAAAAGACACTGGGGCCTACTTAAAGGTGGATGGTGGGGGGAGGGAGAGGATCAGAAAAAATACCTATTGAATACTATGCTTATTTACCTGGCTGATGAAATTATCTGTACAACAAACACCTGTGAAGCAAGTTTACCTATGAAACAAACCTGCACATGTACCATTGAACCTTAAATAAAAGTTAAAGGAAAAAAAAAAAAAAAGAAAGTCAATCAATATAGTACACCACATTGCAGAATGAAGGGGCAAAGAAAGTGATCATATCAATTAATGCAGGTAAAGTATTTGCACAATTCAAACACTTTCATGATACAAAGCATGACAAACTAGGAATAGGAAGTAATTTCCTCAACCTGACAAAGAGCATTCATGACAAACCCACAACAAAAATCATATTCGATTGTGAAATACTAAGAGACTTTCCCCAGATATCAGGAATAAGAAAGGATGCACCCTTTCACCACTGTTATTCATCGTTGTGCTGGAAATTCTGGCCAGGACAATTAGGGGAAAATCAAAGAAAAAAAAAGACATTTGTATTGGAAAAGAAATAAAGCTATCCCTATTCTCAGAACACATAATACTATAGATAGAAAATCCTAAAGTATACACTCAAAAATATTAAAGCTGAAAAAAATCCAGCAACATTGTAGAATACAAAGTCAATCCACAAAAATCATTTGTATTTCTATACATAAATGTGAATAATATGAAAAGGAAATGAAGAAAACAATTCAATTAACACTACCATCAAAAATAACCAAATGCGTAGGCATAAATTTAACCAAGAGGTGAAACTCTTGTGTACTTTAAACCAAAAGCATTGCTGAATGAAGTTAGAGGTCTAAATAAGTAGACAGACATCCTATGTTTATGGGTTGTTAAGACGCCAATGCTGCGCAAACGATTTACAGATTCAGCGCATTATCTATCAAATTCCAAGGGCCTTGTTTTCAGAAATAGAAAAGCCAACGTTCAAATTTATGTGGAAGTGCAATGAATCCTGAGTAGTCAAAACAACCATTAAAAAGTAGAAACAGGTGGGAGGACACACTTTTCACTTTCTAAACTTACTGCAAATCTTCATTAATACCTTTAAAAAAAATGTGATATTGGCATAAGAAAAGGTATAACGAAAAATGGAATAGACTTTTTTTTGGGATGGAATCCAGAAGTAAGCCCATACATCTATGGCTAAAATTAATTGTTTACAAGAATATGAAGACCATTGAATGAGGAGAGAATAATCTCTTCAAGAAAAAATGCTGGGACAATTGGGCAGCTACATGCAAAAGAATGAAGATAGATTCCTATTTCACACCGCATACAAAAAGTAACCCAACATATATCAATGACCTAAATGTAAGAGTCAAAACTATAAAACACTTAGAAAAAAATACAGGATAAATCTTCATGACCTTGGATTTGGGAATAGAGTCTTAGATATGACACCAAATGCATGAGCAACAAAAGAATAAATTGAACTTCATCAAAATTAAAAACTGTTGTATATCAAAGGGTAATATCAAGAGAGTGAAAAGGCAACTGACAGAATGGGAACAATAGGTTCCAGTATATGGAATATATAAACAACTATTACAATTCAGCAACAAAAAATGAACAGCCTAATTTTTTAAATCTGCAAAGAATTTGTAGAGACATTTCTCCAAATGACTAAGAAAGACTTTTTTTTTACATTTACAGTTTATTAGGTAGTCAACATGCAAAAATAAGTGCTAACGACAAACCTCTACAATATGGTTCTGTGTAAACTACAAAGGTTCATTTGTTTTGAAAAGTCATCAGTACTTCTCTCAACTGAACTATTAATTTCTGTAATGAATAGTATTTAGACTCCACAGTTATGGAACCATTTGGCAAGGCCCCTGCAGAATCTTGGTCCAAAGGATTTCCACGTGAATGCATTCTCGAAGCAGGAAATAAGGCAGCACATAGAAAATGTGATATTGAACATACGAACACAGTCCCACGGACACTGCCCGCAAGGCAGGCGGCGTAGTCCTCAAAGACAGTCCCCCACGGGCTATGGCACCAGGCATTTTGGCAGCAGCTCTGGAATGAAGTCATGAATGTCCCTCATGGCACAGCATCACAGGTTACTACAGGTCAGTCCAGAACCACCACCACCTTTCCCAGGCTGTGCCAGAAAGACATACAAAGATGCTCATCGTCTAAGTCATTAATGACAATACAAATCAAAACAACTTCAAACCCGCTAGGATGAGTGTACCAAAAAAAGAAAAAAAGCGAGGGGAAAGTAGGAATAAGTGTTGGGGAGGATGTGAGAAAATTGAAATGCTTGTACATTATTGATGGGAATGAAAAATGGTATGGCCACTGGAGAAAATAGTTGTGCAATTTCTTAAAAAGTTAGAATTACCATATAATTTAGCAATTTAATTACTAGGTATACAGCAGGATAATTGAAAACAGGTAGATACCTGATTGCATTTATATAAAATATCCAAAATAGGTTAATACATAGTGACAGAAAGCAGACAGATATGACCCAGGGCCTGACGGGAGAGGAGATGGCGAATGGCTGCTTAATGCATACCATTCTTCTTAGGGACGGTCAGAATGTTTTAGAACTTAACGTAGATAGTGTAGGCAGAACATCGTGAATGTACTAAATGCCACTGAATTTAACATTTAAAATAATTAGCTAACAAAACCCAGAACTGTGGAGTATCATCAAGTAATACAGTCAAAAGTGTAAGGGAAAAAGTATCAGATAAATATAACTGGCATTTAATTTTTTTTGGATGTTATTATTTTAATAGTTTAATTTAATTTGTGCCTTGTTATGATTCTCGTTCGAAACAAAATTTATTTTTGTTCCTAATTCAGTGCTTCTAAATTTATCACGGATAATTTGTAATTGCTTTCTTCAAAGAGAGAATCCTAATGTGAGGAAGCTTAAAAACTCCATTTGTGTCAACACATGGAAACAGGAGAAAGGTGAATATAGTTTCCATGATTATAGAAGGGAAGCTACAGGTTACAACAGATTTGTGAACTCAGCCAAGCACAGTGGTGGCAGGGCCTAGCTGCTACAAAGAAGACATGTTTTAGACAAATACTCATGTGTATGGGCAAAAAACTCGAGGACTGTATTTGTGACTAATTGTATAACAGGTTATTTTAGTTTCTATTCTGTGGAAAGTGTAAAGCATTCCAACAAAGGGTTTTAATGTAGATTTTTTTTTTTTTTGCACCCATGCTGTTGATTGCTAAATGTAATAGTCTGATCGTGACGCTGAATAAATGTCTTTTTAAAAAAAAAAAAAAAACATCCATTTCAGTACAAAAGTTGTGCATCAGCCTCAGAAATCAACTAGCTGTAATGGCTTGGTAGAGAAATAACTCCAGGACTGATGCTGATGAGGAAAAAAAAAAAGTGAGGGTTTGCTTAATCTATTTGAATCTATCAAAGGTATGTCTGTTCTTCTGTTGGCTAGCCTGGAGAGGGAATACTGAAGAGCGCAGAAATAACGATGCAATTATTTTAATTAGGCCCAGCGGAAACAAAACATTGATGAATAAAGAAACAGAATAAGGGTAAGGTGTGGCTCAACTAGAAAAAAAATTGCATTGTCAAAATAACAAATTAGAATACAATTTTACTGATAATTACAATAAAATTATTATGAGAAATAAAATGGAAAGATAAAGAAAAAGAAATGTGTATAGGAGGGCTAAGTATAAGATATCAAATCTTCATCTTTCATACTTAAAAGTCAATAACTAAACTACAACTGAAAATATCATTTAAGAAATAGTATTGGATAGAAAAGGAAAATAAAAGCTAACAGTGGAAGTCTCTGGGAGTAGGAGTTATGGAGGATGAGGGCTGGAACAGACGGCTACTAATTTTCATTAACAGAGTTATAAAATGTTTGACTTTTTGAACTTGGTATTAATAACAACAAAATAAACCTACTGAAATAACATTTAGGGAGGAAAAATAACACAGTTATTAAGTTACTTTGCTCACACAAAATTCCTTAGTCATAATGAGCAGTTTTCTTGGGAGTGTATTCAATTTTTCTAAGACAAGAAAGGAAACTATAGAGAAATTGAAGGCTATTTCATTCAATCGTGAGTGACTGCTGCTTAGTGCATAAAAACTGGATGCATTTTTCATATTTTAAAGTATTTTAACATTATTTTCAAATGCTTTTAGAGTAGCATAAATTTGAATTACTGTCTTTTTTTAGTGTTGGTTATTTTATTTGAAATTTGAGGAGAGTTATATCAGATTTGTATACACATGAATTCCTGAATTGAATGTTTAAAAATTAGCTTCTCATTACACTCTGACTCCTCCAATTTTCCTCCATGCTTACTGCCAAGACTGCCTCTTGCTATGCTCTCTCAGTCAGTGACAGTGCCTTATATCTTATTTCTTCTCGTTCAGAATCTCAGAATAACCTGCAACTATTTTCATATCCAAATAATTCAACCTTTTTATTTCTAAACATATATTTATTCAATTAGTGTTTAGTGTCAAGGATATTCCATATCTTAAGTATTTAAAAATGAGTATTTAAAAAAAATACAATGAACATATTCTCAGCTCTGATGCACTTATAATTTTGTAGAGCTAGGAAATAAAAGGATTATGAAGAAATGATATGTAAAAACAAATATTGACTGTCTGAAATAAAGATTTTTAAAGATGGGACATTTCTCCTCACATATGCTCTCCTTCTCAAATTGATATTTTTATGGAGATGATATTTAATCTTAGGCCCAGAATTTGGAGGTGGAGCAGGGGTCAAGGGAGAGGGAGAGGTGACAAAGAGCTTGAGGAATGGAAAGTCCATGTTCTAATGAATAACATAGCAAACAGGAAAAGAGTGGAAGGACATGAAGTTAAACGGGATAGTGAGGAGCTACGCCATGGGATATTTTGCTGGCCAGTCATAATCTGCATTTCAAATATATTTCATGAGCTAATTTTAGTACAAAAGTGGCAAAATCCGAATGAAATTTTAGAAAACATAATTCTAGATTCTCTGTAGAAAATCAATTCAATAATGGAAGCAAGCAAAAAAGTGTTTATAAGGCTACTACAGGTTACCAAGTACAAGTGGGAGGTAGTACAGGTGGGTTATTAAGTACAGGTGGGAGAGTCAGAAAGTGCTGGGAAGGGAAGGGTGTGGTCCCTGGCTAGGGCTCCACCCCCGGGCCTGTACCCATGGACCTAAGTGAAGACAGGCATTTTTGCTTTCCTGCCCAAATGTTACATTTCGCCAGACCTCCCTGGTCCACCACACCCCTATCTTGTGCCTATAAAACCCTAGGGGGCAGGCACACAATTGACTGGACATCAAGAGGAACACATCAGTGGAAGAAGACACAGCAGCTGGACATCAACTGAATGTCAAAGGGAGCATGCCAGTGGAAGAGCACCCTAACCAACGCCAGCAGACTGGCAGACCATGGACCAGTGGAACGACATGGAGTCTTGTCGGGGTGGTTGGAGGAGAACCCCAGACAATGAGCAGCCCGACTCCAAGGGAAAACCACTTTTCAACTTCATCACCCTTCTGGCTCCCCCATCTGCTGAGAGCTGTTTTCACTCAATAAAACCTTGCGCTCATTCTCCAAGCCAACATGTCCTCTGATTCTTTTAGTACACCAAGGCAAGAAACCCCAGGATACAGAAAGCCCGTCTGCGTGCTCTCCCTAGAGGTTTGAGTAGTGGGGCATCGAAGAAGTGAGGAGGAACACATCAGTGGAAGAAGACACAGGTGGCTAGTCATCAAGAGGACATCAAGGGGAGCACGCTGGTGGAAGAGCACACTGACAGACACCAGCAGGGCGGCAGACCATCTACCAGTGGAACGACGTGGAGTTTGGCCGGGGTGGCTGGAGGAAAGCCCAGGTGGATGAGCGGCCAGACTCCAGGAGAAAACTCCCTTCCCACTTCATCACCTTCTGGCTCCGCAACTGCTGAGAGCTACTTCCACTCAATAAAACCTTGCACTCATTCTCCAAGCTGACATGTCCTCTGATTCTTCCAGTACACCAAGGCAAGAAACCCCAGGATACAGAAAGCCCTCTGTCCTTGAGATAAGGCAGAGGGTCTAATTGAGCTGACTAACACAAGTTGCCTACAGACAACTAAACTAAAAGAGCACCCTGTAATACTCACCCATTGGGATTTCAGCTGTAAACATTCACCCCTAGAAACTGCCATGGAGTTGGAGCCCCACAACCTGCCCGCCTGCATGCTCCCCCTAGAGGTTTCAGCAGTGGGACACCCAAGAAGTGAGCCACTCCCCCATCGCGCGCCCTGTGAGGGAGAAGAGGGAACTTTTCCTGTTTTAATAGTAGGTTGGATTAGAATGATGGAAATTGTAGCAGACACTGTTCATCTAATCACAAAACTTTTCTTGCTGGACCGATCTAGACTAGATATCCCAACGTTTTAGTATTTAGGTTTGGCTGCGTAATGGAATTCATTCCATGCCAATGGAATGTGCATGAACGTTAGGAAAATCACTTCCATGCCTCACAATAAAAACCGCCTAAGTGATTCATTGCTCTTTTTCTTATCCTGCCCTGCTGGCTGTAGATCTACATTCAAGATGTCAGTGTTAATTAGATAGACTCTCTGAATGACTGCATAGGGTTAAACATCACCATCTCACCTCTCCTAACAAACGCACACAGTCCCTGACCTACATGCTGCATATTTGACCTTAAATTTTCAAGAAATGCTTCCTATTTTGTTAAAAGTGGCAAAACTAATCTATTCTACTGGAATTCAAGATAGTGATGGGCTTGAAGGGTGAATGACCAGAAGGGAGGAAGAGCAAGAATTCTGGAATACTGCTAACTTTCCGTTTTTTTCATCTGAATCTTACTCACGTGGATATATTCACATGAAAGGTGACCAAACTGTATAATTAGGATAATTGCATTTTATACATCATAAAATGTTTAAAAATGTGTGGTGTTCAAGCCTCAATAATTTTAAAATTTATCTGCTATGGCAGCTAGTATAAAGTACTTAGCAGTGGAAATGTTAAAAAGTACAAGAATTTGAAAAAAAAGTTTTTATGTAGAACCAATAAAATTTTCCTACAGAATGGATGTGGACACTTAGCAGATGCAAACACATTTGACTTGCATGTGTCTGTCCTGAGAAACTCAATATTGGCCTTATTTCTCTTTAATCCAATTTTTTATACTTTTGACCCTGATATACTAATGTCACCTCACACACTATTTTCTTTGTTAATGATGACATAGCCTAGCTTTCTAGATTCTAAAGCTGATTGTCTCTAAATCTGCCACACGAAAAGATAGCATTGAGAGTGAACCTAAGGAATATAAGTCTTTATAAGTCTTATATATAAGTGTTTATTGAATTAATCTGAACCAAAAATTTTAGTAGTGCTCTTAAGTTGTTCCACACTATAGATCAGTGAGTTTATCCTTTTGTGAAATGTGTGTTTTTTATGAACATGTAAGCCAACTTAAGTATTTTTTAAATTACCTTATAGTTTATAACATATAGCCACTTCAAAATGTAGTTCTTTTCTGGTTTTTAAACTTCACCTTAGGAATTATAGAGTTTTTGTCACTCAATAAAATGATTTTAATACGTCTTCAACATCCTAGTACAATAGTCTTCAGGGAAATGTTTCCTTCTTTTACAAAATGACTAAATCAGTTAATCCTCTTGAGACAAATGGCACAGTGTATAAAAAGGATTATAGTTCTTCCAGTCTCAACAACTATAAGCTATCCTATTCCTTGCATAGACTAGAAACATCTCAGAGTGAACAAGCTAGAAACCTTCTCTTTGTTCTTCTTCTCTCTAGATTTTATATATATATGTATATATAGAAGAGATACGATAAACATAGATAGATATATGCTCCAAATTTAATTTAAAACAACATAAATCTGAGAACATTTCATCTTATTAATAAAAATCATGAGAAGAAATGAACCAAGGTAAGATTCATGCCATAATAAAATCTTCAAGCCTAAACATCCTGAGTGTTTCTGGTGTTAATGTATTTTTGGATGAGAAATATGGACGAAAGCAACATAAAAATATGAGGATATGCAATATTCAAAAATTACCTCTGTGCTGGGACTCACCTAAAAACTGACAATTGGGAATGAAATTGCTACTAAATAAAGTAAGGTTTGGAAAAAATTATGTCTTTATTTTAATCATACTAACTTTGTTGCATGAAGCTAGAGGAAGAAAATAATTTCTTTGTAAAGCTATTGAAACAGTATGGCATGAAATTATAAGTAGTTTTTGGTTTTTTTGTACAAAGCAAACATTAAGCTAACCATTTGAGAAATTATACTGAAAAAATTAATTGTGCTATAAGAAAGCTTTGAACCTTTCACCTTGCAGATATCTAGTTTTGAAGAAATATTCTTTGCAACATACAATCGAATCTCAGAAATGCATTTTATTAAATGAATGCATTTTCATTTCCATAATTATAATTGCATATGCCTCTAGTATGCATATTCTTTGTAAACACTGTGAAATATAATACTGGAAAAATAATTTTTTTCTGAACTTGAAAAAAATTTTCCCTATATGTAGTCATGTTGCATTCAATGTTATTTAAACATCTCATGTAAAATCTACTTTTCATATCCCAGAGGAATCTGTCTTACCTATAACTTGCCAAAACAACTGCAGTTGCCTCTGGGACTATAATGGCGGTTGGAAACATATGACTATTTTACTATCACCCAGCAAGCATTTTATTATGGGATTTAGTAGAAAATTAATGCTGTCAAGTAGATTATAATAGTTTTTTTCATTGCTGTTTTGCTTTTTATTTTTAGATTTTGTAATTTAAATTTAGGCCGGAGAGTGTCCATATAAATTGCTTTCTGACTGTATTCTCTGGCTTATAACTCATTGTTTGTTGATTGAGGTTTTCCTGTGTTTTTTGAGCTTTAATATAAACTATGATCTTTAATTTTAAAAAACTTCCTAATGAGTATGGATTACATTTAAATGACATACATTTTTAGAAAGATGATCAATCAAAAGTAATGGGAAAGGAAGGGGAAAAGTACAAAAGAAAATGAAGAGGGGTTAGGACAAAATTTTAGTTATTTTGTAATCATTTATAATCACTGGAAATACTTGTGTATGTATTTCACCCCAGAGCTGGAACATACACAATGTAATAACGTTCACATACAATTTAACATATGGCACAATGTTCTTCTTAGGGAAAGTGTTGTCATTATTAAGAAAAATTTGGTGATGATAGACTTCTCAGGTAACAAACATGAGACCTCAGCATGGTCTGAAAAAAGATAGAAAAACAAGAAAAATAAAAAAGTTAACATAATTTTGAATTGCTATGTGCTGAACTAGAAAAAAGAGAGAGGATGTGAATAAGATACAGAAGAAAAGAGATGGCCATGGCAACAGGGGGAAACATGCAGAGCAGTGACACTAATGACAATTACCAGGGAAGTCCAGCTAACATTTGATTTTCAATGATTTATTTATAGGCGTGGTCTTGCTCTGTCATCCAGGCTGGAGTGCAGTGGCATGATCATAGTTCACTGAAGCCTTGAATTCCTGGGCTCAAAGCAATCCTCCTGCCTCATTCTTCAAAGTAGCTGGGATTACAGGCACAAGCCACATTTTATTTTTAAATAGTTTGTTTTGTGGGACCCTCCTCTGTCACTGCAAATATTCTGCAAAAGTACTACCTAAACAACACAAGCATCATGTATGAGAATATGGTTTATATCTGCTTGGATAAATACAGAAAAGAGAACAACCAGAGTGAGTGAGATAAATGTAAATTCAAGTTTTCAGGAAAATTGGGAAAGCAGAGCTAAAAATGGTTATGAGGATGCAGATCTTGGAGAGTTTTTAGAAGTTTGGTGAGGGTATTGAATTCCCACTGTGGAAGCCAAGAGATGTTTAAATTTACTTTGATTTTAAAAGACGGAGTTCTCAGCTGAAATCTGAATTAATGAATCGTGAAGTCTAGTAAAAAGACAAAAAAACACAGAAAAAAATGTCGTTGAGCAAAGAATGAATCACTAGATGGTATAAAATAATTTAAATACTTGAGAAAAAATTCAAATACAGAATATAAAAGTTGAAATATTATGATAGTTCTTGTGTTTGTTTTTACATTGACATGACTTTATTGATGCAACATATTATCCCATTGAAATGCTTAAATTTATGGCCATTGAGAAAACAGAACAAACTCAAAAAGTTCCATGTATTTAGCAACATTTTGAGTAAAAATCACATAAGCTAATTTTTATATGCTGCTGTTAAAGGAGGTTGGGTGTGTGTAGCAATGTATTTATGGTGGATTTCAAGAAAAATGGGTATCTTATGCAGATCTTTCCTCTTCTGTTCTAATTTTTCTTCTTATTTTTTAAAATAGAAATCCACTATGAGAAACCATACAACAGTAGCAAACTTTATTCTTCTTGGACTGACAGATGATCCACAATTACAGGTGATTATTTTTCTTCTCCTTTTTTTCACCTACATGTTGAGCGTCACTGGGAATCTAACCATCATCACCCTCACTCTACTGGATTTGCATCTCAAGACACCCATGTATTTCTTCCTCCGAAATTTCTCATTTTTAGAAGTCTCATTCACAACTGTCTGTATTCCCAAATTTCTTGTTAGTATGGCAACAGGTGATAAGACCATTTCTTACAACGATTGTGCAGCACAACTGTTTTTCACTATTCTCTTGGGGGCAACTGAATTTTTTCTTCTGGCTGCCATGTCCTTTGACCGCTATGTGGCCACCTGCAAACCCCTGCATTACACCACCATCATGAGCAGCAGAGTTTGCAACTTGCTAGTCTTTGCTTCATGGATGGCTGGCTTCCTAATAATTTTTCCACCACTCATGATGGGTCTCCAGCTTGATTTCTGCGCAGCCAACACTGTAGATCATTTCTTCTGTGATGTTTCTCCTGTACTGCAGCTCTCTTGCACAGACACCAACGTAATAGAATTAATGATGCTTCTCTCAGCCATTTTGACGCTCCTGGTTACACTGGTATTAGTGATTCTCTCCTACACAAATATTTTCAGGACTGTTCTGAAAATACCTTCTTCTCAACAGAGAAAAAAAGCATTTTCTACATGTTCTTCTCACCTGGTGGTCGTGTCCATTTCTTATGGCAGCTGTATCTTCATGTATGTGAAACCCTCAGCAAAAGAAAGAGTGTCATTAAATAAAGGGATAGCTCTGCTCAGCACTTCTGTTGCCCCCATGTTGAATCCCTTTATTTATACACTGAGAAACAAACAAGTAAAATATGTTTTTAAGCACATAGTCAAAAAGATTGAACTTTTCTCAATGAAACGAATCACTTCAATGATATTATTAAGGTTATTAGTAAAATAAAAGAAGCAGAGTGGAGTATGTACAAAGTTTTTCAATGCTTGTATTCAGTAATATTACCTCTTTTTTGACTTACAATTTTCATTATGGCCTTCCTAATCTCCAAAGCCTAATCTTGACTCCCATTTCTCCCTCATGCTGAGAGCGTATAGAAAAGATATTTCCCGGTTTTGGTAAAAATCATTTGCCTGTTATTTAGTGCCTCTTTGATTTCCTCTCAAAATTCTCTCAGAAGAAGACAAAGTGAGACTTCAGTTTTTCCACGCTCTTTTCCACTCTTCTGGAATTCAGGGACCCAATTTGTCACATATTCTACATAGAGTTCAGTAGACTACCTAGGTTTGATCACTTACCGAGTGCATTATTGGTGGATACAAAAGTGAAATCTGATTTATTACTTAGTGTTTAGTAGAATCTCGAAGCAGATCAATGTGATGGCATTTCTTTAATTACACAGTTTAATAGCTTCAGTTTTTTTTAACCAGGCTTAGAGATATAGTGTATTCTCAGAAATAAATGAAAGCAACTTCAGAGAGGTTAAAGCATTACTGTTATTGCAACTATCACATAGAAATTATAGCTGGCATTTATTGATTGCTTACAGTGTGCCAGATTTTATTAAGTTTATTAGTTCCATCTTCAAAACTCTGTAAGACAGGTATTTATATGCTCCATTTATGGATTAAAAAGTATAAGTCATAAGGACTAAATAATTTGTTGATGACAACAAAAACAAAAACCCAAGGATGACAAAAATGATGCTTTCATGTCCACTCATCGCTTACACATTTTTAGCAAAACGGAGTGAAAATCTCTCTCTGCTCTTAAGTCACTTAGAATGCAAAAGAACAGTAAGATCTTTGTAGAACATTCTATAGATCTATGGATGTCATAGCTAAAATTAAGATCTTACAGCTCCACAGAGTACCTTATTTTTCAAATTAGTGATTTGAACGTAAAATTAGATATAATGACTGATCATGTGCAGAGTATTTAAAAACTTTTCCTTTGAAAAGTATCATACCTCAGTGTTATAAAACAAAAAAACTTTTTCTGAAAGACTAATGTCAGTTTCCTCAATAAATATTTGTCTATGACTTAGTTTCCACATAAAGTAACTGATGACCTTATGAATAATTCTGACTGATAGGATTTATTTTTTTGACTTATAAAATTATTATATACATTTTATCTTAATGTATTTCCAAGTATACATAACTTTGTCATATCCCCAGGCTAGCAAGAAATTTTATATGAATTTTACAAGCATTAGTGAGAAGCTTTAAATATATATATCTAAATAAATATTAACGGGGCATTGAGAAGTTGAAAAGATTCAAATAGACATTTTAAATAGTGTATAAACCATGTATGTGTAAATGGTTTTTATAATACTGCAATACTTTAAGAACATTTTATTTGAAAATAGAAAATAAAATATCTGGGGAGTATTCTTTAACTTTCACTATTTGGCTTTCTTTGCATCAGGAATTTAAGTTTATACACATAAATAATTATACTTTATAGGTATTAACTATACTCAAGAAAAGTTGACTCAAAATGTTTGGAATCTGACAAAAAGTCTGATCTGGAATATCTCAGATTTTCTTCTGAACACACTTCTCCACAATTTAAGTTGTTGCCAAATGCAAATATGTAGCGTATTTATTTTATATTTCTAAGTATTACATTGCTTAGTTTTAAAATTTATTCTTTATACATGAACTCTAAGTTCAGCTCTTTTTAAAGTCTGATATATAGGTAAATCATAAATCATTCAATGTATATGTGTGTGTGTGTATATATATATATATATATATTTTTTTTTTTTTTTTTGAGGCGGAGTCTCCCTCTGTCGCCCAGGCTGGAGTGCAGTGGCCGGATCTCAGCTCACTGCAAGCTCCGCCTCCCAGGTTTACGCCATTCTCCTGCCTCAGCCTCCCGAGTAGCTGGGACTACAGGCGCCCGCCACCTCGCCCGGCTAGATTTTTGTATTTTTTAGTAGAGACGGGGTTTCACCGTGTTAGCCAGGATGGTCTTGATCTCCTGACCTTGTGATCCGCCCATCTCGGCCTCCCAAAGTGCTGGGATTACAGGCTTGAGCCACCGCGCCCGGCCTAATGTATATTAAAAACTGTAACTTCTCCCCTTTTTCTTTATCCAAAAATGAATTATTGACACCTTTGTGAAATTCAGAAATATACTTAGTAGACTTACCTACTTAGAATAGATGGATTTTTTTTCTATTTCTAGGCTGTTTGTAAGTAGATAATGGAAAATGCAAAAGGAAAGAAACCCTAGGCCTAAGTTATGATGGGAAAAGATTAGTGAAGGTCATTTTTTACTTAATTTGAAATAAATCACTAGTAATCTGATTTATTTTGTAAATACCAGAGATCAGGGTCCATTATAGGAGCTTAAAATTTTAAAATTGTGCTAGGATTTTAAAAAATTATTAAAATATCATTTATTCACTTGTTTAACTCATTTCTAATATTCATTTTTCTGGAACTGAAAAGGAAAAAAAATAATCAACTGTTTTTCACCAGTATTAGGTTAGTGCAAAAGGAATTGAGGTTTCACCATTAAAAGTAATTGAAATTTCACCATTAAAATTTAATTTCACCACTAAAAGTAATGGTGAAATCACAATTTCTTCTGCACCAACCTAATATATACTGAATAAGTATTAAGACAAGCTAGACTCAAGGTATGTTAATTGTCTAATACATAGCCTTCCTGCCTTTGATCTCTAACTCATCCTCCACATTGCTGATAGGATACTTTCTAAAATACAAATCAATCGTGCCACCACTCTGCTAACAAATTACTGATGGTTCTCTGTTGCCTGCAAAATAATGACAAAATTCCCCAAATATTTGCATAACCTGGCCTGTCCAGTTTTGTTTCTTATCTCTTCCAACTAGTACTTCTATGATGTAACCACACTAAACAACTAAGTATATTGCAAAACTTGTGTGCTGTCACATATATCGAATGCCTGCCCATTGCCCAAATCTCTGCTAGCTTGCAAAACTTCAATCAGTTAAAGCTAATTAACATGGAGACTTCTGTGGAAGGCTGGTTGACAAGTATATGTTAGTCACTTCATACTCGAATTTTGTAGCGTTTGTAGTCAACTCTAGATGGTGCTTATCATAGCACATGTAATTAACTATATTTGTTTCTTGCAATGAACTCTAAATCTCATAGTTTTCTACATTTTCTTCATCCAACCCAGTGCCTACTAAGGAATAAATAAAATAAATAAGGCAGCAAATGACAGGAGATGAGTGAAGTTAATATGTTCACCTATAAAATAAGGTTAAAATGTGGCATTTGATGGGGCTTAATATAAAAATGTAAGCCTAGATTAAGGATGTCTATTATAGAATAATTAATGGATTGGACTTGATGACAGGCAATATGAAAAAAATATTTAGGTATTAGGAAACTACAAGTTTACTATAAATGTGGAGTTTTTATGAGCATTGAAGAGATAATTCAATTGTATGATACAATAAAGTCCCTTTGTATCATACATATCTCAAAAATTCTGTTTAGTTTTATCCTTTTAAAAATCTATTGAAGTAAAAGAATAATCAATATTATCAGAAATTTAGAAATTATGTCATATAAGAAAATATTTAGGGTACTAATGATATGGAGCTTGAGAAAAAAATTGCTTATAAGAAAAATAAACGCTCCCTTCAAATATTAAGTTTACTATGTTCTCCAAAATTATGGACTTGCTTTTCTTTTTATAAGTATAGGTGTGCAACTGGTGTTTATCAAACATTCAATTAGTAAATATATATATATATATTTTTTATGGTACATGCACATTTATCAGTTTATAATTTATATATAAACAACAGTATAAAATATTTTGAAATTTTATTAGAAAAATAGGAATTAATAAATGAAATTATACAAAATGATCAATATATTTTAATAATATAACTTTATAGTGTAACTTTTAGTTTTATTAATGGTATAAATATTAGTTTCACTTTAATTAAATATACTTTATTATATCTGCAAATACGTAATTATTGTGTGAAATGATCTGCAAGTCTTATTACAAGTTTATTTTACCTAGTACTTGGTTAAGTGGGTTGTCATAGTGCAAAGTTAATGCTTCACAATAATGTGGATCCATTTTAAATGAAATGGAAATCACAATAATTATTCTTCAATATCATTCAAATTTTTTTTTGAAATTGAGTGACTACATTTCTGTTTTTTCTAATGTTAATCAGCTGTCTTGATTTTGCATTTCTATATAATTTTTTTAAAATACACAAATGTTTTATTATGAAAATGTTTTAAAAGATTAAAATGATTATGTTTTCAAGTTTTCTAGTAAGTAGAAGAGTATTTTTATATTTAATGAGAAATAATTTCCAGTAACAAAAATCATGGAAAGAATTTCAAACAGTCAATTTCCAAATTTCTCTTTTAATTCAACTTTCTTTTGATAATGGGTTACTTTTTCACATATTTTTAAAACACCATCTGTTTTGGAACAGAGTAAGGGGGTAATATCTTCAAGAAAATATATTATTGATGGAAACCTGCCGTCATAGGGAAAGGAAAAACTAGGCTATGTCTACTTATAAAATAAAATTCCATAATTCTCTTCAGTGTGTCTTTTAAAATACTTTACATAAGAAATTCTGATCCTGTATCTGATACAAGTTTTTAAATTATTACTTAGCATATCATCATACATTTCTTATTTGCTTCTCTTCCTTTTTTTCTTCTCCACCTCCCCTTCCTTCTCCTTTCTCTTCCTACAACCCTTTAAAAATGTAAAATACATCTCAGGTGGAAGTCTGTATCAAACAGTCCTTGGCCTGCGGGCTCTGGTTTGCTGGCCTGTAGAATAAATGATGGCAAAGGGCTAGAGTACAAAGGTATACCATTTTATTTGATTATAGTATTATCTATTAGTCCGTAAATGTTCATTCCCAAAATCAATAACTGGATATTTAGTGCCAGAATTATTTTGATTTATTTCAATAAATGGGCCATAACTGAAAAGACAGTTGCAATTGAATTTACTATTTAATTCAGCTTATGGGTTCATTGTCATCTGCTAAAATTTATCTGTTAGGAGAGGCAGACAGTTGAGTTCAATGGGTATGTGGATTAAGTCACCACTCCTGCATCTTTCTTTTTTAAGTCTTTGATGGTGGCACTAGCTGTGAAGTTTTTCCAAGGATATAGTGATACTGTCTGTTTGTTATCTGTTAGTGAGGGAGAACTTATGGTTTTCCACTTGCCCTGAATATATGTGTTTTAACTATATGCACAGGACAATTTTGCACATGCACTAGGATCACTATAAAACAGACTAGCACATAACCACAACTTAACAGGAAAATGTCTTCTGACTCCAATATCTTCCACTCTTATAAGTAAACACACTGGCATTATATAGTCTTTGTAATTAAGGTTAGCTCAGAAATGAGGTTGAATAACCTCTGAAAAATCCATGTTTCATTGATTTCACTGTACAGTTTTCTTGGGAAAGGACCACATATCTTTTGAAGGGCACTAGCGGAAGATTTAGATATTAATACGCATGACAGTTTTGCAAAGACAACTTTCTTCATGGATTCTGGTTCTATGAAATGATTGAAGTCTGTAATTGAATAAGGAGCTTTAACTCCATTATGATGGCTAATTCATTCTTCCTTTCACTTATCCTAGAGTTCTTTCAATTGTATGGACCAGTTAGAAACGTAATGGGCTGTCTATTTATTTTAGTCCTGGGGACTCCATGATCTGTTGTTCACTACTAAAGTGCATCATGTAATTTTGATAACTACTTTGGCCATACTGGCCAATAAGTAACCACACTGAATATATTCATATCAGTTAAGTGCTATTACATAGCCTCTGACTTCCCATGATCCATTATGTACACTGAAATCACGGAGTTAATTTTAACAAAAGCATCTTCCATCTTCATTTCAAACCAGTGGTTACAATAATTTTTAAAGCTGCTAGCAAATACTCTTGTGAATATTTTAATATCTTGCCAAAAGATTTTCCTCTGGGTATTCTCCAGTTACACAGCTGAGGGATATGTAAGTAAATTGCATACAATAAAGCTGTTCCATATTACAATTGCTCTAAGTTTTAGATTTATACTTACATATATGGAATACACACACACATACACACATATATGTAATTTCCAATTGGTATCCTTTCAGATTTCCAATCAATTAACTTTCACAAAAGATACCTGGGAAGGATGTAAATTTAACTGATGTTGCTGTATAATAAACTGCAAGATCAGAGCCTACCTTTGTTTTCAGCACCAAGTGACATGAGGATTTAAGAGAAAATAAATTTATTTAGGACAGTCACGGGAACTTCATGGTTTGCTGATTATTATATAATTCAAGAAAATAATTTAAAGCTACAACCTTGTAATTTTCTTTCTTTAAGATCTTCAGTAGGGATAGAAATAGCCTTCCCATGATATAGCATGTGCAGTACTTGTATTTCACATACTTATCACAGTGCTCTCTATCCTATACATCTACTTTGAGAAAGCTCAGCCTTAAGTATAAGCTTCTTTCCAAGTAATAATATTTGATGCCATAGACTTGTAATATTCCATTTTCTTATGGTCGCAGCACTCTCCTCAGACCCTTCAAGATGATATTAACTAATTCTAAATTCCCCTCCTTAAGGATCTATTTCATGCAACCACTTGTAGCACCAAATATATCAGTAATCACTGTTAGGTTGCAATTCTCCGTGGCATTTCTACACATTTAATATTACGCTTGGCCTGGATTTTTTTTTTTTTTAACAAATGTGTTTTTATATCATTCAGCTTTGAAAGATCAAAATAATACCTCCCTCCAGGGCAGAAGGGAGATTTGTTTCCTGACTAGGATTATAAAATAGATGTCTCCCAGGGTGGTCAGTTTGGGCAGGTTTTCTAGCTATCTCTTTAAAATAGTGGGGGTTCCCTAAGTTCAGGACTTCACAGCTGTGTTACAGACTGATTGTGTCTGCTGTACCCATGGAGCCCCCTCTGTATTGCACCCCCTTGGGGACTGGGAGGCAAAGGGAACAAGAAAACAACAGATGCTGGAGAGGATGTGGAGAAATAGGAACACTCTTACACTGTTGGTGGGAGTTGTAATTAGTTCAACCATGGTGGAAGATCCTCAAGGATCTAGAACTAGAAATACCATTTGACCCAGCCATCCCATTACTGGGTATATACCTAAAGGGTTATAAATCATTCTACTATAGAGACACATGCACACATATGTTTATTGTGGCACTATTCACAATAACAAAGACTTGGAACCAATCCAAATGCCCATCAATGATAGACTGGATAAAGAAAATGTGGCACATAAACACCATGGAATACTATAAAAAATAAATCCATTGAAAAGGATGCGTTCATGTCCTTTGCAGGGACATGGATGATGCTGAAAACTATCATTCTCAGCAAACTAACACAAGAACAGAAAACCAAACACCGCATGTTCTCACTCATAAGTGGGAGTTGAACAATGACAGAGAAGAATTTTAAATGCATATTTCTCAGTGAAAATAGGCAGACTTAAAAGGGTATAAATTATTTAATTTCATTTATATAATATTCTGGTAGAGGTAAATTTATAGAGAAAGTAACATATCAGTGGTTGCCAGGACTTTATTGGAGTAAGGGTTAAATGAGGAAGCATAGGGAATCTTTGGTTAGGGTAGTAAGATTATTCTATATAATAATGTAAAGATGAATACATAACACTGTGCAGTTGTCAAAACCAGTAGAACTTTACAATACAAAGAATGCTTCTAATGTGTGAAAATTAAAAAAAAAATGTCTGGGAAATCACAATAGAATGTGGAAGAATTTAACTGTATTACAAATGTATGACACACCTCACTGAAGGGCATAGTGTAAAAAGTTGCTGACCTAAGAGAAATGAGTGGAGTCAGTAAGACTAAAGTCGAAAGGAACTATACATAACCAATATAGTCAAGTTAATAAAGTTTTCTCCCAATATGCATATATACTGGAACTGAATGATTGAGCAAGTGGATGGCAGATGATGGAAGCCAGTATCTCACTGTTGCATTGGGAGATTACAGATAAGGAATGACTCATGTGATGGCATTTTAAACATGGTGACAATATAAACTAAAGTTTAATTCAATATACATACAGACTGATACTATAAAGTATTTATCATGTGTGTCTAGACGTGGGTTAGTGTAAACACCTATATTTCCTTAGTCTGTCACCTGAGAGGGTCTAGAAGCAAAAACAGTCCAGTAGGAATAAGCACACCCAGTGCCCAGATCTTGGTTTTTAACACCATTCTCTCATAAGAAAAATAACTAGAATCAGGCTGCTGATTGAGTTTGGCTCTATGTTTCTAATGCAGATGCTATCTTTGTATGGCGTCTTTGAAGCTCCTATCAAAAGCTGACTTGCTTTTCTCATGCTGGGGTAGGGCATATTGCAAGGAATGTTGCCTCCTCCTGCTTTTGGCAACTTGACTACCTTGGGTCTATTGGTGGTGCCTCACCAGGTACATGCTGTTTTAGGTTACTGATAAGTTGACTATGGCACACAACTGTGATCTTTGACATTGTCTGTGTCATGTCTGTAGATTCTCAGAACATCTACAGTTTGACAACTTTTATTGTCCAAACTATTCAGCAAAGGACTAATAGTCTCCTCCTCCTTATCTCTTCCTGACCCGTGCATCTAGGTAAAGCAGTATGGTCATTGAATACAGCTGTTCCCAGGCTTGACTACTCATCTTCTTTCAGGGTAATGATCAAGATAAAAGAGGTTGGGAATTATATAGACTTACTTTGAAAATTCAAAATTCCATTTTGGTCATTCAAAGAATGATGTACCTTTCTTTTCCCTAAGACCAAATCTAGATAAGCCTGGTGCCATACCTTCCAGGTGGTAATTTGGACACAAGGGGGCCTAAGAAATGAGGGTTTGATACTTGTTGAAGTCTAAAAACAATTTCCTTTTTCTTCATTTCTCTGACTCTTCTAGATGAAAGATCTGAATATGAGCCGGGTATGACTGGGAGAAAAAAGAAAGGTGAAGCTATAGCTACAGGAATGGAGAACCCAGATTTGAAGGAAGTATAGGTAGAGAAAAAGCTGGCATCTGAGGAGAAAACACCTTGTATACTCAGGGGCCATGGAGAGAGGTATTAGTAATCTTTACCTTTAAGAAGTATCCCGGGCGGCCGGGCGCGGTGGCTCACGCCTGTAATCCCTGCACTTTGGGAGGCCGAGGCGGGCGGATCACGAGGTCAGGAGATCGAGACCATCCTGGCTAACAAGGTGAAACCCCGTCTCTACTAAAATACAAAAAAAAAATTAGCCGGGCACGGTGGCGGGTGCCTGTAGTCCCAGCTACTCGGGAGGCTGAGGCAGGAGAATGGCGCGAACCCGGGAGGCGGAGCTTGCAGTGAGCCGAGATGGTGCCACTGCACTCCAGCCTGGGGGACAGAGTGAAGACTCCGCCTCAAAAAAAAAAAAAAAAAAAGAAGTATCCCGGGCCCTTTCCTCCAGAAGAAAACTTCCTCTCTATGTCTCCCCAAGTGCCGCAAGAGCTTTGATTTTGATTGACTGCTGCATCTTCCATCCTTTACCAGACAGAGATGGCCCTGTCAAGATAACAGAGACAATAAGGTACTATTACGCCACCCGCATGTCGCTTGATAGTGACAGGAGTCAGTCAAATGCCTAGGCAGATAAAGGCATGTCCCCAGTGAAACCTCACCTCCAAGCCAAAGAGTTTAACGCCTGAAAACCAAGCTGCAAGTTAAATCCTTGAACTGAATTGAGAACCTGTCTTCCCACTTGGTGTACTTTTCTCTGACTGATGCTCACCCTTCACCTATTTTACATAAACTTACCCTTTCCTAATTGGTTTTCTACACTGTTGTGCCCACCTTTGAGTGATGTCTTTCTTTTTTACTGACCAGAGTATTAATGTCTTCTAGTGGGGAAAAGTTAAGCAGGTTTACAAGTAATCTTTAAAAAGACTGGGAATTTACTATACATGGGGTCCCCCATTTGTGAATTGGGTGCATTGTGTGCACATTAGGGCCTCCTCCACATTGTCCTCCACCTTTAGGGGAAAAGAGATGCTGACAAGAACATGAAGAATGACTCCAGGAAATTGCACAAACTATCTAGATTTTCATCCTTTGGCCAGAATTTAGCCACAAGGTCACCATAAATTGTACCAAAGGCAAGGACATGGAAACTTCTATTAATATGGAAGAAGTGAAAAATGGTTATCTATTAAGGAATATGTTTCAGACCACTAGACAATATCCCAAAGACTGCAGAAAATATAACTCGCAGAAAAGAAGGTCAAGTTTATACAGGACATAAAATGTTCAGTTGTACCTGATGAATTAATGATGTGCATTTACCTTGAGGTAGAATTTTGTCTATGACAGGCTACGTTCTCCATTTTATATTCCCACATTTTAGTCTCACATAAAATAATAGTTTTCTTTCTTACGTCTGTCAAAGTTTAATGTAATATTTCAATTAAGGTAAAGAATGTTTATAAGCACTAAGTATACTTAGCTTCAAGCTTCAACCTTTTAAACAAGAAAAGCAAGGCACAGTACATTTTTTATTCTTTGTGGTTAATGCACAAAATATCCCCACTTCCCTTGAGAAAGAGTGTCATATTTAAAAATACACTTTGATGAATATTGAATGTTAAAACATTATATGATACTATATAATGCTTCCAAATCCTCATTTATGTATCTGGGATTTATATATATAGGATTTCTCCCATAGAGATGGGAGGACAAACACATATTGGGTCAATCTACACTGATTTCTCTGGAGACGTAGTTTGTTTAATGTAGTTATTTTTAAATAGGTATTTTGTTTTTAAAGTTATTTAGTGCCTCAAGAGAACATTTGAATAACATGTAAAGCAGTCATCCTTTCGGAAATGGTGTTCTTGGATCTGATATTTTCCTGAGTCCTTCATAATCTTTATTTTTCTTCAGGGCACAGAAAGCGTAAAAACTCCAAGGGATCAAGAGTTGATTAATTTTATGTGGGACTGTGTGTAACACTACTTAGGAAAACATTCAATACATAAATAATTAACATAATGTTAAGAGGAATTTTAATGCACTAGTCTAACTGCAATAAAATAGCTAAACAAACCATTTCCAAGATTGCTATTTATAGGTGAAAAATACTAATCATAGATTATGTAGATTATGGGATAGAGAGTTTCATTCAAGAGAAATGTAGTATCAATATGCTTGATTCAGCATAATGATAAAAGAGTTAAATGTTAAAGCAGAGAAGCTTTTGTCTAAATAAATCTCTGTCTATATCTTTAATAATTTTTATGTTTCTAGGAACTGAACAATGAGATCACTTGGACTCGGGAAGGGGAACATCACACACCAGGGCCTATTATGGGGAGGGGGGGGGGGGGGGGGGGTACAGTGTGAGTTAGGCCTGATACCTGATGTAAATGACGAGTTGATGGGTGCTGACGAGTTGATGGGTGCAGCACACCAACATGGCATAAGTATACATATGTAACAAACCTGCACGTTATGCACATGTACCCTAGAACTTAAAGTATAATAATAATAAATAAATAAATAAATAAAATTTAAAAATAATAATTTTTATGTTTCATATAAATGTTTTTATTTTAAAATTTTGAAGACTTATGTAATTCAAAAAGATAAAAATAATTAACATTTCTAAAAGCAATATTTCCTTTCAGATAAGTTGTGATTAAGGTTTGTTCTAATTTTACCATTAAAGTCTTAATCTTTCCTTTTTTTAACCTTTGAATTGCATTCATAGGCCTGACTTCTCTTGGTTTTATAAAGTGAATTTCATTATTTTTACAGTGTTGTTGGGGAATAGTTTATATGTATGATTGTTGAAGTTGGTCAAAGGAATGGTCTAACATGATAAAACTCTGATTTAGGTGTTTTAGCTATATGGATTCCTACAATGATGGCCACTACGGCGATTTGTATAAACAAGAAAAGTTTTGTGACAGATTGGTTCATAATTATCTGAATGTGAAAGCAATATCCAGGGAAAAATAACAGTCATTTCACTTCACTCATGTATGCCTGCATTAATAACACGCATGGTTTTAATAGCCGAATGCTACTCGTTGTTTCTAAAGAAATCATGCATGTGCCTTTCCCTTTGTTTCTGTTCAGGCTTTCCCTTTCCTAGGAATAACTCATCTTATTTCCTCATCTCCCTCTAAGGCCTATCTTAGAATCCAAATTACCTCCTGTAAACTTCTCTGGATATTATTGGAAACAGCTTTGACTTGTTTTCATATGTTTACTTTTACTCATGTGACTGCCTTCTTAATAATAATGTATGTTTCTGTGATGGAAACAATTAAATGGATATTTTCACAACAGAAAACATAGTCCTATATAATGTCAAGGACATCACAAAGACTTATTTTGTATGTTTGGTGATGAAAATGCCCAGAAAGAAAATTTTCCTTAGATATATCATTAATTGTTTTGTTTTAAGAAATGCACTATAGTCTGGTATACAATTGCTTGTGTACCAGAAGACATTTTGGAAAATAAACTCAATCTTAATACTGGATCTCAAATTTACTAACTGTGTAAACCTGAACGACTTTGTTTCTTCATCTCACTGTCTCACTTATCACATACGCTGGATGTAGAAAAGTGTTAACTATATTATTATCTCTTTAATTCCATATTAGCTGGATATTTGAATATCATTATATGCCTCCTAGAATTTTGTATCAACACTCTTCAATGATTCATTATGCATTTGTAATTTATCAAATATTCCTTTTCTTAAGGCCATGCTGAACTCAAAATTGTTCATGTTTTCAATCTCTATTTTATACAGAGAAGAAATGTGAGTATACAGAATAAAAATACAGAGAAATTTCATTATTAAAAATTTCACCTTATAATTTTTACTAATTTACCTATTTTAATCTTTTTAAAATTCTTTTCTCTATCTCATTATCCTATCTCTAAAATCTTTCTTGCCTCTCTAGGTTTTGATACAGCTTTGTCTTTACTTCTTTCACAACATACAATTTCCTAAACCCATATTTATATTATTTCTCTCTGCTTCTGTTTTCCTATATCCCACTTTTCAGTTTATCTGGTCCATTCTCAAGAGCAAAACCTTAGAGGAACACTGCAGCGGCTTGCTAACATTATTAGACTGTTCCTGCTGATTTGGTATTGAGATTCAGCATGGGAAAGCTTGGGTGGGTACCAACAGAGATTAAGGTGATGGAAATACTGATAAGAATAGTGAATGAAATCGTTCCCTGTGCCTCATTTTCACCTATCTGAAACTGGATCTTATTAGAAATGAAAGTAAATGAGACAGGAATTAGACATTTGAGTTTGATTAGTTGAATAAAACGATAAAGGTGTACTAGCACTGGTTATCAATGATGGTTAGATTTGTGTATGTTTGTGTGTATGCATACGTGTGTGCATGTTAAATGCAAAATATGGTCACATGTACTTCTAATATCAGGTATCATTTGGGATTTTATATGCAAAATTTTAAAATTTTTCTTCAATTAAACTTCTTTGAGCAAAAAGTGGCATGCCATTCAAATTCTTGTATATCATCAAGAAAGAAAAAGCATTTTCTATCCTTTAAGTTCCTTTAATTTCTCTATAATTAATTCACATAAAATAAATGAACAATTGCTATCATTATGTAGATTACTCTTGGGTAGCAAAGTTTTAATTCTCTATCCAAATCCTCTGGAAACACAAAGTATTATTCTTCCTGTCATAAGCATCTTGAAAACATTAATGAACATCTTATTGCTGTATGTGAAACCTCACTTTGCTAACTTTAGCTTAAACACTGTGATCACTGTTATTTTTCTGTAGAGATAATTATTACTTTTTTCTATAGAAAACTGATAAAATTCAGAGGATGGTAATGAGAAACCATACCAGAGTGACGGTGTTCATCCTAGCAGGTTTGACTGATAACCCAGAATTGAAAGTTGTGTTGTTTATCTTCCTGCTTCTCACCTATGTGCTAAGCATCACTGGCAATCTGATTATCATCACACTCACCCTGGTGGATATTCACTTTAAGACTCCCATGTACTTTTTTCTTCGGAATTTTTCCTGCCTAGAAATTTCCTATACTACTACGTGCATCCCTAAATTGCTAGTTACTATGGCAACTGGGGACAAAAGCATTTCCTATAACAGTTGCGTCACTCAAGTGTTTTTTGCCTTCCTACTTGGAGCATCAGAATTTACTTGCTGGCAGCCATGTCCTATGACCGCTATGTGGCCATCTGTAAGCCCCTGCATTACACCACCATCATGAGCAGCAAAATCTGCATGCAGCTTGTGCTTGGGTGTTGGCTTGCTGGTTTCTCGTCATCTTTCCACCACTCCTCTTAGGCCTAAATCTTGACTTCTGTGCCTGCCTCCAACGTCATTAATCATTTCTACTGTGACACTACTTCACTCCTGCAGATTTCCTGCACTGACACACAGCTCCTGGACAGGATGGGATTCATTTCAGCGTTGGTGACACTCTTAGTCACATTGGTAATGGTGATGGCATCATGATATCCCTTTCTTATGGCAGTTGCATCTTCATGTATGTTAAGCCATCGGTCAAACAAAAGATATCTTTTTCAAAGGGAATTTTGGTGCTCAACACCTCTGTCGTTCCACTTTTGAACCCTTTCATCTATACCTTAAGAAACCAACAAGTGAAAAACGCCTTCATGAATGTGACATGAATGTGATATACAGGATTGTCTCTTTCTCAAGGAAATGAACATTCAATTGTATTATATAAAGGAAATGAAGAAAGGAGCCTCAAATAATGTCATAGAATACAGTAGTAGCTTCCATGACACAGTTCTCCCTCTTTTTCTTTCTATTGCTTTGATATTATCTTTATGTCTTTTTGAACTTTTTCATAAAATTTTTTGTTTTAGAGAAGCTAATTTTCTCTCACTTTTTTGTGATAGTTTTTATTTCTAACTTACTTTATTTTTATTTAGACATCTAAAAGAAATTGAGCTAAATTTTTCAATATATCTCATTTGACTTTTAAGCGTTCCAGTTAATCAAGACTACAAAATATTATTTTATTTAAATTTCATTTGATGTATCATATAATGCAAAAGTTATCATATTTTATTTTATCTGTGATTAATTACAACCAAATTAAAGCTAATATTTGTTTATATTTCTGTTGTGCTACCAACTTATTGGTATGTAGTCTAAGGAAATTAAAAGACAGTTATAACGTATTTGATCATAAGTGAGAATAATGTAAAAATGTATATTAATGTATATAATTTTACTTTAAAACATATTCTACAGCATCTAGTTACTTTGTTTCTATGAGAGGCTATATTTGCAAACAGTTTAAGTTATGGTTGAGAGAAAACGCATTATTGTATTGGTTTATTTTTAAAATAGAATATTTAATTCATATTTTCACACCTCTCAAAACTCCCTTTGCCTCACTCGGGATACTCTGAAGCTAACTGCAAATGATTTGTGAATGGTTATTAAATAAGATCAATGTGAACTCAATGTAGTTATTGTTTTCAGAATTTATTTTCTAATATATATATCAAATATATGTATATGTGAATGATATACATAGACATAGACATATGCATACATAGATATAGTTCCAATCAGTGAGACCAGGATAATAGAAGAATTAAAACTGTCTCTTAAGGGGAGATTTTCTAGCTATAGGTCAGATTTGATTAGAAATTAATTTCTGTATGATGACCAGAATATTTTTAAATAAAAAAATAGAAAATATTTTCACATGTCCTATTTCATGAATTTTTTTCATAAATGTGTATTAGGTCATATTAATTTTTTTATTTCATTTTTTAAAAACTGTGGATCTTGATGGGAAGAAAATGTGTTTGAAAAATAACATCTAAACGGGCAGGACAAAATAGAGTCAGGGAGAAAAATACATATAGTATGTAATTAACTGGACAATTACACAGGTGTTTGTAGAATTTGTAAAATGAATTAGGCTTTGAAAGATATTTGGGTTATAAATATGATTTTAGGAAAAGGGGTTATTTAAACATTGATTAATTTTCTTCTGTCATTAAGCGTACTTACTTTTCCATTTCCATTTCCTATAGTGTTAGCTAACTTTTAGAATTTTTTTTTTTTTTTTTGAGATGGAGTCTCTCTCTATCACCCAGGCTGGAGTATAATGGCATGATCTCGGCTCACGGCAGGATCTTCCTCCAGGGCCCAAGCTATTCTTCACCTCAGCCTACCTAGTAGCCAGGACTGCAAGTGTGCGCCACTACACCCGGCTAATTTTTGTATTTTTAGTAGAGAGGGGGTTTCACCATGTTGGTCAGGCTGGTCTTAAACTCCTGACCTCAAGTGATCCACCCGCCTCAGCCTCCCAGAGTTCTGGGGTTACAGGCGTGATCTGCCATGCCCGACCAAACTTTTAGAAATTTTAAGAGCACAGAAAATGAAAAATACACATATAACATTTTGACACAATCTAATAAAATCAAATTCTAAGGCTCTCTCAATCTTCTGATTAGTTTTGATTGTTATGTGTCAAGGAGGATCAGTTTGCTTAAAATATCTTGCCCAAGTTAAATCACTAATTTATTACTGAGTCATTCTGAAATCGTTCATATATTTTAGATTTTCTGTCATCTACTTTAGAAAGTGAATGCTCTGTAACTCTCACTAAAGATCTGGTATGCTTAAAGCAAAACTTCCCCATTCTTTCCGACTTCTTCCCATTCCAGGTGGATTAGTTATATCATCTGACATCTCTGGTGCTTCAGTTGGTTTATGACATCTCACTTCACATTATACCTATTAGAATCACTACCATCGGCCTCTGAATTATTAATCTCCAGGTAGTTTATTACTACCGTCTCTTTGTTTTTGTCTTTTGTTTGTTTGTTTGTTTTAAATTATTGGTCTTCAGCTTGTAACACAGCTTTTTCAATCAGGTACCTCTTATTTCTTGAGAGAGCTTCTACCTGAAATGTTGAAATGCTTTATCCTAAAATGCTTTCAGCTTTTCTTCTCAGGTGATGCACAAAATGTAGAATTAAAAATAACACCTATATCTTGTGTACTACTCACTAAACGGCAGGCACTGCTTGATATTCTATCTGAGTGACACAATTCTGAAAATAACAGTGTGATATAAAAATTATGATTAGCATTAGGCGTAGGATCAAAAGATAGCTCAGTCAGGTTACGATGGCCTTGAAAGACGTGGAGCTAAAAAGAATAGTCAAAATTTAAGCTCAGCAAGGCTTGGTTTTCATTATGCAATTGAAGACTATGGTGTCTTTTAAACTTTTATCTTCTGTCCTTTCCAAGCTATGTGTTACAGGACATTTATTTTCTTCACATACTGAGCACTCCAGGAGAAAGACTAAAAGGATAATTAGTGGTATTACTTTTCCCTGGTTGGTAAGGATCCTTACATAAAGCTTCCACACTCTTGCCTCCTAATACCTTGTGTTACCTTTCTTAAGAACATTAACTGTCTTTACAAGGCAGAGTTAATCATTCAATTCTCTGTGCAACTCTTTTGTACCATTTAATTTTTGTTTAGCGACTCAGTAGCAACTATCCTACAAAGGTCATTCTAGTCTGCCAGTTGATTTAGCCATCGAATTACTTATTTTACTTATTTTGTTTCACGGTAAATTATAATAGATATGTGCTTCTCCAACTAACGATATATGCAGACATGTTTGGTTAATCCATCACATTAATATTTCCAAATTAAAATACATATACTTAAAAGACATTCATTTGCTATTCAAAGGAAAACTGTCAAACTTTCATGTTTCGTCTCAAGAAAGAGCTCAAAATTTGATCAATTAATCAGTAATATAAAATTCCTTCCTCTCCAAAATAAATTTTATTTGTAAATTTCTTAATGAGACTATTCATCAATATCTTAGTAAGTTAAAAATAATTTAAGGCTAAGTCACATTAGCTGTAATCTATGATTAGAATCTTTTAACATTTTAGGACATTTCTTATAAAAATAAGTTCTTGGCAGAGCCTGAACTCTGTTACTGAATATTTCAAAATATATTTTTTTATATTTTAGAATAGATTTCCTATCCTTCATGTTCTCTTTTCCTCAAATATGTTAGAATACCTATAGTCAGATATTGTAACTTGTAACAAATAGATACTATTTTTTATTAGTTGGTAACAATTTTAAAAAGTTTAGTTACAGATGCTTTCTTTTCTTATTTTTTACTGTTTTATTCTTTATATTTATGGTATTATTTACTCAAAGCTGAATCAAGGTTTCTATTGTAATCAAATACTTGAAATAGTCTACTCCTAAAAGATATTTCTTGCTTGTTTTGTAATGTTAATTTGGAAAGCATCATTGCCTACCTATGGTTACCTATGGCTATTACAGTTATCCTTACTTTTCAAATTCACATTCTCTTCTCAATCTCAATCTCAATCTCTTCTCAATTTTTGATCTGTAATTCACCAATTCACCAATCCTTCTTTTTCCAAATTCATGAATCATCTATTTAGTGATGATAATGAATCTCAGTTGATCGCTACCTTTTATTTGATGTAATTTCTTTGCCTAAGTGTAACAAAATATTATCTGGTTTTCTACATAGCCTTATTAGTGGTTCTTTCTCATTTCCTTTGCTTTTGGATTCTCCTCTGAATTATTCTTAAATATTAAATTTATCAGTCAACACTTGATATGGTTTGGCTGTGTCTCCACTAGAATCTCATCTTGAATTCCCATGTATTTTGTGAGGTACCTGGTGGGAGGTAATGAATCATGGGGGCAAGTCTTTCCCATGCTGTTCTCACAATAGTGAATAAGTCACGAATAAGACACAATGGTTTTATAAGTCATTGAATAAGATACAATGGTTTTATAAGAAGGAGTTTCCCTGCACAAGCTCTCTCTCTCTCTCTCTCTATTTGTCTGCTGCCATCCACGTAAGATGTGACTTGCTCCTCTTTGCCTTCTGCCATGATTGCGAGGCCTCCCCAGCCATGTGGAACTGTGAGATCATTAAACCTCTTTCTTTTGTAAATTGTCCAGTCTTGGATATGTCTTTATCAGCAGTGTGAAAACAGACTAATGCAGTAAATTGGTAACAGTAGAGTGGGGCACTGCTGAAAAGATACCTGAAAATATGGAAGGGACTTTGAAACTAGGTAACAGGCAGGGGTTGGAACAGTTTGGAGGGCTCAGAAAAAGACAGGAAAATGTGGGAAAGTTTGGAACTTCCTAGAGACTTGTTGGATGGCTTTGCCCAAAATGCTGACAGTGATATGGACAATAAAGTCCAGGCTGAGGTGGTCTCAGATGGAGATGAGGAACTTGTTGGGAACTGGAGCAAAGGTGAGTCTTGTTATATTTTAGCAAAGACTGGCAGCATTTGCCCCTGCCCTAGAGATTTGTGGAACTTTGAACTTGAGAGAGATCATTTACAGTATCTGGCAGAAGAAATTTCTATTCAGTAAAGCATTCAAGATGTGACTTGGGTGCTGTTAAAGGCATTCAGTTTTATAAGGGAAAGAGAACATAAAAGTTTGGAAAATTTGCAGCCTGACAATGCAATAGAAAAGAAAAGTCCCTTTTCTGGGGAGAAATCCAAACTGGCAGAAATTTGCATAAGTAATAAGGAGCTGAATTTTAATCCCCAAAACAATGGGGAAAATGTCTCCAGGGCATGTCAGAGGTCTTCATGGCAGTCCCTTACATCAAAGGCCTGGAGGCCTAGGAGGAAAAAGTGTTTTTGTTGGCTGGGCCCAGGGTGTTCGTGTTGTGTGCAGCCTAGGGATTTGGTGCCCTGTGTCCCAGCTGTGCCAGCCATGGCTGAAAGGGGCCAATGTAGAGCTCGGGCTGTGGTTTCACAGAAGCCTTGGCAGCTTCTGTGTTATGTTGAGCCTGCAAGTACACCAATATCAAGAATTGGAGTTTGGGAGCCTCTGCCTAGATTTCAGAGGATGTATACAAATGCCTGGATGTCCAGGCAGAAGTTTGCTACAGGGGTGAGGCCCTCATGGAGAACCTCTGTAGGGCAGTGTAGAAGGGAAATGTGTTGTGGGAGCCCCCACACAGAATCCCTTCTGGGGCACTGCCTAGTGGAGCTGTGAGAAGTAGGCCAGCATCTTCCAGACTCCAGAATGGTAGAGCCACCAACAGCTTGCACCATTCACCTGGAAAAGCCACAGTAACTCAATGCCAGCCTGTGAAAGCAGCCGGGAGAGAGGCTGTACCCTGCAAAGTCACAGGGGTGGAGCTGCCCAAGACCATGGGAACCCACCTTTTGTATCAACATGACCTGGATGTGAGATATGGAGTCAAACATCATTTTGGAGCTTTAACATTTGACTTCCTTGCTGGATTTCAAACTTATATGGGTGCTGTACCCCCTTTGTTTTGGCCAATTTCTCCCATTTGGAGCTGCTGTATTTACCCAATGCCTGTACCCCCACTGTATCTAGGAAGTAACTATCTTTTGCTTTGGTTTTACAGGCTCATAGGCTGAAGGGACTTGCCTTGTCTCAGATAAGACTTTGGACTATCGACTTTTGAGTTAATGTTGAAATGAGTTAAGACTTTGGGAGACTGTTGAGAAGGCATGATTGGGACATGAGATATGGGAGGACGTGAGATTTGGGAGGGGTCGGGGCAGAATGATATTATTTGACTGTGTCCCCACCCAAATCTCATCTTGAATTCCCATGTGTTGTGGGAGGGACCTAGTGGGAGGTAATTGAATCATGGAGGCAGGTCTTTCCCATGCTGTTCTCATGATAGTGAATAAGTCTCATGAGATCTGATGATTTCATAAGGAGGAGTTTCCCTGCACAACCTCTCTCTCTCTTTCTACCTGCTGCCATTTAAGATGTGACTTTCTCCTCCTTGCCTTACACCATGATTGTGAGACCTTCCCAGTAATATGGAACTGTAAGTCCATTAAACCTCTTTCTTTTGTAAATTGCCCAGTCTTGTCTATGTCTTTATCAGCAGTGTGAAAACAGGCTAATACAACACCACACCTAAAAAGAGTATAGTGAAACTGTTTTTAACATAACATACACAGAGATCTTTCTTGAAAAATCCTCATTGAGAACAGTAAGATTGACAGCTCAATTTTCAACAGGAAAGTGAATGATACAGTATCAAGAGAAGTTTGAAAGATATTTAGGAATGGAACACACAACAATGCAAAATAAAAGTATTAAATGAATAAAGGCAAGAATGATAGCACAAGAACATTAAAATTGACCCAAAATAGTTTTGAAAAATGGATTGTGTATATTATTTATTTGTAAACTGACAAAGACAGTGCAACAACAAAAACAACAACAAAACCCAGAGATCAATATATAACATAGATGTGTATGCAAAAAGTCTAAATAAAATTTTAGTAAAAACATTCAAAAACAAGATAAATAAAATAAACCAAAGAGAACTTATTACTAGACATAAACTAAAACTCATATTATTATTCCCACAGAGGCTTAAAAGGGTCTTAACAGTTTGAAACATTATTTCTGATGAATAGAAAACAATAAAGAAAATGTAAATTGATTATATTTTTATAACAAGTGTACACTCACACACACACACACCCATGTATTAAAATTAGATTTTTACTGATTATGCAAATGCTCGATACATTTTCACTAAAATGGCAAACAAGGAAAGAATATCTTCTATATCCACTTTTATTTATCATGGTGTAAAAAGGTAAAATTACAACAAATTTAGTTCAAAGATCTTAACTGGCTTTGTTGCAGTTCTAGAATCTGGCAACACTTCATTTCATAAAACAAAATATGAGTTCCAATGACACCAGTGGAGAAGATTGACTTTCTAAACAGAAAAAGGGCTGAGGAAAACAGAAACAAAGAACAGAAAGCAGATTGGTCATTTCAGAGCCTTTCCTTGTAAGTTGGGGACAGGGAGACAGAACAGTAGAAAGATTACTGACTGACTAACATCAGGTTACTTCAGGTTACTTTTTGTTGTAAAGATTAAAACAGAGGGAACTTAATTATCATCCGAATCAAAGATTAAACCTGGACTGTTTGGAAAACTCGCTGTTATCTCTCTCTCCTAATTTCATAAAGTCAAGTAACAACTTAGGTTCCCTTTGTTGATTTGGATCTTTAGCATGAATGACGGCAGTCTGATTTGTAGTGTGTTGTGTTAGGGCCTAGGGCAAAGCTTAATCTAAAAAAGTAACTTCCTATAATTTTTAGTTAACAATTGTAACAGAAGTATTAGCCACTGCTATTAGACAAGAGAAATTAATCAGAGGCAATATTATTCAATAAGAAGTATTTTTTAAAATTTATTTTTATTGTATATATTAAATACATACAACAGGATGTTTTTATACATATAGATAGTGAAATGATTACTAAAGGCAAGAAAATTAAAATATACATCACCTTTCACAGTTATCTCTTGTTTGTGGTAAGACCACCTAAAATCTACTGTCTCCACAAATTTTCAATATACTTTACAATATTATTAACCATAGTCCTGCTGCCCCTTAGACCTCTAGATTTATTCAATCTACATAACTGCAAGTTTGTACCCTTTGACCTACGTTTCTCCATTTCCTTACCCTCACCATCCCTGGTAGCCATTGTTCTATTCCATAGTAAGTATTAATAATATCATGCAGTATTTTTCTTTCTATGTCTGGCTAATTTCACTTAGCATAATGTCCTCTAGGTTTCTCCATGTCATCACAAATGACAGTATTATTTCTGTGTGTGTGTGTGTGTGTGTGTGTCTAACAAATTTCCTTATCCATTCATCCATTCATATTCACTTAGGCTGCTTCCTAGCTATTGTGAATAGTGTGGGAATGAACATGAGAGTGTAGATATTTCTATGAGGTGTTTATAGAAATAAAGAGAGAATGCTGGATTATGTGGCAATTCTACTTTTAAATTTTTGAATATCCTCCCTACAGGTTTTTATAATGGTTGCACCAATGTACATTCCCACAAACAATGTACAAGGGTTCTCTTTTCTCCATACCTTCACCGACACTTGTTATCTCTTGTCTTTTTGATAGCAGACATCTTAACAGGTGTGAGGTAATGTATCATTGGTGTTTGGTTTTACACTTACCTGATGATTAGTGATGCTGAACACCTTTTCATATACATGTTGGTCATGTTTATGTCTTATGGGAAATGTCTATTCAAGTATTTTGCCCATTTTTAAATTATTTGTTTTCTTTCTATCAAGTTACATTTCTTTATAGATTTTTTATATTAAGTCCTTATCAATATATGGTTTGCAAATATTTTTCCCATTCTGTAGGTTGTCTTTTCATTCTGTAAATTGTTTCTTTTGCGGTACAGAAGCTGTTTAGTTTAATTAGATCCCACTTGTCTAGTTTTGCTTTTGTTGGCTGTGCTTTTGGTGTCGTATCTAAAAATATTATTGCCAATGCCAATATAAAAGTGATTTTCTCCTATGTTTTCTTCTAGAAATTTAAGATTTAAGGTTTTTCATTTAGGTCTTTATCCATTTTGAGTCGTTTTGTGTGTGTGTTGCAGGATAAGGGTTGAGATTTTTGAAAGATCTGTACACTGAATACTATAAAATATTGATAATAGAAACTAAAGAAGAGACAAATAAATAAAGATATCTCCTGTTCATGGACTGAAAGAACTCATATTGTAAAAATGTCCATAATACTCAAAGCAACAAACAGATTCAATGAAGTCTTTATCAAAATTCCAAAGGTATTTTTCATGGAAGTAGAAAAACTGTTCTAAAATTCTTATGGAATCATAAAAGAAACTTTGTACATTCTCAGAAAGGACTACGCAGCTGTAAAATATTTAGGAATATCTCCATAAATTGATATGTAGTGCTTGATTGGATATATTGTTAAGTGAATAAACAAAAAGGAAATAGGTATTTATAGTATAGCACATTCAGCTTTAGGTCAATTGGTCTTCATATTTAGGAAAGTATACAATATTTAATATAAGTAAATTGTATAAAAAAGTTATTTGATAAGCTTTCCTAATAATATACAATAAATTATTTTAAAATAATATTTATAAGATAATCATTTAAGCTGATCATATTTTGGGGTAGAATGAAATATCAATTTTTCCTGTTCACCAGGATTATTAGTTTAAGTATTGAAGTACAGAAGATTTGCCTGAATCTGTGTATATAACTTATTAAAGAAAGTGGCTAACCTATTAAGGAGTTAGTCTTTTTACCTCCTTTTACATTTTAACTTGTAGATAATGATGAAAAATTATAAATAAAAAACAATAATTACTTAGATTTGAAAGTTTTAAAATTATTGATATTTATGTTACAATATTTAACAAAAGTAAATATAATTGCATTTATTTGTCTGTGTTATCTTGATTTCATAATGTGATTTTTTTGTGTGTTCTTTTACAGTGCATGGTGGATGGATAGATGGTATGTATGATTGTTGAAATGGAACAAATCAATGGTTTGATATGATAAAATTCTAGTTTATGAAGCGTATCACTGTGCATTTGTATTAATGTTGTCACTAGCATGACTCGTATAAATGAAAAACATTTTATAATTCATTTTTTCACAATTACCTGAGTGTGCTAGTTTAGAAAATTCCAGGAGGTAAGGCTACTTTTCTTTCAACTAGTTTAGGGGTTTATCAGAGATTACTAAGTAGAACTCTATTTTTTTCTAACCACATCATGATTGAGCCATTCTTTTTACTTTTGCTTATGCTACTTTGTCTGCCTTAAATATTTTGTCTCATCTCTTTGTCTTTTCATAGGACTTATGAGATCATTGCATAGAGCAGGGTCATATGATGAGATAGGGTCATGATAACTAAGTGGTACACAGTTACTTTTGAGGTGATGGAAATGTTCTAAGATTGACTGTATACCTGTGAACATACTAAATGCCTTTGGATTGTACACTTTAAATGTATGGATTGTATGGTATATGTACAGTATCTCAATAAGCCTGTTTTAGGTTTTATATAGTTGTTCATTGAGCAGTGCACTTTTGTTTTCAGCACTAGTGAAAATGCTATATGGATCTGTATCCACTACATCAAAGTATGGTCTTTGTAAATAGTTTCCTTTTGTAATAAAAAGTATGATAAAGAATATGACATAGGGTTTAAATGGTTGCCTAAATTAAAGGGTGGAAATGGGCTGTGTTTTTTTCTAGGGATAAAAAAATAATAATTTCAAGTTATATAATTTTGTACCCCTATCAATTAAATTTCCTCAAATATGTAGATATCCCTCATCAGCCCGTACTTTTAAAAACAAAAACACCAGAGATCACTCCATATTTTTTAAAGGTGCACAATTTCATTATTAATTAAATACATTACAAATTAGGACACAAATAATGCTTACCAGCAAACAGATTGAACTCTCGCTTAAGACAATTTATTGCAAAATCATTTTTATTAATCACTTCTTAAAACGCTGAATAATGTGGGGAGGTGGAGGAGTGAATAGAGAAAGTTGCCTGCCTGGGCAACACAGCCCAGCTGGTAAATCCAAAAAATGCCCAGAATTTCAGACAGTTGATGTTTTTGTTACCTCATTTGTAATTTTTAATCATTCACAATGCTCTTTTAAGAAAGTTATGACTTCTCAACCTTCATTAAAAGCAGTGTACAGAATTGCAATTATTTTTTCTCAATGCTAGTCTCAAGAAAATATTCTTTTCCTTTATTCTTTATACTTTGGTTGATTCCTTTAAGTTTTAGTGTGAAAAAATGAGAAAGCATATTGGCATCATGACATTTCTTTATATGTCCCAAAACATTCTTCTCTTACATCTTTGTTATAATATCAAATTGCATAGAAATTATAATATAGTTTCTAAGTTTTAGGTAATATTAATCTCAGATTGAATTTCTCTGGATTTTTTTTATTTTTACAAAAGAAAAGATTAGAAGATATAACAATTATTGCATAAGTTAGACTATCCCAATAGATTTTTTTAAACACCTGTGTCCTGAAGTTTTTAGGTGACTGAATTTGTATGTGGGTAGAAAATATTTACAAAGGTACAAGTTTCGTTTATAAATCTTTGCTTGTAATCCCTCCACAAAAATCATGAGAATTCAGTTTTTTCCTCTAAAAATTTAATAAAGTGAGTAAAATTATAAATGTTTGTTACAATTATTTTGATATTATCTCAATCATGTTTTCATAAATTAAACAGAATAGCTGCAGATACTTCATGAAAGGTACATTTAATGTATCAAATTTGATGAGTTTTTACATACATATACAACTGTAATACTATCCCCAGAATCAAGTAATAAATATAACCATCACATCCAAAAGTTTTGTTGTGTCTTTTTGCATTATTCATGTGTGGTTGCATATATGTGGTAATAACATAACACAAAATCTACCTTTCTAATGAACTTTAAGGGCACCATACCATGTTAACTATAGTCACTCTGTTGTACAGAAGATCTTTAGAACTTTATTCATCTTGCATAACTGTTTAATTTGTGAAAATTGAGCAACTGCTCATTTTCCCCTACTCTTAATTTTTGCCAACCACCATTCTATTATCTGTTTCAGTGAGTTTGGCTATTGTAAATAACTCATATATGTGGAAACATGTAGTAATTGTCTTTCTGTGACTGGATTATTTCACTTAGCAAGATATCTTCTAGGTGTATTCATATTGTTGCAAAGGGCGGAATTTTCTTCTTTTTAAATAATAATATTACACTGTATGTATAAACTACCTTTTCTGTACCCATTTGTTTGTCAGTGAGCATTTGGGTCAACTTCATATCTTGGCTGTTGTAAATAATGCTGCAATGAACATGGGAGTGCAGACATCACTTCGAGATTCTAATTTTAATTCTTGTATATATATGATGAAAAATGGGATTGCTGGATCATGCAGTAGTCCTATTTTTAATTTTTTGAGGAACCTCCATACTATTTGCCATAGATGTTGTACCATTTTATATTCCCACCAACTGTGTGTAAGAGTTCTGATTTCTCCACAAAGTTGCCAACACTTATTATCTTTATAAATTTTTTTATGACAACCGTCCTAAGAGGTGTAAGGTCGTGTCTCAAATGGTACAGGAAAAACAGAATAGGCACATGAAAAAGAATAAAATTAGACCTCTATCTTACACCATACACTCAAATCAACTCAAGATGGGTTAAAGATGTAAATCTAAGACCTGAAACCATAAAACTCCCAAAAGAAACCATATGCTTGAAAAAACTTTATGACATTGGTCTTGGTAACGATTTCATAGACATGACATCAAAATCATAGGCAACAAAAGCAAAAGTAGGCAAATGGTACTACATTAAATTAAAAGTGTCTGCACAGAAAAGGAAACAATCAACAGAGTGAAAGGCAATCTACAGAAATGGATACAATATTTTCAAATCTTATATCTGATATGGGATTTATTTCCAAAGTGTATAAGAAATTCCTACAACTCAACAGCCAAAAACAAAAATCAAAAAAGAGCAAAGGACTTGAATAGATATTTCTGCAGGGAAGACATAAAAATGAATAAAAGGTAATGTAAAGGTGCTCAACATCACTAAATGTAAATCAAAATCACAATGAGATTTCATCTTACACCAGGATGGTTTTAATTATGTGGTTTTGATAAGGTTCACTAAAGGGTAATAATAACCAGTTAATGAAGATGAAGTTCATTGGGCTTAGACTGACAAATGATCTTTGATAATATACTGTGATTTTTCTGTTTGAATTTCTCAAGTACATGTTGAGTATGATGCAAAGCTTATTGTCTTCTTCACCCAGCTGAACCCTGCCTCAAAATGCCAATGTATTTCTTCTTTCAAATCTTTTTCTTGAAAATCTGAATGACATTGATTTGTATTCCTAAATTTCTTGTATTAGTCCATTTTTATGTTGCTAATAAAGACATACATGAGACTGATAATTTATAGAGGAAAAAGGATTAATGGACTCACATTTCCACATGGCTGGGGAGGCCTCACAATCATGGTGGAAAGCAAGGAGGAGCAAGTCACATCTTACATGAGTGGCAGCAGGCAAAGAGAGAGCTTGTGCAGGGAAAGTCTCCCTTATAAAACCATCAGACTTTATGAGACTTATTGACTATTGCGAAAACAGCATGGGAAAGACCTGCCCCCACGATTCAATTACCTCCCACCAAGTCCCTCCCACAACATGTGGGAATTCAAGATGAGATTTGGGTAGGAACACAGCTAAACCATATCATTTCTATATTCCTAACTTAAAACATTTCGTACCAGGGTTACACAACTCAGTTATTTTTGTTTTCATCTTTTTGAGAGCTTCAGAATTTTTTATTCTTTGTCCTATGACTACCGTGTTGCCATCTGCAAACCTCTAGAATATCCAATCATTATAAGCAACAAATTTTGCTACCAACTTATATTTAGCTCTTGGTAATGGTATTATTAATTATTTTTTCATGATTGTTTGTAGAACTCAATCTGGATTGCAGTGTTTGTAAAACTATTTTGCACTTCATGTGCAAAACTTCTTCCTGCAAATCCCTTGCACGGATTTCCTGGGGTTGATATATTCTGTTTTGCTTTGTTGTGACCACTTGTGGTCACTTTGGTGTGTATGATTCTCTCTTATACATATATCATCAGGATTATTTTGAAATTCTTTTTTCCAGCTAAGATCAAAAGTTTGTCAGCACTTAATCATCTCATATCATTACAATTTCTTTTCCTTAGAGTAGCTGTTTTATTATTTGTATTAACCTGTCAGAAAAAAAGAGAATGACATTAACAAAAGGTGCAGTTGTGCTCACTACCTCTGTTCCTCCTCTACCAAACCCCTTTATTTATACTTTAGCAACTCAAAGAGTGAAATTAGTCTTCATGAATATATTCTAAATAGTTTATTTCAATATATAAAATAAAACTGATGTTAATTTCAAACCTGAAATAAAAGTGAATTATATTTTAGTCATTTTCCTGATAATTTTTATTAATAAGTCTTTGATAATTCATTTTAAAATATCAGATTTGCCAGTTCTCCTATATTTGTGTTTTATCTTTGCTATGCCATCTTTAATTTTAGTTTTCTTACTCAGTAGTTATAAAGTCCCTTTCTTTGTTCCTAAAAGAGCATGTAAGTCAATTTTATCTCTGCCAAAGTGTATTACTTTCTACATATTGTGACTTTGTTCTATTTATGTTTTGTACAAGTATATTTTGCTTTTCATAATTACTGAATTACTTCAATCAACATATTATGAAGCCTATCATATCCCAGTCACTATGCTAGATATATGCTACAAAGCTGCTGTTTGTATTATTTATACTGTGCAAGACTGCATGGAATCCATTTTAACTCTGTGATCCCAAGGAAATTCCTCATAGTGTTGTAGAGACGACTAAATTTTTCAAAATACGCGTGGCAAGTTAAATGTCCTCGTTAATAGTGAATTCTTAATAAATGTTAAGAACTCTGACATCAGAATCCAATTTGTCATACATTTCCGGGAAACACAAACCTTATCCAGCTATAAGCATTACTCATTCTTTTAAGGGTATAGGAAAGATGCCAGTAGCCATTTGTGCCACAACATCTGTATCAGTGGGTAGGATCCACAAATCATTCAGATGCTGCTCTCCATTTCCCTGTTTTCCATACAGGAAAACACCTTGGGTTTCCATATGACAAGTACTATTTTTGTGTGACAGAAGATTTAAAACAGGTGGTGCACTAAGTTATCCTTTCCCCAGTGTTTACTTTCTCTTGTTAGATAACTAGAGAGGTTATGTGACTAATTTTTACAGTGAAGTTGAGACTAATCAAATCATAAATGTTAGGTTTAATTCTGAAAATATCCACACTGATCTGACAAAAGGATCTCTTATATTAAAAATAATCAATACATAGTCCCCAGAAAACCCTCATTTTACCTTCTAACTAGTAAAGTATATCAATATGTTCTTGAAAATTCTAGTAGTGGTAAAAGTGCCTCAGGTGGTCATTAGAGAAAGCGAAAATGCCTATTAATAAACATTTTCTTCTCTGCCGAGATCAGCTCCATCGTGGAGACCCTCACTCAGTGGTGCTAGAGGAATTAAAGACACACACGCAAAAATATAGAGGTGTGGAGTGGGAAATCAGGGGTCTTACAGCCTCCAGAGCTGAGAGCCTCAAACAGAGATTTACCCACGTATTTATTAACAGCAAGCCAGTGATAAGCATTGTTTCTGTAGATTATAGATTAACTAAAAGTATCCCTTATGGGAAACAATGGGATGGGCTGAAATAAAGGGATGAGTTTGGCTAGTTACCTGCCGCAGGAGCATGTCCTTAAGGCACAGATCACTCATGTTATTGTTTGTGGTTTAAGAACGCCTTTAAGCGGTTTTCTGCCCTGGGTGGGCCAGGTGTTCCTTGCCCTCATTCCAGTAAACCCACAACCTTCCAGCGTGGGCATCATGGCCATCACGAACATGTCACAGTGCTGCAGAGATTTTGTTTATGGCCAGTTTTTGGGTCAGTTTATGGGCAGATTTTTGGGGGGGCTGTTCCCAACACTTTTCCTTTTGGTTTAAAGAAAACCAGGTCATTTAGTGTAACTAATATATGAGGTTCCTATGTAGCTATACTAGTTAATAGTATTGATAGCATAGGCTAAGACAAAAAAGCCTTATGTTGTCTGGAGAAACTGCTTGGATTTAATTTAGGTTAGTAGTTCTCAAAATTTAGTGTACATAGGAATTACTTCAGGACAGCCTAGGCATGAATTCCAAGATTTCTATCACTAGGAATCCTGGTTTATTATATTATTATGACCGTGAGCAGTCCACATGTCTTTACTAGTTTGATGGTTCATGTGTCATATATACATACAACTTGATTTAAATTAAGGGTTTCTTCCCCTTAAGCTGGGGAGTTATCCTATATTTATTTTTAGAGATAATTTCTTAGTCAATAATTAAAAAGGTCATTTGTAGATATTTGGAGTCAGGAAGTCAATTGAAGGTATATTATTTTAATCTATTTTAAACATTTTGAAGATTTAAAGTCAAGTAAATGCAAGATATCTGATACATATGGAAAAAATTCCATAAACATTGAGGAAACAAATAACTTTGAAAATATTGGAATTTAGGAATAATGGAGAAGGAGTACTTGCGGAGGAGGGCAATCATGTCCCTATGCTGCTCTCCACTTATAACCATTAATCTATACACACCATACAAATATGCATTGATGTGCTTCATAAAACAGAGTTATCATTATTGTCGGGGAGATTGAATCATATTATCAGCCTGATATTCTTAAAAAGGCAAATTACCCCCCAAATGGAAATAAGGCAGAATAACCAAGAAATGGAGATACACAAAATTGTTTGATTGGTTCAAGTATTAACCACTGTGTTCCTGGGTGGAAGCAATTGAAGCCTAGGCTTATCTGGTATTCTTTGTTGGTTTGTTTTAAATATCACAAGCCTTTGCAGGATGACATCACAAATGTCTTTAGAAAAAAAAAAATTGTCATGAATCAGTTCTGAACTGCCGTTTCTTACCCCTACTCCAATTTACTTCTTAGTATATTTAGGATGCTCCTTGAAACATGTATTAACACATGGATTTGAATTGAAAAATTAAGTTAACATTTTTACCTGAAAATATTCTGATTTTGTTGTAACTCTGATTTTGATAAAAATTCAGCCTATAGAGAAGCATTTTATTAAAATATGTACTTGCAAAGATGCAATGACATTATGCTTTGATTTTTCCAAATTGTATATATATATGTCTAGTTAAATATGGCACTTCTAAATCCCACAAGTAAAATTAGAGTTTCATTAATGTTGGTAAAGTCTTTTTCAATACAAATAACAGAAACTAAGACACGAAGTGCATTAATATTTGGTTAACATATGCCTTCTTACAACAGGTGATTTCCAGGTTTGTTTTAATTAAAAATTTGGTAAATGCCATGTGAGTTTAACAAGTTAACTCAAAAAAAGTTCAAATAACTGTTACACTCCTATACTAAAAATTTCCTCCATCCTAATCTATTTACTCATGTATTCAAGATATTACAAGTTATGTATCTTAAATAGTAAAATAGGAATAAAATTAATGTTGAATTCCTTCTTATTCTATAAGCGATACACTATCATGTTAAGAAATATGTATTGAATATAATTTGATTGATTCTATGATGTTTCTGTATATTTATTTTGAACCTGCAAATTATAAACCAATAATAATCTTCATAAAGCATCAGCCCAGGTGAAAAATTTTAACAGTTAGAGAATTATGGTCACAGAAAATAAAACAAAGTTTTAAAATACAGTTTTATGTGTGTATATATGTATACATACACACACATAATAAGAAACCCTAGTTTTGGTTATATATACATATATATGTTGTTAGACAGAAATATGCTAGCATGAACAATACAATCTTTTCATCCATAAGATAAAAAGATAAATTATACAAAAAGAAAAGCCTGGAAGATGTTGAATAGAAATATTAGTGCAAGGGAAAAGCATAAAATTTGAACATTAAAAAAATGCATGTATACATATTTCTAAAAATATTGACATTAGGTATGAAATCATTGTTATTAAATTTCATTTTATGGCATAATAATTATTTTCAAAGGATAATATTAAAATTTGTCAAAAGTTATATTAGTAAATTTTTAAAAAACTTATGGTAACAATTTCAAATAATTTAAATGTTTAAATGTGCACAAGAAGAAAAGAGGGACTCCCCCCTCAAAGAAAATTTATGAAATACAAGAAAAATAGTTTTTTAATCTGGCTATGTAGAGGACCTGAAAGGAAAAACTGGAAACTCCCATGTTATTTCTCCCAAGGTCATTAAAAGGGACAGATCTAACATCAGTGGTTCTTGGGTCTCTGCAAAAACTTACAAGAAAATTGAAAAGCTGCAAGAACTCCAGAGTTGCAAACTGTTAGAACACATCACCTTTAAAGAGTATTGGTGAAGTTGTCATCAAATGTAGATGATAATCCATTTCTTAAGGGTTCTTCGGATATACACAAGATCCAGGAAGAAGGTAGATACTAGGTAGAGTTAGTGATTTGAATTGTTCACAGACTACTATATTAGCAGAGCCTTGGCATTGCTATATCATCCATGTAGTGAGAAGCCTGGAGTCTAAGTCTCTGAGGAAGGCGTAAGAAAGCAACAGAATTCTCAGAGCAATTCATATTGTTTTGAATGTCGGAGACACAAATTATTTTAATAAATAAAGTCTAACATATCCAAAGACTCAGCTTAATTAAATATAACAAAACATAGTGAAACATGACAGGTTGAGTGCCATCATTAAAATGGAGACTGGGGAATGACTGGGAAAAAGTGATTAGTGAATGGTACAAAGAGGCACTATGGAAGCACTTTGACCTGCGTCACAGCAACTAACATGACAGGCGGAATAATTAGATTTATCACACAGGAAAAAAATTCTTACCTTGTCCCACATCAGAGGAGATGTGAAAAGATGCCATTTGAATCAGAAAGAAGGGAGAGGGCACTCAGGAAAGCCTGAGGGATAGTATTTTTATTTTCTTTCTCAAGTAGCCAATTATACCTTCACAACTTATGAAAAAGCATCCTCTCTTCACCTATTTGAAATGCTAACTTTATCAAATATTAGTTTTGTAAGTTTTTTGGGTGTATGAATAGCAATCAATGTATCTATTGATAGATCCATCATGTATAATCTATCTACCATCTATTTGTAAAATTTTGAAAACTTTTACCTTATTCATCTTCATTTCTCATTCTTTTTCAGTATCTTCTTTTCTTTCACATCACCTACTTTTAATGCAATCTTTATGAAAATAAAATTGGTTATTTATTTCATTATTCAACTTCTTTAAATTATTTTTCTTTTTTTATAATGAAGTATGAATTATCTTAGAATAAACCAAAATCCTTTAATGGTTATTTCGTGTCATATGAATATCCACTTATTTCAGCACTGTTAGCTGATATAAAAACTAAAAATTTATTTAAACAGTCATAGATAATAATATCATATATCCAGTAAATCAGCAGAATAGGATTCCATAAGACAAAAAGCAAACAAATAAAACAAATTAAAACCAAAAACCAACAATAATAAAGAACAATGAAGGCAAAAAGCAATTCTTTGAGGTGGTAAATATAATTGATATAGCTCTAGTTAGAATGATCAGGGAAAAATGAAAAGGAACAAATTACTAATTTTAGAATTGAGAAAGATGGCATTACTACATATCCTACAGATATTAAAATAATGTTGATACTATGAACAACTTTATGCCAAATAATAGACAATTTAGATGAAATTGACAAAATCCTTGAAAAACACTAACTGCCAAAGGTCACCCAAAAAGAAATACATAAGTTGAATAGTCTTATATCTGTTAAAGTAATTGATTTGTATTTTAAAAGCTTCACATAGGAAAAAAAAGATCTAGGACTGAATAGCTTTCCTGGTGAGTTATGCAACAAATTTTTAAAAATATCAATTATATACAAATTCTTCTAAAAACTTGAAGAGAAGAAAATATTTTCCAATTCATCTTCAGGCAGTGTTACTCTGACACCAAAAATGGACAAACACATTAAAAAATACAACCACAGTTAATATTCCTCATAAGTATACATACAAAAATTCTAAAAACCAACCAAAATGTATTTAATAATATTACTATATAAAATGGTAATATATAATGAACAAAGTGAGTTTTAGCTCAAGAATAAAAATAATGTTTAGTTTAACATTAGGAAAAAACTAATGCAATTTACTGTGTGTTAGAAAAAACTAAAAATTTATTTAAACATAGATAAATAATTTGATAAAATTCAATATTTATTGCTAAGAAAAACTCCAAGCAAGCTAGGCCTAGAAGGGAACTGCTGCAATTTGATGAAGGGTGACCAAATAATCTACAGCTAACACTGAAGCCAAAAAACTGAATGTGGCCAGGCATGGTGCCTCATGCCTGCAATCCCAGCGCTTTGGAAAGCCAAGACAGGAGGACTGTTTGAGCCCAGGAGTTTGAGACCAGTCTGGGCAACATAGAGAGATTCCCATCTCTACAAATAATGAAAACCAAATTAACCTGGCATGGTAGCATGCTCCTGTGGTCTCAGCTACTTGGGAGGCTGAGGTAGGAGGATCACTTTAGTCCAGGAAGTCGAGGCTTCAGTGAGCGAAGCCATGATCACAGTACTGCACTCCACTGTGGGTGACAAAGAGAACGTATCTTAAAATACAAAACAAAACAAAAAACCTGATAGCTTTCCCACTAAGATCAGGAAAAAGACAAGGATATTCACTCTCCTCATTTCTATTCAACTTGATACTGGGAGTTCTAGTCACTGAAATAAGTCTAGAAAAATAAATAAAAGATAGCCAGATTGAAAAATAAGAAATAAAACTATCTTTATTTGCAGACAGCATCATCATGAAAGTAGAAAATCCAATGAAATCTACAAAAATTGTACTAGATTTAGTAAATGAGTATAGAGAGTTTATAAGATATAGTATCAATCCAAAAATTAATCATATTCCTGCATACTCTAAATTTTAAAAAAAGTCAAATACCATCTTAAATTTTAAAACCCTACATATTTAGACACAAATTTGACAAAAGATGTGTATGATGTGTACACTGAAAACTATACAACATTGTCAAAATAAATTAAGAAGATCTTTAAAAATGAAGAGATACAGTGTGTTCATGGGTCAAAATGCTGAATATTCTTCAGTTGTCTATTCTTCTGAAATTGATATATAGGTTCAATGCAATATCAAATCAAAACTCCTGGGGCTTTTTTTTTGGAGAAGTTGACAAATTGATTCTTTTTTTTTTTTTCTTGAGGTCTGTTTATTTTTTTCAAAAGGAGAAAATAAAAAATGAGTCCTTATGCGCCCATTATCCCATCTCACTAATTATCAACTTATGTTCCATCTTGTTTTCTATCTCTATTCACAACATCCTGCTCACATAATTTTGAATAAAATACCAGACATAGTTTTGGTATCATTAAATATAAACAATCAAGTGTGTAAGTTTTTCATAATTATTTTTAAAATTAAACTGGAATTCAAATAAGGTAATATATTGCAATTTGGTTGATTTGGTTCTTAGTCTTATGAATTACCTTTTTATCTCTTTTTTTGTTAATGCAGTTTATTTCTGGAAGAAATGGAATCATTTGACTTGTAGAGTTCCCATAGTTTGTATTTTATTTTTTACAACCCTATTGTGTTCAATATGTCCATCTGTCCCTACTTTTGCCTATTATATGTTAGTTCTAGAGGTATGATCAGATTCAAATTCTATTTCTTTAAGAATACTTCTCTAGTGATGTGGTGTTCTTCCGTTGGGAGGCATAAAATATCTAGTGATCTCTTAATTTAATTTTACTATTATTTGTAGTGATGTTAACAGCTGCTAATAATCTTCACCCTCATCTATCAGTTACTTAAGGGTTGCAAAATTATGACTTTCTGTTATTCATTTTTCGTTTTTTTCTTTTTAGCTAGAATATTCCTATAAAGAGGAATGTTCCCTAGTCAACTAGTTGACAAATTTTAGGACTAGTTGGTACAGAAAAAGCAGGGTAAATTTGTAGTTTCTATTCCTTTATATTTCATTTTAATTTTTATTAAACTGACATATAATAATTGTACATATTTATGATGTACATAGTGATGTTTTTATACATATAATTTATAGTGATCAAGTCAGTGCAGTCAGCATATCCATCATCTCAAATATTGATCACTGATTCTTAAATTCATATGGAAATGTGCAAAAGACCTGGAATTGTCAAACATCTTTGGAAGAATATAATAAAGTTGGAACATTAAAACTATCTGATTTTAATACTTGGAATAATGGTACAATGTAGCATTGCCCTAGTTTAAACAAGTAGATCAATGAAACAAAATAGAGTATAGAAATACAGCACACCTATTATGTATAGATAACTGATTTTTTGACAAATATTCAAAGACAAATTAGTTAAGAAAGAAGAAATTTGTTTTTATTTTTGTTTTCCCAAGGAATTGTTCTGATGTATTTCATGTGTAAGAGTAGTAGGTATGGACTGTTTTTTAACTCTGAATTCCTGTAGTAGACCTGACGCTTTCTTAAGAATGGATGACAGTGAGCGTTTTTTTTCATGTCTAAACATTAGTAACTAGTCATTTGGATTTGTTTTCGATGACATTTGTTTTGAGTCATGTTTCGTGGTCCTTGGAGAGGGCTTTGTTTAATACCTTTTAGAGCCTGGTTACAAAGACAATATACACGACCAATCCTTTTTACTCATTTTGAGTATAGTCTTTATATTAACACGATTCACGGGCTTCAGATATTCAAATTATCCTGCACCTGCATGTCGCAAACCAAATGCAATACTATTGATTTTTTCCAAATTTATAAAAAGTACACTTTTAAAAATAATTAAACCGATTACCCTTGCATACCCAATATCCTACCAGTACACAATTGAAACCTCATTTTAAATTTGAATTTGTTTGGCAATATTCAAATCTGCTGTACACTTGTTTTGAGTGTCTTTTTTTTTTTTTTAGTGAAAGTAACAGAAAGGTTTTTTTTGTTTGTTTGAAAAAACTAGCCCAGTGGATTTTCTCACGTTGCCTTATGAGTGAGAACAATTAATGTTTTGTTGCATATTGCCTAGATTTTAAAAACAGACAGTATAGATTGTTATATGTATAAATAAACTTTTTGAACAGCAGTCTCTAAGGAATTTTTTTCTCTATTTTCTTTTGTTTTGTAGTTTCAATAGATTCCCTTGTGTATTTACTGAGCAAAAAGATAAATCTGTAACTCTAGCCTAATTAGAATAATGAGATACATGACATTTCTCTACTTAAAATCTGTTCTTTTTCCTAGGCTTTCATCTTTGGTGTAACAAGTCTAGTTAAGTATTAATGAAAACTTTTAGAAATTTAACCAGACTGTAGAGAATGATAGAGATGCATTAGAATTTTTTGTGTGTGTGTCTGAGATGTGTAGTGAATATGAACTTAAGTAAAAGTAGAAAATATTTAAACAAAATATTCTCTCATTTTATCTCTACATGGATTCTTCTGAAGAAAACTTGGTATTTAATATCTCTTTAATATTGGAACAATGTATTTAAATGATTATAAGTGCCCTCAATTTAGTTAGCCTTTGCATTCTACCATGTACCATAATATAAAAACAAATCCAATATACCCTGCGTAAGGTAAGACCCTTTTTAACTTATCTTTTCGTGCAACAAAAGTTAGGGCAAAACTTTGGAAATCCATGTCAGGGAATTAAATTTGCCCTTAAATTGTCCTATTTCCTTTATTCCTTCTGACGAAGAAGTAAAACTTTCTAATATATATATTATATTTTATTATACATATTTATATATATATTACAAATTCCTAATATATATTTCTATTATATAGAAGAAATTTTTACTTCATTTATGTTTTCATAATTTTACCTCATATATATGTTATATATAACGTAATAGAATGCATTTTTTAAATGTACGAATAAGTCTAATTTTTTTTTCTTCAGCTTTTATTTTAAGTTCTGGGGTACATGTGCAGAATGTGCAGGTTTATTACTCTAATTCATTTTTTAATCTATCTCTATGAGCTTGTAGTTGCACTGAATGAATCATAGAGGGAAATTACAAAGCAGCTATTTCCATGTTGAGAAAATCTACAAACACATTTACATCCAGTTTAAGATTAAAGACAGCTATTTTGTTTAACAAAGCCCAGATTTTGTTCAGTAGAACAATGATGAAATTTTTAAAAAGTCTTCACTATTATATTTAGTCTGCCACATCATAAAAATTTCACAGATAATACATGAAAAAGGTAAATTTATATTTATTACATTATATGTAATAATATGTAGTTATATGTAAAATATGTATTATAACACATATACACATAAACTACCTGTAGATCTTGTTATACTAGAAAAGCAGTGGCTAATGAAAAACCCAAGAGATAACAAAAATAGAAATATTTTGATGTTGCAAGTACTATTATGCATGCATTAACTTACTATTTATGAAAGACACACAAATTAAGATTACTAGAGAGCAATCACTGTTTAAAACAAAGATTCTAGGGATTCATTAATTAAAAACAAAGGTTTTATAGGGATTCAGTAATTTTAAAATGAATATATATAAATAAAAGAATATTAAGCTTTGTAGAAAAGCAGAGAAATATTTAAATATTTTAATCAAAAAGAAAAGGTAACTTCATGATATTTGATTTTTTTATTATAGCCTGTATGTTATAAAAGGAAGCCAGAAAATGGAAAAAACACCCTTTTGAATATTGTCTGGGAATTCTGAAAATTGGCTAAGACGAAGCAGCCTTTCTTTAGCAAAAATAATTAACTGAAAATAAATTATAATCAGTTACTATGGAATATAACTGCAATACTAGTCAGTAAGAAGACCTGCAACTAGTACTTAAAATCATTTTGCATTTAAAATAAAACAATATAGAGCTTCTTACTGTATTTGCAAAAGAAAGAAATATGAAACCATTATAAAAAGATTAAAGAAAAATGGAAGATAAAACATAGAAAGACCAATTTTAGTTTTTCTGTTTGATATACTTCAGTCATATAGAATTGAGGCACTGAGGCACTGTTAATGACTTACCGGAAAAGTGGTGAATCTAAAGGCAATTGATAAAGTACGAATAGGCACCTAAGTGGAGCTACAAAAACTGTAGGAACGTAAACACAAAAACTAAGTAAATAAAATATAAAATTGAACTTGATGATGGATAAATATATATCAATGAATAAATACGAAATGGAACGCGATGATGAATAAAAGACTCTCTTAAGTAACAAGTTACTTGAAGTGTTAGCTAAATTCAGAAATTTCAAACTACTAAATATTTAAACTGCCTTTTGGGATAAAGTGCTTGAAAGATGAATCAAAAGTTAACACTAACTGAAGTATGAAACTTATTTCAAATGAGTGAAAAGTTTTCAGTAACGTGGCAAGTAGGACTTATTTAACTCTGGACAAGAGAAGAATCTTTTAACATTCTTATAAACATGACTGATGAATTGGTGGATGTGTTCATTTTTATGAAATCTAAGTTGACTTGTGAAAATATTTGCACATGGGTAACTTTTCTAAATATGAAACTTTCTAGGGCTGAGAATGAAGTAATGTATTTTCTTACTTGTGATATTAGTTTTTATTTTCTGCAGATTTCACAGGACAAAAGAAAAATGAAGAACCAATCAATGGACATAGTGTTCACTCTGCTTGGACTGACAAATGACCCTCTACTACAGATTGTGATTTTTCTGTTTCTATTTTGTAATTATATCCTGAGCCTGATGGGGAACTTAACCATCATTCTCCTCACCCTGCTGGATCCACGGCTCAAGACTCCAATGTATTTCTTCCTCCAAAATTTCTCCTTCTTAGAAATTTCATTCACAACTGTTTGCATTCCACGATTCTTGACAAGCATTCTGACTGGAGACAAGACAATTTCCTACAATGCTTGTGCAACTCAATTATTCTTCTTCCTTTTATTAGGAGTTACTGAGTTTTACCTCCTGGCTGCCATGTCCTATGACCGCTACATTGCCATCTGCAAACCACTGCATTATCCAATCATTATGAGCAGCAAAGTGTGCTACGAACTTGTATTCATCTCTTGGGTAACTGGATTCCTAATCATCTTTCCCCCTTTGGTCTTGGGACTCAAGCTGGATTTCTGTGCTTCCAAAACTATTGATCACTTCTTATGTGACACTTCTCCTATTCTACAGATTTCTTGCTCAGATACACGTTTTATAGAATTAATGGCTTTTATCTTAGCTGTGCTGACACTCATCATCACATTGTTGTTAGTGATCTTCTCCTACACATACATCATCAAAACCATTCTAAAATTCCCTTCTGTTCAACAGCAAACCAAGGCTTTATCCACTTGTTCTTCACACATGATTGTTGTCTCTATTACTTATGGGAGTTGTATCTTTATGTATATGAAACCATCAGCAAAAGAAAGGGTGACTTTAACTAAAGGAGTAGCTGTGCTCAATACCTCTGTTGCCCCTTTACTCAACCCCTTCATTTATACTCTAAGGAACCAGCAGGTGAAAGAAGCTCTCAAGGATATGCCTCAAAGATTTTGTTATTTTCTACACAAGACAAAATTTGGATATAAATAATATGCTGTTGGAACATGAATGGGAAAATTGAATGCAGTCTTCAATAAATTACCTTAGTTCAGAGTTATTCCATTTCTCCGCTTGAATAATATCGTATTAGGTTTACTGCATCTCTGTGTTCTCTGCAGCTCTCTTGTTCTTTCTGAGTAGATCTTCCTACTCTCTAGTGATAAACTACCTTCTTCAATCTAAAATATTAAATTTCCTCTATGCCTAGAAATAGCTCTTCCATAAATAATAGTTTTATATACTGAATGTTTTGTACCCGTGAACATTGCTAGATATACTGAGACAATTACTTCAACATGTGTGTTAATTGCTAAGCATCGTATCTGCTCTTAAGTATCTTGCATTCCTAAAACAGTCAAAAACATAGAATCTGATAATTATTATATTATGTAATTGATGTTGTGATAAAAGCGAGGTAGAAAACCTGATTAATTTTAAAGATCAAAGTAGCCACTCAAGAAATCATTGCTTATGATGGACCTTGAAAGATGAAGAAAAAAATTAAAGGTTCCAGGATGCTGTAATCAGAGTATAAAATAGGCAAATAAATTAGTCTACTGGAGAAGATTCACCTGGAGAGTTTCAATGATTAAGAATATTAGTAAACATTTTTGGTTGTTTTGGGGGATAAAAATAATTTAATTTGGCCAGGTGCAGTGGCTTATGCCTGTAATCCCAGCACTTTGGGAGGCTGAGGTGGGTGGATCTTCTGAGGTCAGGAGTTTGAGACCAGCCTGATACGGTGAAACTTTGTCTCTACTAAAAAAGACAAAACTTAGCCGGGTGTTGTGGCATATGCCTGTAATCCCAGCTATTCGGTGGCTGAGGCATGAAAATCACTTGAACTAGTCATTCTCCATCTCCCACCTCTAACCCCATCTGTCACCGGATTGAGGTATTCGCTGGTGTTCTTTCAGTCACTATAGACTTGTTTTGTCTTTTCTGGAATTTCTTTATACATTTTATATAATATATATATGTATATTTAAGACAATGTCTCAGAGGCTGGAGTGGAGTGGCATAATCATGGGTCACTACAGCCTCAAACTCTTGAGCTCAAGCAATCCGCCCACCTCAACGTCCCAAGTAGCTGGGACTACAGGTGCACACAACCACACACAGCTAATTTTTAAATTTTTGTAGAGATGAGGTCTTGCTGTTTCCCAGGTTGGTCTTAAATTCCTGAGCTCAAGCAATCCTCCTGCCTCTGCCTCTCAAAGTGTTGGCATTATAAGCATGAACCATGGTACCCAGCCTGGAATTTCTTATTAAAGAGGGCATACTGTGTGAACTTTATGTATGGCTGCTTTTGCTCAGCATAATATTTTTTGAGTTTCATTCATGCTATTGCATGCATTCATAGTTCATTCCTTTTTGTTGATAGAATTTCACAGAATATCTAGTGTCCTTTTGTGACAGCCAGCATTTTCTCCTTTATCCCATACTTTGGTATTTTTATTCTCTGAGGAATATCTTCACATAACTGAACCATTTAGTTTGATCAGTGTGAAAACTGATTACATTCCATACTCTGAATTGCCAATCCCTGAAGGCCTCTATCCTCCTATAATGTCTTTTAGAAATAAGCTGATCCAACAAATGGGAGTTAGTTGGAAGGAATTTTTGCCCTATATCTTGGTGACTCTACTTCTCAATCCTATCCTCTGAGGCAGTGGAGCTTCAAAAATTGTCTCTAAAGGGACAAAAAAAAGAAAACGGATACACATGGAGGATCTCAGTTCCTCATTTTGTTGCTCATTTTAGTGGCCCATTTCTACCTAAATTAACTTACACTCTTTTTTATGCAGCAGGCTCCAAGACTCAACCTTCTTTTGAAGAGTGGAAGGGAAGCAAAAGTCTGAGAACCAGAGATGAAGGTTGAGGAAACTAGAACTAGAGATTTCAGCTCAAAGCCCTACAGAGAATGATTCAGGAAAGCTCAGTGGGAAATGGCAGTGACTTTCAGTAATTTCTGGGAAAGTTCTAACCAATAGCCTTAGCAGTAAAGCATGTAGTTCTCAAACACTCAATAAGAAGTTGCTATGGATCTCACCTTGCTCTGCAGTTTGACTATAAATACCTCTGGAAAATAATGGCCTCTGCTTCTCTTACAACTTCCAAATTTTGAGCAAAATGCTCTCACTGAAAAACTTTAAGATAGAACTATACTGATAAGGGGATTCTGGAAAATGGCCTCCCAGTGTCTTCTCTGCATTTATAGAACAATTAAAAACGTCAAATACGAGAAAACTGCAGAATCATAAAAAAATAAATAAATCATGTCTCTTGCAGCCACGTGGATGCAGTTGCAGGCCATTATCCTAAATAAATTAATGCAGAAACAGAAAACCGAATACTGCATATTCTCACTTACAAGTGGGAAGTAAACACTGGCTACACGTGGACATAAAGATGGGAACAATAGCCACTGGGGACTACTAGAGAGGGAAAGGGGAGTGATGGTTAAAAAATGACCTATCAAATACTACGCTCACTACCTAGGTGATGGGATCATTTGTAGCCCAAACTTCAGCAATGTGCAATTTACTCACGTAACAGACCTGCACATATACCCCTTAAACCTAAAATAAAAGTAGAAAAAAAAAGCCATATGTGGTATTGAGTTGGCAACATACAATTCAAAGTAGCTTCTTTGAAAAAAACCAAAGCCATGGTTTCAGAAATTCCAAATCATCGCTTCTATCACTGGCTCTACCCAAAGAGTGATACCAGTGTTGGAGACATGTTAGGAGAAGTCGAAACTATCTAGGGTCAATGGTCTCGTTGTCTGAAGTGTTATCTGAGCTCATTGTCTCACAATCAAGAAAATTAGTAAGTGTGGACACAAGGGTGAGGTTTGAGCGAAAGTTTAATAAGCAAAAGAAAGCTCTCCACAGTAAAAAGGAGGCCAAAATGGATTGCCGTTTCTACAGTTCAATCCAAAAGCTTTTATGAGAAACTCCCCTCGTCTCTGTAGTTGTTTGTGTAACTTCCCATATCTGTGAAGCTGTCTGTGCAACTTTCCTTATCTGTAAATCTGTGGGTATGTCTTGGGTAGCACAAAGTACAACTTCTGTTGTTTGTGTAACGGTAGGTCTGTTTCAGGTAACTCCCCACCACCCCTGTGCGAGTTCCTAGGAAACCCACTATGTATTGCCTGAAAGCATGAGGAAACTTTTTCCTGGGGGCTTACTAATCCGCAAAGAACAAAAGGCTTCTATGCTGGGCCTTGCTTTCTCATCAGTGCAGCTGCAGTTTGGTTTTTCTTCAGGCTACTCTTTTCGTCCCTGAAGCTGTGATTTTTCAGGCTGTTTCACTGAGGACTAGCTTTAGCCGTCTGCCTGATTTTTCCTTTTCTTCTCCCTCGAGATGAGACTCATTTTGCACCTTCTTGTTCAATTTATCCCCATTATATAGGACTGTTTGAAGTTCCTGGACATTATGGACACTTAAATCCATGAGATCCATTCATGTGGGTTCAGACTCCTTTGGTGCCCTGGTTAGAAAGCGCGGTTCTACAGGGCGCAGTAATTTGGTTTCTGAAGGAGTAAAGAATTAAGAAAGAACAATAAACATAAGAAGATATGTTCTATTGCTATTAAAGTAATTTAATTTTCCTACGAGGTGAGAAGTAGATCTATGTGTTAAGATGTAGGTTTATGTCCCAGGGTGAATAAGATCTGTACTACATGGTTCTTTAGGATAAATTCTTTTTTACTTACCAAATCCCAGAGCCTGGAAAGAGAAGTATATTCATTCATTCATTCATTCATTTATTACCTCAACAAACAGAGCTCTAAGAACTTGCAATACTTAATAGAAGTGGATGTAACTGGCATGCTCCTGGAAATTAAGTGTTTGTAGTTTCATTGATTACAGAGAATGAGATCTATACATTGGAAGTTTCAGTGAGGAAGTACATTTGGATCTTAAAACATATAATAGGGGATTCTAAGGGTTTAGCGGGTAAAGGATGCTTTTCTTTATAAACTTTCCTCTACTTATTTCTCACTGACAACATTAAAACTCCCAAAATCAGTCAACCACAAAGAATTTAAGTTTCAACAACCAAAAAATTAAAGATCTTTTCCAGTCTAGGAGGGTATTTTTAGGAAAAGCGGGCTTGACCCTCTAGGTAAATGTTTTATCTTTGGCCTGTGGCTTCATAAATTATGGGCAGACTTCTTTTTTTCTTTTTTCTTTTTTTTTTTTCAAAGATAGAGTCTTGCTCTGTCGCCCAGGCTGGAGTGTAGTGGTGAGATCTCGGCTCACTGCAACCTCTACCTCCCTGGTTCAAGCAAGTCCCCTGCATCAGCCTCTTGAGTAGCTGGGATTACAGGCATGTGCCACCATGCTTGGCTAATTTTTTATTTTTGTATTTTTAGTAGAGACAGAGTTTCACCGTGTTGGCCATACTGGTCTCAAACTGACCTCAGGCAGTCCGTCTGCCCCGGCCTCCCAAAGTGCTGGGATTACAGGCATAAGTCACGGCGCCAGGCTTGTTTAACATTCTCGTAGTTATACTTTAACTAATTTTAATAGTGTAACTCTTATAAATGAATACAGTGGTTCAATGCAGGATTACTCTTTTAATTATCAAAAAAATAATGTTGTTTTTGGGAGTAGTTGGGTGTGAAATACGAAAAGATGAAGCTTTCAGAACAAATGGAAAATAAGATTCTAGGAGCAGAACATGGAAAACGATTTTTTTAATAATTTAAGAGTCTCAGAATCATTCAGTGATAATACTAGTAGCACACTTTTGGTAATAAATAAAAGTAGCTTGCAAATTTGGATATTAAATGAGAATTTCATATTGCCCATGAATTGCCATAAAGGTTCAAAATATAAGGCATTGTATGTCAGTCTAAGCATTGTCACCAACAACTGAAAGTAGATGCATTTATATCATGCTTACAAAGAGCTGGAAGTATTGATTCTAAAACCAGAAACAAGAGGAGTGGGATAGAGAAAAGAAAAACTGTGGTTTGATTACCTTCCTGAAGCCAAGTTGAAATCCCTACACAAAGAATTTGTTCTTTTCCTCGCTTGGAAGCTTGCTGAATGACTGAATATACTGACCCACACTAGTGCTGCTCAAGGAGAAGACTGTGCCTTATTTCCCATGATCAGAATTACTTAACATAAATTTGCTATGTAGAAAAGGAACTAGAATTGAGAAAAAGACTTTGAGATAAACCTTATATTAACCAACCTATATTAACCAATGGTTTTAATGACATTATGTTGATAAGGAACAACTCTAGATTTGTTTTCATAACAATTTTAGAAAACCACTGGGTCTTATATACAAAAAGCACATGTTTATTATATGCAGTATTTATTCAGCATAATGACTCATTTTGAGTCAATACACATTTTAAAAGCTTTATTGAGGTGGTATGCAAGAAACTGCATAGATTTAAAGAATGTAATATAAGCTTTGACACGTACAAAATATTTTATATTTTCTTTTTCTTTCTTTCTTTTTTGAGTCAGAATCTCTCTGTGTTGCCCAGGCTAGAGTGCAGTGACATGATCTCAACGTGCGTGAACTGCAACCTCCGCCTCCCAGGTTCAAGCGATTCTTGTGCCCCCGCCTCCGAAGTAGCTGGGATTACAGGCATGCACTACCACACCTGGCTATTTTTTCTATTTTTAGTAGAGACAGGGTTCGCCATGTTGTCCAGGCTGGTCTCAAACCCCTGGGCTCAAATGACCCACCCACCTCGGCCTCCCCAAATGCTGGGATTACAGGTGTGAGCCACAGTGCCCAGCCTTATTTTATGTTTTCTAAGAATTATATAAAGCTGAATTCATCACTGCAAATACAATATTGAACATATCCAGCACTACCAAAAGTTTCCTGGTGCAACATTGTATCCCTGCTTACTATACCTCTGTCACTATCCTTCAGCAATCACTTGCCTGCTTTATGTCACTGTATATTACATTTCTATTTACTATCACATTTTCTAGAATGTTATAGGAATGGAATAATGCAGTATTCTTTTTGACTAGGTTTCTTTCACCCAGTCTAATTATTTTGAGATTCGTCCATACTATTGCCTATATTAACAGTTTCTTTCTTTCTTTCTCTCTCTTCCTTTCTTTCTCTCTCTCTTTCTTTCTCTTTCTTTCTTTCTTTCTTTTTTCCTTTCTTTCTTTCTTTCTTTTCTTTTCTTTTCTTTTCTTTTCTTTTTTGAGACAGGGTCTTGCTCTGTCACCCAGGCTGGAGCGCAGTGGTGCAATCTTGGCTTACTGCAGCCTCCACCTCCCAGATTCAAGTGATTCTCATGACTCAGCCTCACAAGTAGCTGGTTGTCTTTCAACTAGTAAATTCTATCTGAGCATTTGCAAGATCTAATCTAAATCAAAACTACCTCATGCATCATCAAGGATGGAGAGAAAAATTACAGATCTGCTATTAATGCTTTCATTCTCAGCAATTTTGATTTTGTACAATGATCATTCCCTTTCAAAACCGATAATGTGTTATATGAAAAAAGTTATATATGGAATCATTAGAAACATTACAACTGAATATTTAATTTTTTCTTAATTTTCAAGGTGCCTATTTGATTCTGTAATTGAAACAGAACCATAAAAATACTTCATTAAATGTCTTCTACATGCTTAAGATGTTATCATAGCTATCACTTCATAATTTTCTAGCAATGTATTATTAAAACTGAGTGGTAGAATAAAGGAATTGAACATAAATTAAGATTCGATACAGTACTGTGGTAAACAAGAATAGCTTTTGCCTGCTTTTGTCTATATACAGGAAACCAGAGAATGAATAAAGATGATAATAACATTCCTATGTCAATAAGAAATATAAATCAGTTCTGTTCATACATTTGAATGTCTTAGATATGTGATCATGACAATGATGACAATGACAAAAAAAGATGAAGATGGTGATGAAAATGAAGATACAATGATGGTCCTGGGGATGAAAGTCTTATACCATTAACCAATTACATCACCTGAAGAAAGTTATCTGAGATCATGGGGCCTGAGTTTTCTCAGAGATAAATGAATACATGAAAGAATATTTTCATATTTCATACTGAAAATCAAGTGATACTATAATTTTGTATTATGAAGATATAGTCTAGATTTTCAGAAAGTGGAGATGAGATTTGTATACTGAATAAGAATTAACGCCTAAGCATTAGGCTGTTTCAGAACTTCTGAAGAAAAATAAATCTCATTTACTTGGGATCAAATCTCTCTCTCTCCCTTTCCCTCTGTGTCTCTCTCACACTGTCTTCCTCTTTCTCCCTCTCCTTATCTCTCCCCATACTGTTTTTATCCAGATGCATGAATATAATAAGATTAAAACTAGTGGGCAAATTGTTTCTCTGGAGGACATCAAAGGATTATCTTAATTCAAAAGCACAATGCAAGAGTCCGAATTGCTGTATACTGTGGAGTAAAATGACCTTCCTTAAAATCATTTACTGTATATGTGGTTGGGAGTGAAAATGGAGAATTAAGCCCAATCCCTCCCATTCAATTATTCTCACAATCCAAAAGTTTATTAAAATCTCTAATTTCTTTCTTGCAAATATCTTTGACTCTTTACCTGTATTCTAGTCCCACTGTCACATTGTCTTTTTTTTTTCTTTTCTTTTCTTTTTCTTTTCTTTTTTTTTTTTTTTTTAGACGGAGTCTTGCTTTGTCACCCAGGCTGGAGTGCAGTGATGTGATCTTGGCTCACTGCAACCTCCACCTCCCGGGTTCAAGCAGTTCTCTGCCTCAGCCTCCTGAGTAGCTGGGATTACAGGTGCCCACCACCACACCCAGCCAATTTTTTTGTATTTTTAGTAGAGACAGGGTTTCACCATCTTGGCCATGCTGGTCTTGAACTCCTGACCTCATGATCCACCCGCCTCAGTCTCCCAAAGTACTAGGATTACAGGTGTGAGCCACCGCGCCCGGCCTCCTGGGCTGCATATTAAACATAGACCACATTAACTCTATCCCAGAAATATTGACTTCAGAAGCAGTAAAAATGATAACTCAAAATTACATTTACAAAACTCTCTAGGTCAAGCTTGTCCAACTCACCGCCCATGGGCCATATGAGGCACAGGACAGCTTTGAATGTGGCCCAACATCAATTTGTAAACTTTCTTAGAACACTGTGAGATGTTTTTGCAATTACTTTAAACTTCATCAGCTATCATGAGTGTTAGTGTGTTTTATGTGTGGCCCAAGACAATTCTTCTTCCACCGTGGCCTAGGAAAGCCAAAACATTGGACACCCTGATCTGGGTGATTCTTGAAAATCAAACCTTTGAAAATTTCTGATATGATAGATTTAAGTCCAAAATACTATCCTGGCAAACAGGTCCCTTTATGCTTTCACCCTTCAACCTCCCCAAACTTATTGTTGACTTTACTTTCATCAGCACACAAAAATATTAGTTGTACCACATTCTTGAATTGTTCAAAAATTTAAGTGCTATCCTTTATTGAGTGGCAAATAGTTCTAATAGCATATATTTACTGAGCAATGAGGTATGGGGTACATTTCTCCCACTCTACATATGGAGAAACTAAGGCATAAAAAGTGTGCATGATCTGCGTAGTGTTCCAGAGTTGTAGAAAAACTTTTACTGAACCTAATTGAATATCCTGAAGCCATTTTCTAAATGTGGTTATCTAATACCGCTGTGTTATTTGCATATATTTATATCTCAGTCATCTTTCCTTATGTATATTTTTAGTCTTAGCATAATTATTACTTTCTCCTGAAAGGCCTCTCTTATCTCTAAAATTCCATGGAATCCATCCTTTCTGCCCCAAAAGTGTTTTTGTAGACCTTTATTACAACATGAATTAGCTGCTGTATATCAATACAGTCATGTCCCACATAATAACGTTTTGGTCAATGACAGACTGCATGTACAATATGGCCCCATAATATTATAATACCTTACTTTTACTGTACCTTTTCTGTATTTAGACATGTGTAGATGTATAAGTACTTACCATTGTGTTACAATTGCCTACAGTATTTACTACAGTAACATGCTGTACAGGTTTGCAGCCTGGAAACAACGGACTATACTATATGGCACAGGTGTGTAGTAAGCTGTACCACCTAGGTTCCTGTAAGTACACTGGGATGTTTGTACAACAGAATTGCCTAGCGATACGTTTCTCAGAAGTATCTTCATTGTTAAGTAATGTTTGATTGTATTTTGTTTATGTGTTTATGTTCTTTAAACACTGAAAGCTTCTTAAAGGTACTGATTGAACAGTTCACAATGTCTGCAATAACATAGATTAAAATAAATACATAGTGAACTAGTTATCAAATTACATATGCCAAATTACATTTATACAAGGCATATTTTATTCGAAGTCATGGTTTCTGGAAACTGATACGCCATAAAGAGGTGTTATTTAAAAGTTGGATTAAAGAATTGAAGAAAGTTATTGTAGCAGTGTGAAACATTTCATGAGAAAGAATATAATGTAAGAGGGGAACTGAGCTATAAAGTTCTTCAGGAGACTATCCTATGTGAGATAACTCTTAAGGTGGGAGAACATGATCAAATAAATGTACCAAACATGTTTTCCAGTTTTTCTACCTTATCAGTTATCAGTTATAGGATAGTCTCTTAAAGAACTTCACGGCTCAGTTCCACTCTTTCTTCGATTCTTTAATCCAACTTAATTAATTAATTAATTAATTTTTGAGACAGAGTCTCACGCTTGTCACCCAAGCTGGAGTGCAGTGGCGCCATCTGGGCTCAATACAACCTCCGCCTCCCGAGTTCAAGCGATTCTCCTGCCTCAGCCTCCTATGTTCTTTATAACACCATTGAAAATCCCTGAAGAAATATTACTTTCGATCCTTTCTACATATAAGAATTCTATTTAGTCCCAGTTTGTATTATTTTTCTGTTATATTAAATGCGTCAGTCTACTTCATTATATTGATGCAACAGTATATTAATAAAATTGATTTCAACACTTATTAGTATATAACTATAAAATTAATGTATTAAAACACATTTATAAAGCATGAAAATTCAGTAGCCAAATTTAACTCCCTGAATTGCATTTACTGTGCATTTGCCTTAATTTCTGATTTTAGACTAAGTTAAAATTATAGCTTACCTTTTTGGATCTATTATTCATTTCTTTCTATGTGCATGGAAGAGACGCATGCTAACATAATTAGTGACAATTTTACTCATTTTATGACCATATTTTGTTATCCAATAGGCAGATTTATTACCAATGATTTTTGTGGGAGAGGCAATGGGTACATATTGTGTTTCTGTAGAGAATTTCCACATTTCCTCAAGTTCATCCACACTATGAAGATTGAGACTCGGGTATTAATAATTTTCATGGGTATCTATCTTTCATTCCAAATAAGTTAAACTTTGTGAAATTTTGTTATTACAATTGGGATTGCCATCACTCAAAGCCTCAAACAAGATAGATACATATTCTTTGAAATATAATAAAATTAGGAAGTGAAAATTAAAATCAAGGCATTATTTGATGAAAGATAAACAATTCTTGCAAGAAAGAGATATTGTATATTACCAATTGTACATTTATAAAATGCTGCAGTTTTATTGTTTTTACTTACTACAAACTCAAGGGAATCTATTGAAATAAAACAAAGACAAACTTGTCTCTGGGGTTCGTGTTACAAAAACACTAATTATCAGCAATAAAAGGCACCACTCTAGGCTAGTTTAGCTGAAGAGAAAGTATCCCAGAGGAGTCCTGTAAGTGATTTAGAAAAATCAATGAGATATTTAACAGTAACATCAGCAGTTCACTGTCCAGGGCAACATCGGACAATCTTAAACTGGTTTACACATGTATCAGAATAAACTACCGACACATAAAAAAACACTAATCTTGTTGGAAGAGTTTTGAATACTGATTCAATCTCCTTAATCATTACTGTTCTGGTTAGGTTTTCAATTTATCCTATGATGATGTTTATGTGGGCAATAAGCACATGAAAAGATGCTCAAAATCGTTAGATATTAGGGAAATGCAAAATCAAAACCACAATGACATACATACCACTTTGCAGCCACTAGAATGGTTACTGTGCGCGTGCGCGCACACACACACTCATATATATATATAAATTGTCTTGTGTGTGTATATATGTACATATATATATATATAATTTCTCTACCAGCAATGTATAAAAATTCTAATTTATCTATATCACCAATGCATGCACACACACAAATATATATAACATATAATATGTAAATATATATAATACACAAATATATATATTATATATGTGTATGGATTGCACATATATATGTGCATGCATGGTGATGTAGAGAAATTGGAACCCTCGTACATTGCTGGTGGGAATGTAAAATGGTGCCAATACTATGGAAAACAGTGTAGCAACTTCTTAAAAAGTTAAATATAAGGGTCGGGCATAGTGACTCACACCTGTCATCCCAGCACTTTGGAAGGACAAGTCGAGAGGATTGCTTGAGCCCAGTAGTTCAAGACTAGCCTGACAACATAGCAAAACCCCCATCTGTACAAAAAATAAAAGTAATTAGCCAGAAACAGTGACATGAATCTGTAGCCTGTTACTCAAAGACTGAATGGGGAGGATCCCTTGAGCCCAAGGACTTGAAGTTGCCATGAGCTATGATCACACCACTGCATTTCAGCCTGGACAACAAAGTGAGACTCTGTCTCAAAAAAGAGAAACCAATGAACAGTTAAATATAAACTTACCTATATTCCACAAATTGTATTTCTAGCAATTGAAAACATGTTCACAAAAAAATTTGTACATAAACATCAATAGTTTAGAGAAGAACAGGAATGACCTGATAGAGCTGAAAACCATAGCACAAGAACTTCGTGAAGCATACACAAGTGTCAATAGTCAAATTGATCAAGCAGAAGACAGGATATCAGAGATTGAAGACCACCTTACTAAAATCAGGTGTGAAGACAAGATTAGAGAACAAAAGAGTGAAAAGGATGAACAAAGCCTCCAAGAAATATAAGACTATGTGTAAAGACCAAACCTACGATGGACTGGTGTACCTGAAAGTGATGGGGAGAATGGAACCAAGTTGGAAAACACTCTTCAGGATATTATCCAGGAAAACTTCCCCAACCTAGCAAGAGAGGCCAACATTCAAATTCAGGAAATACAGGGAACACCACTAAGATACTCCTTGAGAAGAGCAACACAAAGACACATGATTGTCAGATTCTCCAAGGTTGAAATGAAGGAAAAAATGTTAAGGGCAGCCAGAGGGAAAGATCAAGTTACCTACAAAGGGAAGCCCATCAGATTAACAGTGGAACTCTCTGCAGAAACCCAACAAGCCAGAAAAGAGTAGGGGCCAATATTCAACATTCCTACAGAAAATAATTTTCAAGCCAGAATTTCATATCCAGCCAGACTAAGCTTCACAAGTGAAGGAGAAATAAAATCCTTTACAGACAAGCAAATGCTGAGGGATTTATGTCACCACCAGGCCTGACTTACAAGAGCTCCTGAAGGAATAACAAATATAGAAAGGAAAGAGCGGTACCAGCCACCACAAAAACACACCAAAACATAAAAACCAATGACACTATGAAGAAACAACATCAGCTAATATATAAAATAATCAGCTAGCATCATAAAGACAGGATCAAATTTACACATAACAATATTAACCTTAAATGTAAATGGGCTAAATGCCCCAGTTAGAAAACACAGAATGGCAAATTGGAGTCAAGACCCATCAGTGTGCTGTATTCAGGAGACCCATCTCACGTGCAAAGACACACATAGGCTCAAAATAAAGGGATGGAGGAATATTTATCAAGCAAATGGAAAGCAAAAAAGAAATCAGGGGTTGCAATCCTAGTTTCTGATAATACAGACTTTAAACCAACAAAAATCAAAAAAGACAAAGAAGGGCATTACATAGTGATAAAGGGATCAATGCAACAAGAAGAGCTAACTAGCCCAACTACATATGCACCCAATACAGGAGCACCCAGATTCATAAAACCTTCTTAGAGACCTACAAAGAGACTTAGACTCACACACAATAATAGTGGGAGACTTTAACATCCCACTGTCAATTTTAGACAGATCAACGAGACAGAAAACCAACAAAGATATTCAGAACTTGAACTCAGCTCTGGAGACATCTACAGAACTCCCTACCCCAAAACAACAGAATATACATTTTTCTCAGGGCCACATAGCACTTATTCTAAAATCGACCACATAATTAGAAGTAAAACACTCCTCAGCAAATGTAAAAGGACAGAAATAATAATAAACAGTCTCTCAGACCACAGTGCAATCAAATTAGAACTCAAGATTAAGAAACTCACTAAAAACTGCACAACTACATGGGAATTGAAAAACCTGCTCCTGAAAGACTACTGGGTAAACAACAAAATTAAGGCAGAAATAAATAAACACGTTCTTTGAAACCAATGAGAACAAAGAGACAATGTACCAGAATCTCTGGGACACAGCTAAAGTAGTGTTAAGAAGGAAATTTATGGCACTAAATGCCCAGATCAGAAATCTGAAAATATCTGAAATTAATACCCTAACATTGCAATTAAAAGAACTGGAGAAGCAAGAGCAAACAAAATCAAAAACTAGTAGAAGACAAGAAATAATTAAGATCAGAGCAGAACTGAAGAAGATAGACACACGAAAAACCCTTAAAAGAACTCAATGATTCCAGAAGCTGATTCTTTGAAAAGATTAACAAAATAGATAGACTTTAGCTAGACTAATAAAGAAGAAAAGAGAAGAATCAAATAAATACAATTTAAAAATCATAAAGGGGATATCGTCACTGATAGCACAGAAATACAAACTAACATCAGAGAATACTATAAACACCTCTATGCAAATAAACTAGAAAACCTAGAAGGAATGGATAAATTCCTGGACAAATACATGCTCTCAAGACTAAACCAGGAAGAAATTGAATCCCTGAATAGACCAATAACAAGTTCTAAAATTGAGGCAGTAATTAATAGCCTACCAACCAAAAAAAGCCCAGAACCAGACAGATTGACAGCCGAATTTTGCCAGAGGTATGAAGAGGAGCTGGTACTTCCTTCCAAAACTATTCCAAACAATAGAAAAAGAAGGACTCCTCCCTAACTCATTTTAGGAGACCAGCATCATCCTGATGCCAAAACCTGGCAGAGATACAACAAAAAAAGAAAACTTCAGGTCAGTATCCCTGATGAACATCGATGTGAAAATCCTCAATAAAATACTGGCAAACTGAATCCAGCAGCACATCAAAAAGCTTATCCACCACAATCAAGTTGGCTTCATCCCTGGGATGCAAGTCTGGTTCAATGTATGCAAATCAATAAACATAATCCATCACAGAAACAGAACCAATGACAAAAACCACATGATTATCTCAATAGATGCAGAAAAGGCCCTCGATAAAGTTCAACACCTATTCATGCTAAAAACTCTCAATAAACTAGGTATTGATGGAACATATCTCAAAATAATAAGAGCTATTTATGACAAAACCCATAGCCAGTATCATACGGAATGGGCAAAAGCTGGAAGCATTCCCTTATAAAACTGGCACAAGACAAGAATGCCCTCTAACACCACTCTTATTCAGCATAGTTCTGCCCAGGGCAATCAAGCAAGAGAAAGACATAAAGTGTATTCAGATAGGAAGAGAAGTCAAATTGTCTCTGTTTGCAGATGACATGAATGTATATTTAGAAAACCCCATCATCTCAGCCCCAAAACTCCTTAAGCTAATAAGCATCTTCAGCAAAGTCTCAGGATACAAAAACAATGCAAAAATCACAAGAATTCCTGTACAGCAACAATAGACAAGCAGAGAGCCAAATCATGAATACACTCCCATTCACAATTGTTACAAAGAGAATAAAATACGTGGGAATACAACTTACAGGGGATGTGAAGGGCCTCTTCAAGGAGAACTACAAACCACTGCTCAGTGAAATAAAAGAGGACACAAACAAATGGAAACAAGTTCCATGCTCATGGATAGGAAGAATCAATATAGTGAAAATGGTCATACTGTCCAAAGTAATTTACAGATTCAATGCTATCCCCATCAAACTACTATTGATTTTCATTACACAATTAGAAAATTCTACTTCAAATTTTACATGGAACCAAAAAAGAGCCCGCATAGCCAAGACAATACTAAACAAAAAGAACAAAGCTGGAGGCCTTATGCTACCTGACTTCAAACTCTACAAGGCTACAGTAACCAAAACAGCATGGTACTGGTACCAAAACAGATGTATAGACCAATGGAGCACAACAGAGACCTCAGAAATAACACCACACATGTTGTACAACAATCTGATCTTTGACAAAGATGACAAAAACAAGCAACAGGGAAAGGATTCTCTATTTAATAAATGGTGCTGGGAAAACTGGCTAGCCGTATGTGGAATAAGACTTAAATGTAAAACACAAAATCATAAAAACCCTAGAAAAAAACCTAGGCAATACCATTCAGGGAAGACTTCATGACTAAAACACCAAAAGCAATTGCAACAAAAGCCAACATTGATAAATGGGATCTAACAAATCTAAAAATCCTCTGTACAGCAAAAGAAACTATCATCTGAGTGAACCTAAATTTTCTCCCATTCTTTAGGCAACCTAAAGAATGGGAGAAAATTTCTGCAATCTACCCATCTGACAAAGGTCTAATATCCAGAATCTACAAGGAACTTAAACAAATTTACAAGAAAAAAATAAACAACCCTGTCAAAAAGTGGGCAAAGGATATAAACAGACATTTCTCAAAAGAAGACATTTATGCATCCAGGATATATATGAAAAAAAGCTCATCATCACTGGTCATTAGAGAAAAGGAAAAAAACACTGCAATGAGATACCATCTCATGCGTTAGAATGGTAATTATTAAAAAGTCAGCAAATAACAGATGCTGGTGAGGGTTTGGAGAAATAGGAACGCTTTTACACTGTTGGTGGGAGTGTAAATTAGTTCAACCATTGTGGAAGACAGTGTGGGGATTCCTCAAGGATCTAGAACCAGAAACACCATTTGACCCAGCAATCCCATTACTGGGTATATACCCAAAGGATTATAAATCATTTTACTATAAAGACACATGCACACATATGTTTATTGCAGCCCTATTTACAATAGCAAAGACTTGGAACCAACCCAAATACCCACCAATGATAGACTGGATAAAGAAAATGTGGCACATAAACACCATGGAATACTATGCAGCCATAAAAAAGGATGAGTTCATGTCCTTTGCAGGAACATGGATGAAGCTGGAAGCCATCATTCTCAGCAAACTAACACAGAAAACCAAACACTGAATGCTCTCACTCATAAGTGGGAGTTGAACAATGAGAACACATGGACACAGGGAGGGGAACATCACACACCAGAGCTGGGCCTGTTGGGGGGTGGTGGGAAAGGGGAGGGAGAGCATTAAGAAAAATACCTAATGCATGCAGGATTTAAAACACAGACGACAGGTCAATAGGTGCAGCAAACCACCATGAAACATGTATACCCTATGTAATAAAACTGCACGTTCTGCACATGTATCCCAGGAAAAAAAAAAAGAATGCCCTGTAGCATTGTAACTAATGAAAATAGTAACAATAAAATTCCCTAAATTTTAATCAATAATATTATTAAATTACATATAAGTATTTCTCTGGTATTCTATGCAACTAATACACAAAGATGACTCTGTTTAGATAACTTGAGAAGGAATGATATTCATTATGTCTGGTTAACTAAAAAATAAATAAAAAAATACAGCATATTTTCTGTGATAAAAATTGCATAACTGTACAAAGAAAAAAAACTCTTCTCTCTGAATGTGTTACTGTGACTGTTTATTGATGAATATACAGAACAATACCTGGTAGAACATACTATAAATGCTTAATACTGGTTTATTTGAAAACTTGAGGGAAAATGAAGGTTTGATGGGAAACATAAGGGCCATTCCATGTATGTGATATACTGCTGTGACACTTGATTCTCATAACCTTAATCATAAATTAGTTTTAAAATTAAAAATGAAATGCTGACGTTTTAAATACTTTTATGATTTTTTGTAATATTAAAATGTTTTATTTAGTCATTCATTCTGCTCAGTGCATATAGAGATGTATGAATGAATAAAGCATTGTTGGTACTACCCTCAAAGAGTGGTCCACTGTTGAGTAGTTCAGCTCTGGAATTAACCAGCCCCGAAGGAATGGAGAATAAATTATCTCCTGAGTGTAGACTCTGAGTGCCATGTGGGTATCAGGAAAATTAAGCATAGCCAAAGGGAAAGCAGATTGATTGTATAAGCTGTTGGTACATTTTTATCTTGTTACATTGCTTGGCTTTCCAAAATGGTATGTGATGACTCATTACTTCTTTTGAATGTCTCTCTCCATGCATCCTTCCTTTCTTCACTCTAGTCTCCCAGGGATCTATATGGTGACCAGAGAAGGTAAAATAGTGTTATCTTGGTTTAGTATTCAATCTTTATCTTATTCAGAGACCTTTGAACTGTTTTATCTTCCAATTTCTTAACTATTCCCTGAAAATTTACTTAAAGTCTCAGAATTACAATAATAGTTTCTTGGAGTTCAGGCCAGAGCAACATTTACATTTGCATGCAAAGATAAAAGATAAATTTATTTTTATTAATAACAGAGGCTGCTAAAAATCTTACATGTAATTCGGCCTATATTTTCTCAATGTGAGAGATTTTTACATAATAGAGACAAAGGTAAACTAAATGACAAAAAAAGTCTCCTGAAATGTATTATAAATGCATTATAGTTCATATTTTTAAATAAAATAAGAAAAATCTATAATTATATTTATGACTAGCATAATTATACCTATCACAAAGTATTTTTCTTATTTGTCAATAAATAGACAAAGTTTTATCTTTTTTATCCAAAAGTTTATTTTGTTGCAATAAATACCAGGGATTCCCAAATTATCATTTTAACATCTTTACTACTCTTAATTTTACATTTAATATGTTTCAGCATTGTTCAAATCACAGTAACAATCTCTGTCTTTTGATCTGCCAGCTTTGCTAATATGCTAATGAACAAATGTGTATTTTCTTGAAAGAAAAGAATGCTAATTAACAGAAAAATAAAACGAAAAGTAGGAAAAAATGCACAGTAATAGCTTTGATACTTATCACCCCCTGAGTGACTCAGTTCATGCTACAGAAAGAAGGTAATACAACAAATATTCAGAACTCATATCACAGACACAATGCCATTTGCTAAGGATAAGGAGAGAACAAGACAGGTAAAAGTCATATAGATTACATTTTAGAGATTTGTGGTTTCTATAAAGTAAATCCTACATAAAATTTATTCAATTATTTAGTCTTCAAAAAAGGAAGCCATGTGATTGTATGGCATCAAAAAAACTCCCTTATGAGTTGCTTCTTGTCATCAGGCAAGTTTAAGATTAAAAAGATTAAGTTAATATAGTTTTTTTAAAAAGTCCATTTTTAATTTAAATAACAAACAAGAAAATTATACACATGGATCATCAGTATGTTTAGAACTATATTATTGAGCTATATCTATGTGACAATCAATTTCTCTGGCTTGTGTTTTCTTTCCCATAAGTTAAAAAGTTTACTCTTGTTTGCAACCACAGCAACTCTAGTCTTATATTTCTGTGACTGCAAACACATTTATTTTTGTTGATCATATTTAGAAGAATATAAGTTAAGGATAAAAATAATCATAGCTACTATTAAGCTCAGAAATTGTGATTAGGTAATAAATTTAGACCAATAAAATTTATGTTTGTAAATAACATTGGAATTCAAACTAAAATCAGGTATTTCAGTCCTAAAAACACTGGAAACTGAAAAATCGTATGTAAAAATAAAAATGACATATATAATTTAAAAATATTGCTTTAGAAATCTGTAATTCAATGATATATTGCACATGTGGAAGATTTTATTAGATGAAGAGGTTTTATATAAAGTCACCAATAAGAAGACTTCATATATGTGAATACATGTTTTCATTTTAATAGAGGCTACGTAGAATTTTTCTGCTTTAATAGGAATGAGTGGATATTGCAAAAATTACTACAAGGAAAAGCATCCATTGCTTCATGTCACTGAAGCCAGTTATTACCAATATTTAAATTTTAATTCCTTTAAATTTCACTTATTCTTTTTGTGTGTTTTATTTTTCACCAACAGATCTTCTTGAAAGAAAAAAATCTCTGCATGAGAAACCACAAAACAATTACAGAGTTTGTACTCTTAGGCATATCAGACAGCCCAGAGCTTCAGATTGTAATTTTTATCTTTTTATTTAAAACTTACGTATTAAGTGTGACTGGCAATTTAACCTTTATCATCTTTGCCTTGATAGACTCTAGTCTAAAGATTCCTATATATTACTTCCTCTGGAATTTCTCCTTCTTAGAAATTACGTTCACCAGTGTTTCCATCCCCAAATTTTGGGGGGCAATTATTACTAAAGTCAAGACCATTTCCTATAACAACTGTTTAGCTCAATTATTTTTCTTCATCTTCATGGGTGCGTCTGAATTTTTTCTTCTAGCTGCAATGTCTTATAATCGTCATGTGGCCATCTGCAAGCCTCTCCACTACACCACCATCATGAACAAGAAAATTTGCACCCTGCTTGTCTTTAGTTCATGGCTGGGAGGATTTCTGATCATTTTTCCACCACTCACACTTATCTTCAAATTAGATTTTTGTGCTTCCAATGTCACTGATCACTTCTCTTGTGACTATTTCCCCATTTTACAACTCTCATGCTCAGACACGTGGCTTTTAGAGATGATTGGTTTTTACTTTGCCTTTGTTACTCTGCTGATTACCTTAGCATTAGTAATTCTGTCCTATGTGTGCATCATTTGCACTATTCTGAGAATCCCATCTGCCAATCAGAGGAAAAAGGCTTTCTCCACTTGCTCCTCTCATATGATCGTCATCTCCACCTCTTATGGAAGCTGTATATTCATGTATGTCAGGCCTTCAGCAAAAGAAACAGCATCATTGACCAAAGGAGTAGCTATTCTCAACACTTCAGTTGCCCCCATGCTGAACCCTTTTATTTACACCCCGAGAAACCAGCTAGTAAAACAAGCTTTTAAAGATTTGGTTCACAAAGTAGTGTTTTATAGAAACAAATGAAAGTATGTACTAACACGAATGAATGTCATCACAAAGATTCAATAAAGGAAAAATGAAGTTTTAACTTGTCCACTATCCTCCTATACCCATCTCACAACTACCAGAAATGCTGAGTTCATTTGCTTCCGTTTTCTTTTTAACTTGAAAGTGACTGTGTTGTGTCTTCCTTTAAAACCATCTATCAGTTCCATGTAACCACTAATTTCCAATTTTAGTTAAAAAGTCAGTGGCTATTGAACATAAATCACCTCGTTGATTATTCCGAACAATAAAAATGGTTGATACCATAGTGACTTAAAGAAGTAAACACATTTAATCAACTTACTCTTAAAATTTCTCTTCTTGGTTACTAATATAACAATTTTTTTCAAATGTTCTCCATATATGATATATGAAATGATATATGAAATAAATTACTATTTGCAACAGACGTTTTTTGCAAGCAGTTTTCATCCAATTCTTCCCACTCATCTGATGGACTTGAGTATTTATTTTCCTACTCACGAGTAATTGGAAGTTCATAATATACTCTATTCTCTAGTTATGCTGAAGGTACACACTATGTCTAATTTATATGTTCTCCTATTCATTGTGTTTTTGTTTTTGAAAATGCATAAAAAGATAAATATTTAGGCAGCCATCATTGCTCTCGGGCATGCTGAGAGTCTGATATAAACTTCCTAAATAATAATAGCTCCTCTATAGAGAGTACTTATTCTGTTCCATATGCTGGGGTAGGTACGTTCCATCTCATATCTCATTTAATCTTTATAGCTACATGCAAAATAGACATGGTTATCTGCTTTGTATAAATGTGTAAATCGATACTCAGAAAAGTTGTGTAATTTGCCTAAGGTAACTGAGTTATAGTACACAATATAATAGTCTATTTTAAAAAACAAACCAAAAAACTGGTCTTTGCTCTATTTTTACACATAGTGGAAACTCTGCAAGGACTTGCAAATTTTGCATAGCTTTTAGTAAGAATCTGCACAATTTTGTTGTGTTGTTCAGTTATACTATCTCATTTGGGCATGATTATACTATTATAGTCTAGACAGACACTAACTCCTAAAAATATATTTGGTATATAAATGGTAACATTAATCAATCAAAACAAGAAACTCTTCAACTGCCATTGCTAGTGAGCAATATAGTGAGCAGAGAAAAGGTGAGCAGTATTACAGTAGTAAAAGTTACTAGAAGGCAGATTAAAAATAGTGGAGGTAATGAAGTATGTAGTACAATGCAATAGTTTCCCAGTTTTACAAATGGCATAGAGTATTGCGTAGAGATCTGCATTAAGAATTAAGATATTTGATTGCTATCTCTATATGCCATATAATATCAAGGGAAAAAAATCTTCACACATAGTATTGTTTGTTTGTTGTTATTTTCTTTTCTGTCTCATTGGACACTGTCCCCCAAGCTTCCCTTTCCAATTTAAATCCTAATGTGTATTATGTTTTATATTCCTTAGTGTTTCGTGTACATTTCTCTTCTGGCAATTTTGATTCACTGAATTAGTCCCCTTGAGCCAGTGGCAGAGAGACTAGATAAAACATTAAGTACCTCGTGGTGACTAATATCTATGTGGAAACCATGCCAGACAGTTCTAAAACACTTTCAGATACTTTCTGTATTTTGTATTTTTGCTCCTTTCTCACTCTCTACTATCAAAGAAACATATCCCCTCTGGATAAAATGGGAAAATTAAGACAAAAACAGTGAAAATAGGAAGAAAATTTGTTCAATGAGAAAGTAAATGTTTTCAGAAATCCTGGTTTTACTGGATAGCAATGGCATCTGCTAATATTTTTACTATTCCAGCCATTCTGAATGTTAGTGAAACTATATGAAAATCAGAGGTAAGTAAAACCTATGGAAGGCAATGGAAATCTCTCAAATCATAGCATTGAATCATTACTTAACAGCTCAACTTTTAATCAATGTAAATAGGTGTTATACTTTGAAACCTGACATATTAAAGTGTATAAAAAGGATTAGCATGTCCTAGTATACCAGCTTATTCATTCTCTAATAATTAAAAGCAGGAAATTACTATCTCTGTCTCTGTGTTTTTAATCAAATATAGCTATACAGTACTGTGCTTAAGAGAACAGGCCAAGTAGTCTGAGTCTATACTTAATGTTTGCTAGCTATATGAATTAAGTTATATAATTTCTCTGAGCCTCAGCTCTTCATTTGGGAATAAGGATAAAAACTTCAGAAATATGTTATAAAGGCTAAGTGAGATAAAGAAAAAAAGTCCCTAGTTCCGAATAGATAGTGCCTTTAATAAATCAAAACTACAATGAATATTTTCCCAAATTAATTTCCAATAAACAAAAAATAAATAATGTAACTATTCCTAGAGCCTACTAAATGCTGCATGATTTATGGAACACTTATTTATAGTATTTCAATTAATTCTCAAAAACATCCTTGAAGTTTCAACTCTGTTTTAAACAGAGAAAACTGAAGTTTAAAGACATTAAGTAACTTACCCAAAGTCACAAATCCATTAAATGTCTCATTCATATCTCTCTAATGTTAAAGCTCATACTTTCTGTGATAATAAATTGGCCTTATAGGTCATAAATAAAAAATTAATAGTATGTTAATACCACAATTTTCTGTTAATTTATGTCCATTTCCTATCTTGTTTAAATTATAAATGGCTAGCTCATGAACCGAAGGAATGAGGTTATGAGTATTTGTTTTCCAGAAAACTTTACAGAAATGAATGTTACTATTTATGAAAGTAAGTGTGATTTGGTGACACCTCTTTTCCCTTGATTTGTTTCTATGCACACTTGTATGAAGGTTGAGAATTAAACCTGCCCATCATTATCGAAAGGAAGAAATATAAATTATTCATATTTCTCCAGGGAAATAGTCATCTAAAACTATAATAAAAACAGTCAAAAACAGATTTAGTAAAATAATTCTTTCAACCACTCAATGACTTTTCCTGAAGAACCACTGTTTCACTCAGGCCTACAGAATTTCTCAAAGTAATCCTTGTGTCATGGCCCACAACCTAGAATAACTGAGCAGTACCGAAGTGTATTTTAGCATAATTATAAAACTGAGCTATATATTGCCCACAACATTTAGCTAAATAATTTTCTTTTTCATTAGTATATTAACCTAAGCTCTAAATAAATCTTTAAATTTATAAAGTTGAAAAAAACACCAGGGTGATACCAGTAATATAGGTTTTGAAGATACGCTCTGCAAAATTTTTTCAGTGATCTCTATTAAAGTAAAGAAGAAATAACTGAGTAAACACAGAAAAATTTAAAAACTAGATCTTCAAAGTATTTGCATTGCTAAGGGAGGTCTCAACTCAGTGTAATTTAAAACCTTATTAAACAGTACACACACAGAGAGAGAGAGAGAGAGAGAAAGAAATAAAATGGAACCAATCAGCCCCTTATCTCAGTCTCTTAAAAGCACATCCCTAGATTCTTCAAACTGATTTACTCTCCAATAGTCCCTTTCTTACCAGGCACATCAAATAATTACCAATATCTATCCTAGTTTATTTAAAGGGTCATCGTTAATATTTACTTGATGGCAGACCAAGATATAGGGTTGTTTTTAGAAAGCTCTGAAGATGCTTTGTAGTCATTTTATTTAGCAATTATTAAGCATCACCCTTAATTTTCATTTTAAATGGCTCAAAGGATTTGTTGCAGGAATCTTTAGAAAACAAGTAAGTAATTTGTTGAAATGGTGGAAGGAAGTGAAAACTTAATAAACTAAGCCATATTCTTCCAGGAGAAAATATGGATTTGTATTCAGATATAAAAATCCAAGATAATGAATTAAATGCTTGGAGCTATTCCTCATTATCTGTATGAATACGTCCTGAGACCTTTTAATTCTCTAGGAATTGACTGCAACTTGTTAAACATTGAGGTTCAACCCTCTCAAAGGAAATGGATACTGATAATTTTTATCAAGCTTGTTTTATGTTGGCAAATGAATATAATTCATGAAACTTTCATAAACATTTCTACATAAAAGCATGATATACCACATCCAGTTCTTGTTATTGGATCACATATGACTAGAGCTTCTTTAAGCCTGTTTCCCTTGTCTTTGAAGACCAGCTATAGAAGTGTCTATTTTTTTGTGAAGTCTCTCATGAACCCTTCAAATAACGACTTACACCTTCCATCATAGCTTTTCCTATGTTCCCTCACAGCTTTCATTTGAAGCAAAAGAATGAGTCATGGTATTGTTATTGAGTAAAGTGTTAAAAAAAAAATAGCAGGGAATTTAAGAGGAAAACAGATATACAAAAAAGTTGAAATAAGGTGAATAATACAGTGTAATAGACCAGTAATAATATGATATATATATTTTTAAAACTTGAGTCTCTCATGTCAGTAAGTTGTTGAATAAAATTGAATCTTCAGATTGAATCTAAATCTTGTATATTTGATATGAATGTATTTTGTGACTTCAAAGTGTTAAGAAAAACTCAAGCTTTTAATGAAAAATAAACCCTGATGAAATAAGAGTGATGTTGCTGGAGCTGGAGTGAAGTGAATTGAAAGGATGAATTGTAAAAAAATTTAAAGACAGTAATTCGAAAATAACGTTTCTTGAAGTTTTCTTTAAACTTATGTATCAATGAAATGTGATTCCCTTTACATATCTTTTGTTTTAAATTTAGTCAATACGGTGAACTTGATCCAAATATGTAAACACATCTCACAAGGTAAGACATGTAAGAAAATACATCTTGTAAAACAAAGATAAAAAACTAAGTAAAATCCAGGCTAGAATATCAGCATAAAATAGCAAACTGCACTGATGGCAGCATGTGATTCAATAACAAACTCAACTTTAATTAATTAATTAATTAACTAGATGAGTGTTTCCTTTAAACCTACCATAACTATACTAAATACTGGATTATGCTGAAATAGCTTTGAAGATAAAATCCTGTTCTAACTCTCAAGAATGCACAGAATAACGGAGGAGTTAACAGGAGATTTCAGCCTATTGTAAGTGTGATGAGTTAGGAAGAATGAGCATAAGATTCTCATGCAATGCACACAGTGGGTATTAAACCTAGTGTTGTAGAAATAAGGACAGAGGTAATTTGGGATGTCATTACAATGTATTGCCCACAATACTTATACACACACACACACACACACATAAATACGCACATTCATATATGTATGTATAATATATATGCACACATATATGTATGTATAATATATATGCACATATATAATTTACTGCAAGCTTCAAGCACTTTTAGAAGGGTTATTACTAATGAAGAGCAGAGAAAATAACTGGCTATGAGTAGCAATGTTGATAAGCTATGAACATCACAGTGATCTAATCCTGGTTGAAGATAAGAGAAGTGGAGTGTGTGTGTGTGTGTGTGTGTGTGGTGGTGGTGGTGGTGATGAGGTGGAAGAGGCAGATACACCATGGTGGGAGAGGTCAGCGCCATGTAGACAAGGAAGAGCAAAGATTTATTTGCCTAGAATGCCTGACAGGTACTATGAAACCTGGTGACTTTTTTCCTATTGCTTTGTTGTTATTGTTCTCATGTGACTCTTTTGGTGCCAAATATAATTATTACTACTTATTTAAGACATAACGTTTTGGACAGGACATCTTCCCATTCCCAAAGATTTTCAGCTCAATGGTTAGGAAATACTTTCTCCATAGAACAAAGCCTCATACAGCTTTCACTAAATGCTTTAGCTTTCACTAAATTTCACTAAATATATTATATATATTTATTTATGTAAATATAAATTATATAAATATACATATTTATAAAGCATTTAGAAAGATCATAAGTAAGTTAATACATATTAAGTTATATAAAAGTTATTAAGTTAATATACATATTAACTTAATGCTCACAATAGCTCTATGAGATGCACTTGTATACAGTGGAAGAAACTACAGGTGAGGCTACTGAGACAGAGAAGTGTTAAGTGATTTTCAGATATAGTAAACAGGTTGGATTCATAACTAGATAACCTCACTCTTTTCTATGGAAATGTTTATGACAATATCATTTGTACTTTATTTTCAAAAAGAAAGAATTAAAAATTGCTATTTCAAAGCATGAATAAATAATTAAATCTTAGAGAATACTTATGTATCATCTTTTTAACTGAGGGCATCCTTCTCAAATTAATATCATATTATTTACTTATTTATTTCAACTAGGAAGCAAAATGGCTTCTATAGGAATAAAAGTCATAAAATGACACATAGGTAGGCTGAAATATCATGAAATATTGTAAGATATTCACATGCAATAAACTTCAGTTTTGGGCTCTTCCAGCTTACATTATTCTATACTTCTTCCTCTCCTGTATTCCAGACATCTGAAGTTGTTCATGGCAACGGCTTAAGTATTTCCAGCTTTCAATAAAGTGGACATGGGAGTTGGAAAATCTGAATATTCACGAAAGTTGATCAATGGCATCAAGGTTAAATAAAATATGGAGACAAATCTCTAAAATTTAAAACATCTTAGGTGGTAACCAAAAACTTCAACTCAAGGCATGTACACAGACCAGGTGGTTTTTCAGTATGTCCAAAGAACGAAGAGAAGGTTAGAAGCTGTATAAAAAAGAAACGTTACTTATTACTCTTCAAGAAAGTTCATTGACACTGGTAAGGTTTAGGGGAGCTGCCAAGTTTTGATTGGTAAGTTAAGGCAATGAGTAAAACTACCCATAGGATCACAGCAGGTAATTTCAGCAGCTATTAGATAACACTGATTTCAGGTTACAGCAGGCAATTTCAGCAGTCAGGCTTACACAGAATTACATTCTTAGAGCAATGCCACGTTCCCTCTGTGCTTCTTACCCCCTGGCATCTTGAACCTGTGGTGGCTGGGTATGACAAAAATGACCCAACCCAATCCATACAATCAACTTTCACAATGGCTAAGGACAAAGAACTCACTTAAAAAAAAAAAAAACTAGGCCAGACGCAGTGGCTCATGCCTGTAATCCCAGCACTTTGGGAGGCCGAGGCAGGCAGATCACCTGAGGTCAGGAGTTCGAGACCAGCCTGGCCAACATGGCAAAACCCCGTTTCTACTAAAAATACAAAAATTAGCAGGGCGTGGTGGCACATGCCTGTAATTCCAGCTACTTAGGAGGCTGAGGCAGGAGAATCACTTGAACCCAGGAGGCAAAGGTTTCAATGAGCCAAGACCGCACCAGTGCACTCCACCCTGGGTGACAGAGTGAGACTCTACCTCAAAAACAACAACAACAAACAAAACAAAACAAAACAAAAACAAACAAAAAATCTCAAGTATCTTCTCCATATTGAGAATTATCAGAGTAATCAAACTTTTACATAACTTGGAAACTTGTATAGGGATTGGTACAAGGATACAAAGGTGGTTCTGATTACAGAGGAAACTTATAGGCATGTCTCAGAAAGATAACAGGTGTTAAGTGGAGTCAGCAAAGTCTGGTTTCAAATTCCTCCCCTACCATTTCCAACTGTGATACCAAACTTTTATTTTTAACCTGTCTTATGTGAAGAGTTTTCACCTGTAAAAGAGTGTAAATTAAAGGACCACTGTTATTATCGGGTGGTGTTAAATTTCCCCTTGAAGTAGAAATGGCATACTATGTCAACCAAACTCCAGCTCTGTATTTGGATATTTGTTAATCCATAACTCTTCAAGTGTGTTACTTGTGCTTTCTCTTATAGGTCTGGCAGGGGAAAAAAGTAAGCAACTGAAGAATGAGAAACCATACAGAAATAACAGAGTTTATTCTTCTGGGATTGACAGATGACCCAAAGTTTCAGGTTGTGATCTTTGTCTTCCTGCTCGTCACCTACATGCTCAGCATCACTGGGAACCTGACCATTATCACCCTCACCCTGCTGGATTCCCACCTGCAGACCCCCATGTATTTCTTCCTCAGAAATTTCTCCATATTAGAAATTTCATTCACAACTGTCAGTATACCCAAGTTTCTGGGTAACATTATTTCAGGAGATAAAACCATTTCCTTTAATGATTGCATAGTTCAGTTATTTTTTTTCATTCTCTTGGGAGTCACAGAGTTTTACCTTCTGGCTGCCATGTCCTATGACCGCTATGTGGCCATCTGCAAGCCTCTGCATTACTTGAATATCATGAATCGAAGAGTCTGCACACTGCTTGTTTTTACTTCTTGGCTGGTTTCATTCTTAATCATATTCCCAGCACTCATGTTGCTCTTACAGCTTGATTACTGTAGGTCTAATATTATGGACCATTTTACCTGTGATTATTTTCCCCTGCTGCAACTTGCTTGTTCAGACACAAAATTCCTAGAGGTGATGGGATTTTCTTGTGCTGTGTTTACTCTAATGTTGACTTTGGCATTAATATTTCTGTCCTACATATACATTATCAGAACAATTTTGAGAATTCCTTCTGCTAGTCAAAGGACAAAGGCCTTTTCCACATGTTCTTCCCACATGATTGTCATCTCCATCTCTTATGGCAGCTGCATTTTTATGTACATTAAACCCTCAGCAAAAGATAGAGTGTCCTTGAGCAAGGGAGTGGCAATACTAAACACCTCAGTAGCCCCCATGCTGAACCCCTTTATTTACAGTCTAAGAAATCAGCAAGTTAAGCAAGCTTTCATTAACATGGCAAGGAAGACAGTATTTTTCACAAGCACATGAAATGGTATGACGTGACGAATTAGAGGCACAGGAAAGGATAATACGAGTTTTCAGTAGCTTCTTCCAATCAAAATGGCCTCTTTGCAATCTTCTGCATCATTTTCTTTTTCCTAAAAGTTTGCAAGCATATTTATTTAATATATTTCTCATTCGACTGAAAATAATTTTATTGTGTCTTCCTGACATCCCCTCCTTTGAACAATTTTTTTAAATTACAAGATTCAAAAATATTTTGAAAACTAAAATTATTCTTGAGTTTTCTTCAAGAAATAAAATTATACCTAGATACATTGGAATGGCTTTATAAATATCAATCTGATATTCTACTTGTTATACACAGAACATACAGTTTTATAATTTTAATTTATTCTTATAGAAATTCCCTTCACTATGCTACTGGTGTTCTAGGAAATATGTAAAAGATATGATATAATTTTTTAAAAATGTAAGTTAATTCATTTGAAAAGCAAAAAAACTTTCATTACTCATTTTAATTTCGTATGTTTGTGAAATTAATCTATTAATAAAGAAAAGAAGCCTAGACCATTATCAATATATACTTTTTTGTTATAAGTGCTAAGTGGATCTCCATATTTGTGAATCCTATAACGTTCTCTCTATAGAATGACAGATGATGAATAGACACATACACAAATACATATACAGATTTCATCCAACATAGAAATATAGTTATTTATATAACTATATATAATATATAACTAAGATATGTTAAGTTTCTGTGAGTGGAAAATAAGCTTCTTTCTATCATTACCTAAAAGTAATATGTAAATCTTCTTAAATTTTAGACTAGTTTAAAACAGGATATGTATTCAAACTATTTTGTACGTGAACAAAATTATGTAAGGTTTAGTTTTATACAAAATAAAAGCTTCACAACGAAGCAAAAGTTTTTTAGTATATCTAAAATTATGATTTTTATCTGTTAAAATTTTGCTTCCTTGTACTTAACATCTTAATAAATGTCTAAAGTATGCAAGCAAGATGAGTGTGTGTGTGTGCCCATGATTTCAAAAGCTGAAATAAGAAGTAATGATACTAAAATACTGTAAATTTTATTGACCACATTTTTAAGTAATAGAAAACAAATTATAATTTTAATCAGTGATACAAATTTTTTAAAGATTTTTGTGCAATATATTCAACTGGGAGACTAAGAACAAGGTTTGCTGAGGAAAAACTGTCAAAGAAAACTGAAATGAATTCAAAATGTTAAACAGAAGATAGAAATGGTTTCTTAATTTTATTACTTCCTATTAGAAATAACATTTTCATGTTAAGCAAGAAAAATGATAGAAAGCCTGTGGTCTCTATGCCCTCTGAGCATATATTTTCTCATGTGTAAACCAGTCATAACATCTTAAGTTAAGTTACTATAAGAATGGAAATCAATCTGTAAAGCATGTAACATAATGAGCTATCAATACATTAGTAACAACTATTTCTATTGTTATCTTTACATATAATACATCTACAATTATGTTCAGATTTAAATTTTAAAAAATTTTATTTCTTTAGGATTTCAAGTCAATAATAGCTGACAGAACTAACAGATGCATTTATAAAAATTAAAACTAAATGACATTATCATCAATGTTTGAAAAGATGCATAAACTAAATTCAGTAACAGATGAGGAGGAGAAAGTTTTACTTGGGTTAGCTATGGAAACCTGATAAAGATGATTGTATGTTTATAAAATATTGAGAAATTCATTATACAGTAACATGATTGACATGAAAAATAATTACAGAATTTTGGAATTTTTGAAAGAGAGAGGTGAGAGAGTCATTGGAATACTGATATTGGTGCATACTATATTGTTACTGAGAAACAGAATATGTACATGTACTTAGCCAGAAGCAAATTATAGAATTGCTTGAAGACCAGTCTGAAATATTTGTATTCTTTATGGTAATTGATTTAGAATTATTTTAGACTCTTTAGAAAGTAATCAATATGATTACCAGGAATAAGTGCTTAGATTCTAAAGAATAATAACTCAACCATTGTGTTCTTTACATGCAGATAGGTGATCCTACATTTGCAACACATAATCACACTGTTAGATTCTCATTGCTATAAACTTTGCTTGTCTATAATAGAGAGATTAGCATTCATTTGTCAGGCACTTTTTGAAGAGAGAGACATAAATATATATATATAACTCATGTAACTAGAGTTCATTCACAGTATTATACAAGAAATCTAAAAGATAACTATCATCAAGGCCCTGGATGATAATGCAGCCAGACTTCCATCAGAGACAACATTAAAATACCCACCAAAAGAACCCTTTTTAGGCCAGGCGTGGTGGCTCAATATATATCTTTTAAGACCTGAGATTCCTGAAATCCCCATCTCTCTTACCAACCAGACAGTCTGCAACAGTAGGGCTGCATTTTTCATTTCCAATGTCTTTAAGAATTGGATAAATGTCTTTAAGAATTTGAATAAACTATAGTATAGCTGTACACTGCAGCTATAAAAGGGATGAGAGATATACACTATTGTAGCATGGTCCTCAGGGCATATATTGATTAAATAAAATAGGGAAAATATTTGTATGTTTTACTAAGAAGGGAGAATGTTAATGTGTAAATTATTTATGACTGAAGGTAACAAATGAGGTCATATGTAGTGGCTCATGACTGTAACCCCAGCAGTAGGGGAGGCCAAGGCAGATAGATCACCTGAAGTCAGGAGTTCAAGACCAGCCTGGCCAACGTGGTGAAACCCAGTCTCTACTAAAAATACAAAAATTAGGTGGGTGGGGTGGTATGCACCTGTAATCCCAGCTACTTGGGAGGCTGAGGCAGGAGAATCACTTGAACCCATGAGGCAGATGTTGCAGTGAGCCAAGATCATGCCACTGCACTCCAGCCTAGGTAATACAGCAAGACTCCATCTCAAAAGAAAAAAAAAAGAACAAATGAGCAATAAGCCATAATATTTTTTAAAACTGCCTATAGAGAAGGAAGTAAAGAGGTTGGAAGAATCAATGTTTAAATATAGACTTTTTGAAATGTAATTAGGTTTGATTATTAAACTTTGGCCAAATATTAGTATTTAATAATTACAAATGCATTAATTTTTAAAAACTCTGAAAAATAAAACTCAAGTGAATTAAATATAACAAACTGTGTATTAAGTTGGTGAAGTAACCACCTGAACAGAATTATTCCAGCTGGTTTTCAGTATATCAATTGGTCTGTACCTCCATGTGGGGTTTAATCTAAGGGCACAAAGAGAAGAGCTAAAAATAAATCTGAAACTGTTCTCAGGAATGACATTGTGGGTGACAATGGCATCATTATTATTCTAATACTGTTGTATGTGCAATATGAGGAACAGAAACAAATGAAAATTAATGTGATAGCCAGGGTACTCAATATGAGAGAAAGAAGACACAAATGGATCAAAGATAGAAAGGATTATGTAAAAGTCGTGTAGTCCTAAAGTTGAAAAATATTAACATGTTTTAGTGATACAAGACATAGAAAGAAATTATTTAGGTAGTGAAGGTAAGAGAGTCCTTGGCAAAGTTTCCCTTTTAATAAAAAGTAGCCCCCAAGTCATTTCTTTTCTCACAAAGAGCAGCCTGAAAAATCAAGCTGTAGACATAGAAAAGCAGGCTAGATGCTTGCATGGGTCAATGCCAGCAGTTGTGCCAATAGGAAAAGGCTATCTGGGGGTCAGGCATATTCAACATGGCCACCCCATCTTCCCTTTTGTTTGTCAACCACATGTACAGTAAAGAAGTAGGCAACATGGCACTGGCCAGGTAGAGAACTCATCTGCATAATAAAAGATTAGGGTGGGGCAGCCATCTTCTTTGTGGGCTATGCAAATGACATAGCTGGTCTGACCAATCTCTCGTCCTCTATGTAAATCAGACACTACCTCCTCAGGCTCATCTATAAAATCCTGTGCATTTCACCATGGTGCCAGAAGACCCGCTTAGAAGCCCCTCTTTCTGCAGGAGAGGGAGCTTTTCTCTTTCACCTATAAAACCTCTGCTCTTAACCTCACCCCTTGTGTGTTCACATCCTTGATTTCCTTGATATGAGGCAACGAACCTTGGATATTACCCCGACAAATAATCTTGTTTCATTAGTATGCTCTTCTAAAGATTTTTTCAACAAGCTATTGTCCAAAAAATATTACATGTTTAAAAAAATATGTTTGCTTGTCCTTTCCACTGAAAATAAATAGAAGAGATTATTGACTTCATGACAATTATTATAACTAGTGCTCAGATTCTTATCTTGATTTAATATTTTCCAATCAATGCAAAGAGGACTTTTTGGAGAAATGGTTGATTCCAGATGTAATACAGGAAAGTGTAACATGAGGCTGGAAAAACATACTACTTAAGAAGGAAGCTATCTAATACTAAAAGTATAATGTCCATAAGAGTCAGAAGACAACTTGAAGACTTTCTCCCTAGATAAATCACTCCAAAGAGGTAGAGATGTTCATTTAAATCTTCCTTGAAATGCATATGTCAAACACTAACATGACCAAAAGATGATTTCAAAATTGTGAATCTATGTGTTTATAATGATACCAACAAAAAGATACTGGTGAATCAACTTGGAATACTGAATGAAGAACAAAGTAAGCATTCATCTGAGATTTTCTATATGAATTGTAACAATGTATAAGGAAATGGTAAATGTTAGGTTGAGAACATAATCATTTTGTAGCACATAGTGAACAAATGAATCCAGCCATTGATCACCAATGAAACCACCATGGCAGGATTGTAACTGAGACAGTGAAGGAGATCCAACCTAGCCAATTCCATCTTGCTTCTAACCTCCAGGCTGTCCTTGTTCATTCTGGGCAGCTGAACTGACTTTAGGAGGAACTTAGTTTTCCAGGGCAGGCCTTCGTCTTGCCTGGGGACCAGACTGCCTTTGTAGGACTAACAAATTAGCCACAAGATTAGATATTATGGTTTAGGAGTCATGCAGCTGGAGGCTAAAGGATTCTGACCCTCCCTAAACTACTCCTGAGATAGAACTTGAGATATTTTACAGACCCTGCACTTGACAGATCAGTGGCACCACCCAAATGGATAAACTGGCTCATCTGATCTTGTAGCCCCCACAAAGGAACTGTCTTGGTACAAGAAAACAGCTTCAACTCCCTATGATTTCATCTAGGTCCTGACCAATCAGCACTCCCAGCTCACTAGCTTTTCCCCACCCACCGAGTTGTCTTTAAAAACTCTGATTCCCACACCTTGGGAGGCCAAGGCAGGCAGATCACCTAAGGCCAGGAGTTTGAGACTTGCCTGGCCAACATGGTGAGACCCAGTCTCTACAACAAATGCAAAAGTTAGCCAGGCATGGTAGTGCATGCCTGTAGTCCCAGCTACTTAGGAGGCTGAGGCAGTAGAATCACTTGAACCTGGGAGGCCAGAGTTGCAGTGAGCTGAGATTGTGCCAATGCACTCCAGCCTAGGTGACAGAGTGAGACTCTGTCTCAAGCAACAACAGCAACAACTATTGTGGGGTCTGGCCAGCAGCCCACAATGCAACAGGGCTCTCTGTTTGTTCCCAGGCAGATCAGCAGGTCAAGAAATAATAGACATACACAAAATAGTAAAAGCTGGGTCCAGGGGATCACTGCCTTCTGGTCCCATGATCACACCAATGCACTGGATATGCCAGCATTTATTATTAAGTTTAGTGAGGGCGGGGGTAGCTTAGTGAGGGATTAATGTTGTTTGTTTGTTTGTTTTTTTTTTTGGGGGGGGGGACAGAGTCTCGCTCTGTCACCCAGGCTGGAGTGCAGTGGCCAGATCTCAGCTCACTGCAAGCTCCGCCTCCTGGGTTCACACCATTCTCCTGCCTCAGCCTCCCGGGTAGCTGGGACTACAGGCGCCCGCCACCTCGCCCGGCTAGTTTTTTGTATTTTTTTTTTTAGTAGAGACGGGGTTTCACCGTGTTAGCCAGGATGGTCTCGATCTCCTGACCTCGTGATCCGCCCGTCTCGGCCTCCCAAAGTGCTGGGATTACAGGCTTGAGCCACCGCGCCCGGCCCAATGTTGTTTGACTATGAGGTAAAATGGTCACGTGGGGATGAAGTAATTCCTTAACATGACATCTGTATGCAGAAGTACAGTATACAAAGATAAGAATTTACAGTATAGTATGTGCATCAGTAATTTCTAACAGAGCCTTAAAAGAGAAACATGGTCTTTCCATAACCTATGACTAGCAAAACAGTAGTAACAGTTGCAGCAAGATATTCATCAGCAGTAACAGTTGCAGCAAAAGCTGGTTACAAACAATCCACAGAAACAGGACGTGAAGCTAGACAACTGGTTAGAACAGAAATTCTCAGAAGGGAGTATGCCTTAACCCTAAAGAGGCCTAGAAGAGCCATGGCAAGATGAGGGTGTTTATAGCCTTATCTTATCCATATGAACAGGTGCCTTCATGCATCCATTTATAGGCTCTCCACAAGGGTCGCATTTCATTCCCAGAGCTATGAACATCTGCTTTTCTGGGATAGGAATCTTGGTGATGTGAAACCTCCCTGACTGCACGTCTGTTCATAGGCTCTCTGCAGGGGGAAGCACATCACACACTGTTGGCTCATTCTGGCAGTCCAACCTGGCATTGTCTTTACACAATCCTGCATGCAACTTTGTATTTACAATAATCAGGAGCATTTCATCTTTTATTCCATAGCAATAGTTTCAGGGGGTCTCCCTACAAACAACAGCAACAACAAAAAAACACCTCTGATCCCCGATCCCAGAATCCTCAGGGAGACTGATTTGAGTAATAACAAGACTTGGGTCTCCTGCACTGCCAGCTATGCATGAATTACAGGATTCATTCTTTCTCTATTGCAGTTCTCCTGTCTCGATAAATCAGCTCTGTCTAGGCAGCAGGCAAGGTGAACTCGTTGGGCTGTTACACCAATAGCTGCTAATTATTTTTTTAATCAATTAAACATGTATCTCTGTTGAAAGTATAAAATTCTTTTTTGAATTAGTTTTGAAAGGAAAAAAATGCCTAAGCCTAAACCTCAATTAAGCCTTTACACCTAAATAGCAACAACAGGATATCAATAGGACAAGGATGCAATCAAGGGAGGCATTAATGCACTTTTCCGTCTGTGAATAACGATAGAATTTCCTGCTTATTAATTGAGCTGTTATAATAAAAACATAACATCATTTTTATAATGGTCACAAAGTGATCAACAAAACTTAAGTGATTAAGGGTAACACTCCCTATGATATGGAAACATATCTGCCAAAATGTTCCTTTACTAAATGCTCCTTTATAACAGTGAAATACATCTTAAGTATATATATTTTTGATTTCTAAATTATACCCCAATAAAGCTGGAAAAGAAAAACTAAAACATTATTTGATTACTTAAATTTATTATTGTATTTTTATACATTAAATACACATTTCATAATTTTATTAAAACATATAATGCCTATTTTGTGTTAAATAATCTGTATTATATAATATGCATTATTTGTTTAAATACATTAAATGTTAAATAAATGGTTTATCTGATTATACATTTTTTTGCCAAAACACTTGGGAAACATAAAAAGAACACTAAGGAGAATAATTAGTTATAATTCACAAACCAGAATTTCACATAAATAAAAGCACATTTTATGGGTTTTTTATTAGAATGTTGAAGGGATAACAGATGTAAAGGCCAAGATAAACAATAAGATGGACAAATTGACGCTGCTATTAAATATTGCAATTTATAATGATAATTGAATTAGTTAACCTGATAGCATTTTTAAAAAACTTGTGAGCACAATACTTGCATTATGATAGTTATTCTTTACTTAGCATTGTGAAATAACCTTTTGCTTCTTGATGCCTTAACACTTAACAAAGCCTTAGGATAAAAAACAAAAATGGGATATGTAGAAAACTTTTCTAATCTCAAAAAGATGATTAAATATCAATTAGATTGTGCTCTAGGTTTTGTAAGAAAATGGATGTCATAGCTATTTTTATTACTCATGAAATATTAAGTATGCATAAAATATTAATTGCAATTAATGGAAGTAAGTATTTCACAGAAGACAATATTTGAGGTCCTCTGTGGGCTAAAAGATGAACTTAACTGCTCTCAAAGGAGATCGACTACAGATAAGAGTTAGGAGGCTAAAGGCGGCTTCCCGAAATCTCTCATGGTCTATAATACAGTAGAGGTGTGGCCTGGACTTTGCTTTGTTCCCAGATCAAATCTTTTGAGGTCAAAACAAAGAAACTTGAAATGATTTAGATATAAGTATGACCAGAGGGAAGCCAGATACCAGAATCTAACTCATAATATCCAATGTGTCACATATTTATCTGTTTTCTCTTTAAATGTTTTTTTCTTTTTTAACTTCTGGCTCAACATTATTGAAGAGGAATAAATTTTTTTAACTTCTAGTTCAACATTATTGAAAAGGAATATAATGTATTTCCACATCTTCCAAAAGTTTCTGGCATTCCATTTTTATTTCCTGAAGTATTTCCCTTAAACCATTATAAAATAGAGAAAAACACAAAATAAAATTTGGTAAGTGTGAACTTTAGTAGTGTCCAGAAGAGAAGCAATAATTTTACATTCTATCCATCATAGCAGAAATTTGACAATCTAAAATATGGAGGTGACAACTATTAGGATTTTAGCAGACCACGTCTATAGAACACCAGCAGTGCTTGAATAGCTGGAAATTAACTGACTAGTTTCGAATGAATGTGAGAGGGTTTCCTATACAATTCTGGATATCTTTATGAATGAATGGTTGCTTAAGGATGAATGGTCTTATGTGGGACAAAATTTACTAGGAAATAAAACTTTTTTCCATAAAGCTCTGAAAGGAAGATGTTCAAATGGAAGATGCACTAAGTTATAATCCAAGTGAGAGAGCTGCTGAGATCTAAGGCAAGTAGTTACTTTTCCAATTTATGCTTCAGAGCAAAATGAAAAATAGATAAATACCACATGTTCCCTTAAGCTCAAAATTAAAAATGTCTGTATGTATAATATATACACACATTTCTTGTGAGTCATAGAAGACATCAAACATTAAAGATTTTGATGGAATTATAAGACAAACCAATAAATAAGTGAACATGTTCCCTATTTGTTAAGTAAAATAATTACATTATTTACTCTATCTTATAGTAAATATAAATCATATAGAGGATGTTCTAGTATCTTGACAATTAGATCAAAATGTTAATATTAAAAATAAAATGAATAAATAAAATAACATTATTAAAATAAAAATATATGTTTTATTTGCTAAAAATCTTTAATTTGTTTCTCATATCATAAAAAGAATAATGGGTTATTAACAATCTTGTAATTTTCACTTTTATCTTTTGATGGAATTAAGAGCACCCATTTTGTATTTAGGTGGTAATATCCTTTAATGTATATATCATGGAAAAAAAGAAAAATGTATGTTTCTTGTGATTGTTTCAACAAAAATATAATGATATTTTGCATTAATGGGACTCAAAGCAGGAATTATACATTTTATTAGCTGTTTCTCAGTGATGCAGCTTATTGTATGAAAATATCCTAACTTCTGCTAGATTTAAAGTAAGAGAACCAGTAAATAGGCTGGACATAGAAAAAAAATTAAAACATAATGCAAAAAAGATAGTCAAAATAAAACTGTCATAGACTGTAGAAGATTTTTAGAATTGTATTAATGACGATTATATGGATCATGATGCATTATATCTCTTATCTATTTTTCCTTAATTGTCATTCTACCAAAATATCTTTAAAAGAACAAAAAGGAGAGTAGAGGAGGGAGAGAGAGAAAGGAAGCGACATGAACCACACAATGGTCACAGAATTTGTCCTCCTGGGCCTTTCTGATGATCCTGACCTTCAGATTGTGATTTTTCTCTTTTTATTTATCACGTATATGTTAAGTGTTACTGGAAACCTGACTATCATCACCCTGACCTTTGTGGACTCCCATCTGCAGACACCTATGTATTTCTTCCTCCGGAACTTCTCTTTCTTAGAAATCTCATTTACAACTGTATGCATCCCCAGATTTCTGGGGGCAATTATCACCAGGAATAAGACTATTTCCTATAACAACTGTGCAGCCCAACTCTTTTTCTTTATATTCATGGGGGTGACGGAATTTTACATATTAACTGCCATGTCCTATGACCGCTATGTTGCCATCTGCAAGCCCCTTCATTACACAACCATCATGAACAGGAATCTCTGCACCCTACTTGTGTTGTGTGCCTGGCTAAGTGGGTTTCTGACCATTTTCCCACCCCTTATGCTTCTCCTCCAGCTGGATTACTGTGCTTCCAACGTCATTGATCACTTTGCATGTGACTATTTTCCCCTCTTACAACTATCTTGTTCAGACACATGGCTCCTAGAAGTAATTGGTTTTTACTTTGCTTTGGTTACTTTGCTGTTCACTTTGGCATTAGTGATTTTATCTTACATGTACATTATCAGGACCATTTTAAGAATCCCATCTGCCAGTCAAAGAAAAAAGGCTTTCTCCACTTGTTCCTCTCACATGATTGTCATTTCCATTTCTTATGGAAGCTGTATATTCATGTATGCTAATCCATCTGCAAAAGAAAAGGCATCATTGACAAAAGGAGTAGCTGTTCTCAATACATCCATTGCCCCCATGCTGAACCCTTTCATTTACACTTTGAGAAACCAGCAAGTAAAACAAGCCTTCAAAAGTGTGGTCCATGAAGTTGTGTATTATGCAAAAAAAATGAATTTTTGGTCAAAGAGCCCTATAAAAAGCCAAGAAAAATTTTGAAATTTCTCAATATCTCTGTAAGTATCCTTGCTCTCCTAGTTTCTTTATATGCTGCATTATAGTTAATTGCATAATTTCCCTGTCCATTTCTTCCACTTCTATACAAGTTTCTCCACTGCATTGTTTAATGACTTACTGGAAAAAAAAGTAAAATTTATTTTCCTTACAAAATTGTCTGGAAATTATATATATTTATTTAAAACTCAGCTTGTGTATGATTTTATAGTAAAATAATTTTACTATAGTAATTTTAATTCTGTATGTCACTTCCTTAAAGGCACATATGTCCTCATGTCGTACTTCAAATGTAGTTTCAAACTTTAATTTCTTCTGTATTTTCAACATAAATATTGATAATGTCATAACACTTTCAGACTCTACTTGTTCTCTATCATGTTCACTAAATTCAGTGCCTGGAGGTACTATGCTCTGTTGCATTGTACTTTAAATGTAGAGATTTATTTGATGAAATTTAGTGCATGCCACTTTTGTTTTCTTTGTAAATTAAGTTCCTTATTTAAAATACAAGAATAAATTTTAAAAGCACCATAATTTTTTATTTATACAAATATCAATTCAATTATTAATTATTAGGCTTGAGGTATAAGTCACTGATAAATTGTTGGACTATAGGAGAATTCCATCTTCAAATGTTCATTTTACTTCCATGTTCTCCCAAATGATGTTGGTAAAAAACTTTAGGTCTAGCATACTTCATTTACAAATTTGTATACTGCTGTAACTTACAAAGTAAAATGTAAAAAAAAAAGATTTCAAATAATTGTAAAAAAATTAAAACTTTAATTGTATAGATTTTAACATATTTCAAATAATTTTGAGTCTTTTATGTCTCGACTATTTGCTGGTAAGATCTGGAAACCAAAGTCTTCCAAGACGAGCAATTAACATGGAGACATCTCTGAGGAACTTAATCTTTAGGAATCTGTGATACTTTAAAAGTTAACCTATGCCTATATTTGAAATAATTTTAAATACCTTTCACATGTGCCTTTTGTTGTTTGTTCACTTATTTATTTATAAATGTATCTACTAAAGAAACCATTCAGTGATTAAAAAGATTTGTTCTTGCTCTCACACAGATCTAGTAAGAGAGAAAAACATAAACAAATGAATGATCACAATGCAATTTCATATGTTGTACCTCTATGAAGAATATATTGTATAGATATGTACATATGTTGAGATCTAAATGATAATAGTCTTACAACATTAATAATATTAATAATTTGAAAAGACATATGGATAAGGAAGTTAGAATAATTGTTATTTTTATTTATTCTATCAGGATAGCCATGATGAAGATAACAGGTAAAGAAAAAAGTACAATATCAGAAAGCCTCAGATAAATAGACATACCACTCAGATCTAACAGTTAGTACTTAACAATGTCAGACACATTACTAAGTGCATAAACTTAATTATTTCTTTGCACTGTCATGACATATATAGTCATATTTTTTTTCAGTTGTTAAATGACTTGATCAATGTTATCACATAAATGATATGAATAGATTTTATTCTTTTAAACTCTCCTGGCTTATTCAAACAAAATCTGTAATTCTGATCAACTTCATTACATTAAAATATTTTTATAAGTATAATATTTGGTCTGTGCAACTCCAGCAAAAAGAAAAAGTTGTGTTCATATATGTGTATTTTGGTTCCATCAAAATGTTAGATTTTAATTTTGTGGCTTTATATCTATAATTGCCCAACAAACTATAAGCAATGAGAAACATGTTTCTCTTTGGTTAAACGAGTTGCAGACCATTTGTTGAATTTTTGAGTTATGATGCTTGACCTTCAATTTGCCATCAGTAAGAACTTAAATTAGATCATGCTAGCTTTTTGAAGCTAATCCTTCAGTTTTGATATTATTTTCTAATTGTGATATCAATTACAAAATACATGGAAACTTTTTTTTTTACTAAGAAATGTTATTCAAATGCAACATGAGTATGTGAAGAGCCTATGAGATGAAAGTCTTAGATTTTGTTGCAAGTCCATGGCTTTGTTTGGCTGTCAGGAAGGTGGAACTGCCTCCGTAACAGGTAGAGACAGTACTCCTTGCAAGCAGTCATCAGTCAAGTTGTCTATGAAATTTTTGGATAAAACAAATATTAACAGTAAGGAGAATAGTGATAATTGAATTCATGTTGAAACAATGTGTCTTCATTCCCATTTATTTGGATTTAGACCAAGGTAATTTGCTACTCAACACAAGGAATTGAGAGTAGACGGATTCACTGTGAAAATGATGCTTTCACTCTCATCATGTGGGTGTTTTACGTTAACATGCTGAGTTACTGCTGTAATAAGAACTTTGGCTACCAGGAAAAAACTCTGTCTCCTTGAGAAAGTTATTTTCTGTGCCTCATTTTCCACATAAACTTATGAACGTTTCATGGCCTCATTTTCCACATAAACTTATGAACATTTCATGGCCTCATTTTCCACATAAACTTATGAACGTTTCATGGCCTAATACATATAGGAAGCTCCCCCTTATATGTAATGCAGGGTGGTTTTTCTGTTGTTACTGGTTTTGTTTTGGTTTTGGGTTTCGGTTTTTTTTTTTTTTTTTTTTTTTTTTTTCAGGCAGGGTCTGGCTCTGTCCCCCAGGATGGAGGGCAGTGTCGCGATCTCGGCTCACTGCAACCCTCGCCTCCTGGGCTCAAGGGATCCTCCCACATCAGCCTCCTGAGTAGCTGGGAATACAGGTCCGCCCGAACCACCGCAACTGGCTAATTTTTGTATTTTTTGGTAGAGATAGGGTTTCGCTATGTTGCCAGTCTGGTTTTGAACTCCCAGGCTCAAGGGATCCACCTGCCTTACTGTGCTGCTGGATTTGGTTTGCCAGTATTTTGTTGATGATTTTTGCCTTTATATACATCAAGGATATTGGCCAGAAGTTTTCTTTTTTAGTTATGTCTCTGCCAGGTTTTGGTATCAGGATGATGCTAGCCTCATAGAATGAGTTAGGGTGAAGTCCTCCCTCCTCAATTTTTTAGAATACTTTCAGTAGGAATGGTACCAGCTCTTCCTTGTACAACTGGGAGAATTCACCTGTAAATCTCTCTGGTCCCGGGCTTTTTTCGTTGGTAGGCTATTTGTTACTTACTCAATTTCAGAACTTATTATTGCTCAGTTCAAAGATTCAATTTTTTCCTGATCCAGTCTTGGGATGATATATGTGTCCAGGAATTCATCCATTTCTTCCAGATTTTATCATTTATGTCCATAGAGGTATTTATAATATTTTCTGAGGGTTTGTATTTCTGTGGGGTGAGTGGTAATATCCTCCTTGTCATTTCTGACTATGTTTTTTGAATCCTCTTTCTTTTCTTCTTTATTAGTCTAACTAGTGGTCTATCTATTTTATTAATTTTCTCATAAAAACATATATTGGATTGTTAATCTTTTGAGTGGTTTTTCATGTCTCAATTTCCTTCAGTTCTGGTCTGATTTTGGTTATTTCTTGTCCTCTGCTACCTTTGGAATTTGTTTACTGTTGGTTCTCTACTTCTGTCGGTTGTGATGTTAGGTTGTTAATTTGAAATCTTCTAATTTTTGACTTGGACATTTAGTGCTATAAATTTTCCCATTAACACTGTTGTAGCTATGACCCAGAGGTTCTGGTATGTTGTATCTTTGTTCTCATTAGTTTCACAGAACTTCTTGATTTCTGCCTTAACTTCATTCTTTATCCAAATGTCATTCAGAAGCAGGTTATTGAATTTCTGTGTAATTGTATGAATTAAGTGAATTTCTTAGTCCTGATTTCTAATTTGATTGCACTGTAGTCTGAGAGATTGTTATGATTTCAGTATTTTGCATTTGCTGAAGAGTGTTTTATGTCCGTAGTTGATTTTACAAGTGACTGATTTAGAGTATTTGCCATGTGGCAGTGAGAAGAATGTATGTTCTGTTGTTTTGGGGTAGAGAGTACTATAGATATATATCAGGTCCATTTGATCCAGTGCTGAGTTCAGGTTCTGAATATCTTTGTTAATTTTTTATATTTATGATCTATCTAATATTGTCAGTGGCATGTTAAAGTCTCCAACTGTTATTGCATGGGAGTCTAAATCTCTTTGAAGATCTCTAAAAACTTGTTTTATGAATCTGAGTGCTTCTGTGTTGAGAGCACCAGTGTTAATCCTTCTGCCCCTTGCTTTAGTTTCAGTGTTCATATCACAGAGTGGTTCATGTCATAAAAGAAGTCAAAAGAATTCTTGAATAATCAGAACCCTTGTGCCAGATTGTCTAGTGTAAATATGTTTTCTAGCACTGCTTCTTCTGTATCTTCTTCCTCATCTTCTGGCTCTGGTTTGGGAGCACTTATCTCCATTGGGTTATCTGCTGTTTTCTCCTTTAGTGGTGTCTATTAGCTCTTGAAGTTCTCCAAGATGCATATCTTGAACTCCTTCACTCGCCTCCTTTTTTTTTTTTTTTTTTTGCCATATCCACAATCTCTTCCATGATTTTCTTGATTGTTTCTGTCTTAAATCCTGTGAAGTCACGGACAACAATGATGGCATCTTAAATAGTGTAAACTTTTCAGACGTTAATGATGTTCTCTCAGAGATCTGTTCTATAATATTGACGATCCTTTCCATAGAGTACCATGAATAATGAGCCTTAAAGGTCCTTATGACCCCTAATCTAAAGGCTGAATTGGAGACTTGTGTTTGGGGTCAAGTAGATTACTTTGGTGCCTTCTGCATTGAACTTATGCAGTTTGGAGGGCCAAGGGTATTGCCCAATATCAAAAGAACTAAAAAATGCAGTCTCTTACTGGCGAGGTACCTCCTGACTTCAGAGATGAAGCACTGCGAAACCAATCTAGAAAAAGGATTCTTGTTCACTCTTTCCGGTTGTACAACCAAGACTGGCAGGTGGCGTTTATTTTTTCTTTCAAGGATCAGGGATCGGAGGCTTTATAAATAAGAGCAGTTCTGATTACAAATCCAACTGGATTTGCACAAGAATTAGAGTTAGCCTTCCCTTCTTTCCTTAAAACCTGGTGCTCATTTCTCTTCCTGACTAATAAGTGCCCTTAGTGAAAATTTTTTTCTAGAATAGTGCACTTTTGTCCGCATTAAAAAAACTGTAAGGGCAAATGTCCTTTCTCCTCCATGATTTTCTTAATAGTGCTTGGGAATTTGTCTATGGCCTCCTGGTCAGCAGAAACTGCTTCTTTGGTTAATTTCCTTATTTCATTTTTTACAATGGTCCTTACATTGGATTCATTTATTTTGAAATAGTGGGCCACCACAGCTGCAGACTTCAATCTCTGGTACATATTAAGCAACTCAAGTTTTTCTTGTAATGTCATATTTTTCCACTTTTTGGGGGCACTTTCACCATCAGTAGTGACACTTCACATGGGTCTCACATTTCTAGGCTACATGGTTTACCTGCAAGTTTTTTTAAATTGTTGCAAATCTCCAAAAGTTTTCCCAATATAGTTATTGAAAAAAAGTTCATATAGAAGTAGACCTGTGCAATTAAAACACATGTTGTTCAAGGATCAACCATACTGTAAAATTATGTATAATTTGTTTTCGCTTTATATTTAAAATTTTCCTCACAATATCTCCATGAAATATTATTTTGATTTAAAAAATGAAAAAAGCTAAAATTCAGAGATATTAAATAATTTGTTCAAAGTCACAATATTGTATGTAGCTAAATTACATTTATAATCCAAAACCCATAGGTTGCTCCATTAGTCCTACAAATTATAAATTAATGTTGTTATGGTTTTCATAAGAACATTTTAATGTCCTACTTTTCAGGAGAACTTCTGATTTTTAAGTTAAAAATTATCTTCAACTACAGATGGCTAGTTAACAAATAGAGACACTTGGAATATAAATAGAACATATCTGAAAACCTACAGATTTTGAGAGTAATTTGGATCATTACTATTTTCAATTTCTGTCAGAAAAAAAATTAAAAGTCATTTTCCCCCGCTGAGGACTCCAAGGAAACAATTCTGTACTAAGTATAGGAATATCATAAGACAATTCCAAAGTACTAATCTGTAAGGTGAAATCTGAGAAAAGTTTAAACTGATTTTTATGAAGCTTTTTGCATTTAACCAGATTATATTATTACACTCTGTATGTTAGCGTGTACCCATTGTTTAACTTCCACTTATAAGTGAGAACATATGGTGTTTGACTTTCTGCTTCTGAGTTATGTTACTTAGGATAATGGCCTCCAGTTCTATCCATGTTGCTGCAAAAGACATTATTTTATTCTTTTTATGGCTGAGTAGTATTCCATGGTATATAATTTATGCATATATATACCATATTTTCTTTATCCGTCATCTGTTGATGGACACTTAGATTGATTGCATGACTCTGCTGTGGTAAATAGTGTTGTGATAAACAAACGAATGCAAATATCGTTTTTATTTAGTGGTTTATTTTCCTTTGCATACTCAGAAGTGGGATTGCTGGATGAAATGGTAGCTATATTTTTAGTTCATTAATAAGTCTCCAAATTGTCTTCCATAGGGGTTGCACTAATTTACATCCCTACCAATAGTTAAGAAGCATTCCCTTTTCTCCCTATGCTTGCCAGTATCTGTTTTGTTTTCTTTTCTTTTCTTTTAATACTAGTCAAAGAAATGCAACTTTTAGCAAATATTGCTCTGACACTGGTAGTGGGACTTGGGAAGGGTTTCCCTAAATTCAAAGGACCGGCCGGGCATGGTGGCTCATGCCTGTAATCCCAGCACTTTGGGAGGCCAAGGCGGGTGGATCACGAGGTCAGGAGATCGAGACCATCCTGGCTAACACGGTGAAACCCCGTTTCTACTAAAAATACAAGAAATTAGCCGGGAGTGGTGGCAGGTGCCTGTAGTCTCAGTTACTCAGGAGGCTGAGGCAGGAGAATGGCATGAACCCGGGAGGCAGAGTTTGCAGTGAGCCAAGATCGTGCCACTGCACTCCAGACTGGGCAACAGAGTGAGATTCCATCTCAAAAAAAAAAAAAATTCAAAGGACCAATACAGGCATAAAACTCCCCATAGGTCCTTAATATTGTCCGTTTCAGAAGACAATTAAGTCAAACTGGAAATCCAAAGCTGTGTTTTCTACTATCTCAGTGAAATAGAAAAGTCTCTTTTCTGGGTTGCCAAAATTCAAGAGATACACTTATATAAGTATGCTAATTCTCCTGAAGATAGGTCCAGATTTTCTGGAAGAAATGTATGGATTAGTACAGTTGCAGAATAATCAAATTCTAAATCAAAGTTTCACACATTCATTATCACATGTGGTTTATATATTTGCCTCCTTTACACTAATAATTATGTTTTTATACTTTCTTATCAATATTTATAAAACGACTAATACCAATGATTCATCTGTATTTTCTACTGATGCCTCACCTTGGCACACCTTGCTTACATAATGAATTCCCATGAGCCAACAAGAAAGACACATAAAATAAATCTAACTCCATTTGTGTAGCATACATAGAGAGGGATATTCCTTATTTTCTATTGTTCAAATCAGCATTTTCAGGAAAATGTAACATTGTCTGAAGCCTAAGGGAAGTATTAATTAAATTTTATGAATATATAATTATAAGGTTTTAAAATATTATTTTAAATGTTTTCATAAATTCAAAGAAGAATGTTTTAACAAGTGTTTGTGTATTACATGGAAAGGAGAAAATGGAAGACTACTTTACTAACCAATCCAGGTATAACTATGTTTATAAATGGATCTTGGGTAAGAGAGAGGAAAAGCAGGAATTCATTGTAACATAATAAAATGTTCCAACAATTTTACAATATCAGGAATTAAGAGTATTGTGGGTCAAATATTATATTCTAGGGGAGAACTGTAAGGTCTAAAAGCCATGAAAAATAACTACATTTGTTTTACAAGTCCAAAAGAAACCAAATAAATTGATAAATCGATTTTCCAGCTCTGAAATTACATGGTTATTTAAGAAAGCTAGATGGTAGAATTTGAGATAAAATTACTGAGAAAAACCAAGGAGTAAGTAAGTTTGTTACTTTTAAATTTCATACATATTATTCCACTTTATTTACATATTTTAAAAGATTATTTGCACATATGATTGTGGACTTACAGCCCTTAGAGTAGTAAAAGTTTTATGGTTGTTTATTACTGAGAAGACTATAAATGTAGTCCCAAAGCAGAAACACAGCAGTAACTCTTGGTTTGTTCATTTTTCTAAATAAGTTTGGATGTTATGCTGTGATAGAAATAGGATTTTAAAAAGGCATTTGCTATTTGAAATACTTATTTCCCATTAAGTCTTATTTTGACCATCTACTTGTTTCTTTGCTATAACAATATTGTTTTAAAAAGAAAAAACTACAAAACAAAAAAAAACCAAATTGTATATGATATGAATTAAAATGTTTTTAGGCAATTATTTGTTTTTTCAACAGATTTTTTCCTTTATTATTCTTCTCATCTTTTTGCTAAAAAAGAAAAAAAAAGTGGATCAGGGAAGGCGCTAGCATCAACCAAGCCCATAAGTAATACCAGGAGGCAATGCCAGCAAAACTGTCTATCCCAGGAATAGACATGCATTATTTTTTCTAAAGTGAGATGGTTTACTGTGGTGACGAGTTGTTTAACCTCATGAAAGTCTCCTAACCTATATGAGACTGAGTTTCTCAAAATATGACACTTCAAGATAGAACTAAATAACATCAGTAAATTTTTAAACTCTATATTTCGATTGTTCTACATTCCAGATTGATTTAAGTAACTGGAAGGTTAGTTTTGAAGAAATATTAGAAGAAGTGGCTTCTGTTTAAATGTTAGCATCATAATTTTTTATTCATGGCCTGTAATAATGTATTTTCAGTGAAGAAAGACTGATATTTCACTTCTTATATTATTTGTTACTGGAATGAAAGGCAGATTGGAAACCACAGAGGGTTGCTAATGGGGAACCCTTAAAATTTTATAGATTATTCATTAATTATGTATATTTTTTAAATGTTATGCCTGTCTTCAACAGTTTTAATTTTTTTTAACATTCTGTAGGGGAAACATACATTTTCTCTTCTAAAGGAGAAAATAAAGATCTGCAATGAAAAACTACACAGCACCCACAGAATTCATTCTTCTAGGGCTATCAGATGACCCGGAGTTTCAGATTGTGATTTTTCTCTTTTTAATTATCATGTATATATTAAGTGTCACTGGAAACTTGACCATCATCACTCTCACCTTAGTGGACTCCCATCTACAGACCCCCATGTACTTCTTCCTCAGGAACTTTTCTGTATTAGAAATAACTTTTACAACTGTCTGTATCCCTAGATTTCTGGCCACCATTATCACCAGAGACAAAACGATTTCATACAATAGTTGTACAGCTCAGTTATTTTTCTTCATCTTTATGGGTATAACTGAATTTTACCTTCTAACAGCCATGTCCTATGATCGTTATGTAGCCATCTGTAAACCCCTGCATTATATGACCATCATGAACAAGAGAGTTTGCATATTGCTTGTTTTTTGTGCTTGGTTGGCAGGGTTCTTAAATATCTTCCCACCAGTTATTCTTTTTCTCCAGTTAGATTACTGTGGCTCCAATGTCATTGATCACTTTGCTTGTGACTATTTCCCCCTATTGCAATTATCCTGCTCAGACACATGGCTCCTAGAAGCGATTGGTTTTTACTCTGCAATAGTAATTCTGCTTTTCACTTTGGCATTAATCATTCTATCCTACATGTTTATCATTAGGACAATTTTGAAACTTCCTTCTGCTAGTCAGCGAAAAAAGGCATTTTCTACATGTTCCTCCCACATGATTGTCATTTCCATTTCCTATGGAAGCTGCATATTCATGTATGCTAATCCCTCTGCAAAAGAAAGAGCGTCGTTGACCAAAGGAGTAGCTATTCTCAATACCTCCATTGCTCCTATGATGAATCCGTTTATATACACCCTGAGGAACCAGCAAGTGAAGCAAGCCTTTAAGGGCACCATCCAAAAGGTTATGTTTTTCTCTGGTAAATGAAAGTATTAATAAGGCTTTAAAAAATCAAGTTACAGTAAATGCTTTCTATTATACATATCCTCTCAACACCCTCTTTCCTTCATTATAGTTAAACATGCATTTTTTATTTCCACCACGTTGTATTCAATAAATTTGATAAAGCTGAATATTGCTTCATAGTTTTCTGAAAATTAAAGCATTTTATTCACGTGTATTTGGATGAAGTAGAAAATCTGGGTGAACGATTATGATTTTGAATAGGGGTGGTTAGCTTTGGAAGAGACTTAAGGCATTTAGTTTGATGATGTAAGTGTCAGGATAGATGTGGACCTGGGAACTATTCATTCTTACCAGGTACTAGATATGAATGTTCTTAGGAAATGTGATTCTACTTGGCATTTCTGTCAAATCAAATTCTCACAATAACCAAGAGTTTGAAAGTAAAATATAAGTAACCATGTAAATATTTGAAAATATTAGAAACCCATTTTTATACAGCATTTTTATGATATTAATAAGTATGATAATAATGGGGAGAAGTAATAAGAGGAGGAGAGCAGAAGATGAAATAAAGATTTATAGCAATTATATTGCAGGACTATTTTAATTATTTTCTATGTATTGGCTCATTTAATCCTGCCAACAACTTTATGAGGTACCTACAATTATTATTATCTCTTGTTCAGAGGTATTTTTAGGTAGATTAAATAACTCTAAAAGTGAATAACAAAAACCAGAGAACAGAAACTATAAAATAATATCAGGAAAATGATGGATTATGGTAAACTGGTGAGAGTTCAACTTTCTATAGAACTGAGTTTTACTCTGAGGGTCCAGAAATAACTTTAGAGTTTCTGGAAATAGAGAAGCAAAATGAAATCTGCTGCAATAATGTTCTACATCTCCACTTTGCACTACACAAGTCATAAGCAATAGCATTTTACAAAACCCCATAGAGAGTATTATACACTGACTTTCATTTCTAATAATTAACAGTTCATGTTAAATTGTTAAAGGACTTTCTAATGTACAATTAATTCATTCAGGTTATACTTATGTATCTTATGACACATATTGTGGATATAGTGATGAAAAAAGATGACTCTTACCCTAAGTTTTCTAAAATTCTAGTGAGAAAAAAAACACATAATTAAAATTTAAACAAATGCAACAATTTGGATCTAAACTGCCTATAGGTCAAGTAATGTTACCATGATCGAAGATAGAATATCAGTTTTCCTGACTTTTCTCTTAGCAGAATTATTTCCAATTTCACAATAATTAATAAATATGGGTTCATTTTAGCTCTAAAATCACAAGCATATAAAAAATCCTTTGCTGTCACCTTAGTTTTCACTCATTATCTTCCTTGATTACTTTGTGTGCTGTAACGAATGGCATTTTTTCCTAATTTTAAAAAGTTACTGGGAATAAGATGATGATGGTCTCCAAGCAGTGACAAAACTCCCCCTAGTAGCTCTCTGTGGCTCTGATTGGTATCATTAATCATCAAATGATCTTCCACACAGTTTGACCTGTGTACCCTGCCACATCTGTTATGCTCCAAGTCTATTTGAAAGAAGTTATGTATATACAACCATGTCATAGATTTCTAGAAGATGCCAAACTGTTTCAAGCACTTTTAGGTTGCATCCAGAAAACACTGAGTTTTACTTCTCATTTTTAAATCCATGCACAAGGAACCAGAAAATCCATAATAATTAATAAATATTGAATAGTCTAAGATAATATCTGGTAAATAATTGATTTGGTAAATAATATCTGGTAAATAATTGATGCTTAAAGTGATTATGCATGCACTATTTTTTCTAACTCAGTATCTGTATGTGAATTGTTTCCTATAAAGAGAATAAGAATTTCCCAAATGTAAATTCTTCCCAATTCTTATATGATTATGAAAATTCATTCATATATTATTCTAAAAATATTTTTTAAAGCAACTAAGTTGCAAGTATGTGCTAGCCATTTGGGTTAATAGAATAATACTATCTTCACCTTCTGGGATTTCAGATGACAGTTAAATAGGTAGATACTGACATATAGAATAACTTTTTTCATAAAAACATATACCACATGCTGTATCAATGTAAAAGACAGGGTTTCTCACAACACCTGCATTATCCAAGAAGTACTTCCAGTAAATACAAGAAATTCAATTATATGAATATTCTGGGCAAAAAGAATCATGATTGCAAATAACATGGAGTTGTAAAAGTGAAGGAAGTAGTGTACGGTGAATTATGATGAAACAGAAAGCAACAAATAGCAATTGATTTCTTTTTATGCTTTTCATGAAAGAGCTAATTTTATTAGTTCAATTTATTATGCAAAGCAACATAAGGCTATAAAACAAATATTTATGTCATGTGAATATTATATTCTAAACTCTATTAAATTTTTTATCTATCCCTCTAAGATTTTAACAGCCAATTTGTTTTTCTCCTCCTTCTAAAGAATGAAGCATAAAGAGTCATAGGAAATAAGTAATCACATACAGCCAATACATATCAGAACAGTGATTCAAATCAGGGCTATGCCCCAACAAATAAGCCCTGTACCAACTCCTGGGGGAGGGGAGAAATCTTGCAAAATAAAAATATCCAAGGGAATCTTAGAATTTCAGAATAAGTACTATGATGTCATTTATTCCTTCACAAAAGTATTAAGTGAGCACATCAAAAATGTCAAGCTCGGCTTATAGGGATTTCTTTCCAAATTATCATACTCTGAAAAATTAAACATTCAGGAGACAATTACTCTTTTGGAATTAAACTTACATTCTTGGACAACAAAGAAAACACTTTAGCTAAAGACATTCAGAGTCCTCCAACTCTTCTATTACTTATTTCGTATGTAATATATACTTGCATGATAACTGTGGTGCGCTTTCTGTGTATCCTTTTTTCTTTAGGGTTTCATGGGCAAGACTCTGTTACTTTTTGATTGAACACTGAATTATCCACAACACCAACATCAACCACGGCTACAGAATATGTGGTTGATAATTTATTATCTCACGCTTAGATATTACTTAGTCATTCTCCATCCAATTGATTTAGGTCACAGTAAACCTTTGTATCCTCAAATAATTAAAAGGCATTCATTATGTCCTACATCTCTTTCTGATGTTAGGTCTCTTGTGCTAAATTTCCCAAGCTCAAGTTGACTTTTTTTTGCCCCATTTATATAATTGGACTTTTATTGCTATATTTTATGATCACATATGATCACATAAGCATCCTGGAATGGAGAAGTGGGCTTATCAATATGATAACAATTTTTACAATGTACTAGAACTTTATTTTTCTTGGCTATCTCTACTAGTAACCCGTAAACATTTTTTAAGCAAAGGAAACATTTTGTTCATTATTGCCTACTAAAGAGTTTATTGTAGTGTAGCAATTCAATAAAATATTTGTTAATCAACAAATGGATGGAAGTCTCAAAATGCCTAGTTTCTATTTACATTATCAATATATTTTGCCTTTAAATTATCGTTGCTCTGCTCTGACATCTTTTTTGAACAAGTTTTTATATCAGGGCTTTCTAGGACTCCTTGCTTTTTGTAACTATGGACACAAACCTCTATATCCCATCAACAATGCTGGCCACCTCTTAAACTCCTTATTTACCCAACTGAACCTCTCTGATTTTAGGTCTATGTCTCAGGATCTCCACTGTGGACATATGTGGGGCAAAATGTGTCTGTGACTCATTAAGCTACTAAATAGATTTCTATGATCAGATTTCCATGGCTATCACACTTCTGAAGCTTTCTTGACTTCAAATATTTTCATATACACAATAGTGAAATAGCACAGTAACACTCAACCATATTATTAAATTAGGAAAGTTCTGTATCACTCCTTGATAACAGTGGCTTCTATGAGGTGAAGTTATTCAAGTATGAGTAGCAGCTTTTGTACTCCCTCATTCACTGTATTATAGTCTCAGAAATCACAGTTCATTTGTATGACCTCGAGCAAATTAGGGAAAACTCTCAATGACTCAGTTTCCTTATACGAAAATTAGGAGAAATAATAGTAATTTTCTCAGAGTAGTTGTGAATATTTATTAAAACAACACTTTAAAAAGTGCTTACAAACATGTCTGATACCTTCCAAGCACTTAATAAAGTGTGACTATTACTATTATTATAATGCCAATTTTAATTTAATAACATGCAACCATCCACATACAATTTACTCAAGGATAATTCAGCTTTATGCAGCACAAGAGTGTCAATAGAACAACTGCCTTGTATAGTATATTATATGGAATTCCCTTAATCACAACTAAAGCATCCCAGTTGTCTCATCTGTAAATTGAGGATTACAGTAAATTTTAGTTAATTTATTTTTATAAATTATTTAAATTTCTCTTCTGGGTATTACTACTCTAAAAATGTTGTGTATTTGCTCATTTTGCATCTTTCAAATACCTTCAAATAAGCCTATCTATGTGCACAGACTGTAAGCACCACATTTTCTGTGGCAATGTGATTTGGTTCTGCTAATCAGATACATTCATAAAAGAACTTTTAACTCAGTCATCTATATTGCTGATGCAGATCATAGTAAGTGCAGGTGACTCTGAAGCTTGTGGCAATAGTGGTAAATTCCTGAGGAGCCATTCTCATGGAGACTCATGACTTATGCATGAGGCTGTGCTTCTAAGTGCATTAAAGAACTTAAAGAGAGAAAATGTAACTTTAATGTTTCAATTATCTCATATTTTAATGTTTTAATTATCTCATTATTTTAATATTTCAATTATCTCATAACTGCAGAGATGACATAGCCAATAATAAATCCTAAGTTTCCTTAATTATAAAGTTGATTTAATTCACAATGTCTACACCTATGTAAATGTTAGTGTGTTGACTGTGAAAGAGATGAGATTGAGTATTGGAATGAAAGACTAGTGTCAGAAGATTTCGAGTACCTGAATTTGAAAGTACTACCAGCCTCCTTACCAACACAAGAATCTATATTTCTCTGTCTCATGAAGGTGGCCATGCATTGTTTAGAAACCCTATTATTTGGCCATCTTTCCAGCAATTCATCTGCTTGCAAGATATCCAAATTACAGGGTTTCTAAACCAAATAGGAACAGCTCTGGTCTGCAGCTCCCAGCAAGATCAATGCAGAAGGCAGGTGATTTCTGAATTTCCAACTGAGGCACCCAGTTCATCTCACTGTAACTGGTCAGACAGTGGGAGCAGCTCACAGAGGGAGAGCCAAAGCAGTGGGAGATGTTGCCTCACCTGGGAAGTGCAAGGGGTTGGGAAATTCTCTCCTCTACTCAAGGGAAGCCATGAGGGACTACACCATGAGGAATGGTGCACTCCAGCCCAGATACTGCACTTTTCTCATGGTCTTCAAAACCCGCAGACGAGAAGATTCCCTCCCATGCCTACCTCACCGGAGTCCTGGGTTTCAAGCATAAAACTGGGTGGCTGTTTGGGCAGACGCTGAGCTAGCTGCAGGAATTTTTTTTTCCCCATAACCCAGTGGCACCTGGAACACCAGCGAGACAGAACCAGAAAGGGGCCTGAAGCCAGGGACCCAAGTGGTCTGGCTCAGCCGGTCCCACACCTATAGAGTCCATAAAGCTAAGATACACTGGCTTGAAATTCTCACTGCCAGTACAGCAGTCTGAGGTTGACCTGGGATGCTCAAGCTTGATGGGGGAGGGGGTCTGCCATTGCTGAGGCATGAGTAGGCGGTTTTACCCTCACAGTGTAAACAAAGCCACCAGAAAGTTTGAAATGGGTGGAGCCCACTGTAGCTCAACAAGTCCCCTGTGCCCAGACTGCCTCTCTACATTCCTTCTCTCTGGGCAGGGCATTTCTGAAAAAAAGGCAGCAGGCCCAGTTAGGGGCTTATAGATAAACCCTTGATCACCCTGGGGCAGAGCACCTGGGGGAAAGGGTGGCTGTGGGGGCAGCTTCAGCAGACTTAAATGTCCTTGCCTGATGGCTCTAAAGAGAGCAGCAGATCCCCCAGCATGATGCTCAAGCTCTGCTAAGGGTCAGACTACTTCCTCAAGTGGATCCCTGACCCCCATGTAGCCTGACTGGGAGACACCTCCCAGCAGGGGCCGACAGACACCTCATACAGGAGAGCTCTGGCGGGTGCCCCTCTGGGATAAAGCTTCCAGAGGAAGGAACAGGCAGCAATCTTTGCTGTTCACCAGCCTCCGCTAGTGATACCCAAGCAAACAGGGTCTGGAGTGGACTCCCAGCAAATTCCAGCAGACCTGCAGCAGAGGGGCCTGACTGTTAGAAGGGAAACTAACAAATGGAAAGGAACAGCATTAACATCAACAAAAAGGACATCCACTCAGAGACCCCCAAAGGTAACCAACATGAAAGATCAAAAGTAGATAAATCCACAAAGATAGGAAGAAACCAGCACAAAAAGGCTGAAAATTCCAAAAACCAGAACACCTCTTCTCCTCCAAACGATCACAACTGCTCACAAGCAAGGGAAGAAAACTGGATGGAGAATGAGTTTGATGAATTGACAGAGTAGGCTTCAGAGTAGGTGGGTAATAACAAGCTCCTCCGAGCTAATGGAGCATGTTCTACCCCAACACAAGGACGCTCAGAACCTTGAAAAAAGGTAAGATGAATGGCTAACTAGAATAACCTGTTTGGAGAAGAACATAAATAACCTGATGGAGCTGAAAAATACAGCACGAGAACTTCATGAAGTATACACAAGTATCAATAGCCAAATAAATCAAGCAGAAGAAAGGATATCAGAGATTGAAGATCAACTTAACGAAATAAAGTGAGAAGACAAGATTAGAGAAAAAAGAATGAAAAGGAAGAAACAAAGCCTCCAAGAAATATGGGACTATGTGAAAAGACCAAATCTACGTTTGATTGGTGTACCTGAAAGTGGCAGGGAGAACAGAACCAAGTTGGAAAACACTCTTCAGGATATTATCCAGGAAAACTTCCCCAACCTAGCAAGACAGGCCAACATCCAAATTTGGGAAATACAGAGACCACTACAAAGACACTCCTCAAGAAGAGCAACCCCAAGACACATAATCATCAGACTCATCAAGGATGAAATGAAGGAAAAAATGTTAACGGCAGCCGGACAGAAAGTTTGGGTTACCCACAAAGGGAAGCCCATCAGACTATCAGTGGATCTCTCTGCAGAAGCCCTACAAGCCAGAAGAGAGTGGGGGCCAATATTCAACATTCTAAACAAAAGAGTTTTCAACCCAGAATTTCATATCCAACTAAACTAGGTTTCATAAGCAAAGGAGAAATAAAATCCTTTACAAAGAAGCAAACACTGAGAGTTTTGTCACCACCAGACCTGCCTTACAAGAGCTCAATGAAGGAAGCACTAAACATGGAAAGAAACAACTGGTATCAGCCACTGCAAAAACATACCAAATTATAAAGACCATTGATACTACGAAGAAACTGCATCAACTAATGGGCAAACTAACCAGCTAGCATCATAACGACGGGATCAAATTTACACATAACAATATTAACCTTAAATGTAAATGGGCTAAATGCCCCAATTAAAAGACACAGACTGGCAAATTGGATAGAGTCAAGACCCATCAGTGTGCTGTATTCAGGAGACCCATCTCACATGCAAAGACACACATTGGGTCAAAATAAAGCGATGGAGGAATATTTACGAAGAAAACGGAAAGCAAAAAAAAAGCAGGGGTTACAATCTTAGTCTCTGATAAAAAAGGCTTTAAACCAACAAAGATAAAAAAAGACAAAGAAGGGCATTACATAATGGTAAAGGGATCAATGCAACAGGAAGAGCTAACTATCCTAAATGTATACAGGAGCACCCATTTTCATAAAGCAAGTTCTTAGAGACCTACAGAAAGACTTAGACTCCCAAACAATAATAGGAGACTTTAACACCCCACTGTCAATATTAGATAGATCAATGAGACAAAATTAACAAGGGTATTCAGGACTTGAACTCAGCTCTGGGCCAAGTAGACCTAACAGACATCTACAGAACTCTCCACTCCAAATCAATAGAATATAAATTCTTCTCAGTACCACATTGCACTTATTCTAAAATTGACCACATAATTGGAAATAAAACACTCCTTAGCAAATGCAAAAGCATGGAAATTATAACAAACAGTCCGCCAGATCACTGTGCAATCAAATTAGAACTCAGGATTAAGAAACTCACTCCAAACCACACAACTACATGGAAACTGTACAACCTGATCCTAAATGACTACTGGATAAATAATGAAATTAAGACAGCAATATAGATGTTCTTTGAAACCAATGAGAACAAAGACAAAATATACCAGAATCCATGGGACACATTTAAAGCAGTGTTTAGAGGGAAATTTATAGAAGTGAATGCCCACAAGAAAAATCAGGGAAGATCTAAAATCAACACCCTAACATCAACATTAAAAGAACTAGAGAAGCAAGAGCAAACAAATTCAAAAGCTAGCATAAGACAAGAAATAACTAAGATCAGAGCAGAACAGAAGGAGAGAGAGAGTGACACGAAAAAACCTTCAAAAAATCAATGAATCCAGGAGGTGTTTTTTTGAAAAGATCAACAAAATTGATATACTGCTAGCCAGGCTAATAAAGAAGAAAAGAATCAAATAGATGCAATAAAAAATGATAAAGGAGATATATCACCACTCTTCCCAAAGAAATATAAACTACCATCAGAGAATACTATAAACACCCCTACACAAATAAACTTGAAAATCTAGAAGAAATGGATCAATTCCTGGACACATACACCCTCCCGAGACTAAACCAGGAAGAAGTTGAATCCCTGAATAGACCAATAACAGGCTCTGAAATTGAGGCAATAATTAACAGACTAACAACCAAAAAAAGTCCAGGACCATACAGATTTACAGCCCAATTCTACCAGAGGTACAAAGAGGAACTGGTACCATTCCTTCTGAAATTATTCCAAGCAATAGAAATAGAAGGAATCCTCCCTAACTCATTTTATGAGGCCCGCATCATCCTGATACCAAAACCTGGCAGACATACAACAAAAAAAGAAAATTTCAGGTCAATATCGCTGATGAACATCAATGCGAAAATCCTCAACAAAATACTGGCAAACCAAATCCAGCAGCACATCAAAAAGCTTATCCACCATGATCAAATCAGCTTCATCCCTGGGATGCAAGGCTAGTTGAACATATGCAATTCAATAAACTTAATTCATCACCTACACAGAACCAATGACAAAAACCACATGATTATCTCAATAGATGCAGAAAGGCCCTCGACAAAATTCTACAGCCCTTCATGCTAAAAACTCTCAATGAACTAGATATTGATGGGCTGTATCTCAAAATAATAAGAGCTGTTTATGACAAACCCACTGCCAATATCACACTGAATGGGCAAAAACTGGAAGCATCATCTTTGAAAACTGGCACAAGTTTCTCTCTCACCATTGCTATTCAACATGGTATTGAAAGTTCTGGATAGGGTAATCAGGCAAGAGAAAAAAATAAAGTGTATTCAGATAGGAAAAGAGGAAGTCAAATTGTCTCTATTTGCAGATGACATGATTGTATATTTAGAAAACTCCACTGTCTCACCCAAAATCTCCTTAAACTGATTAGCAACTTCAGCAAAGTCTGAGGATACAAAATCAATGTGTAAAAATCACAAGCATTTCTATACACCAATAACAGACAAAGAGAGAGTCAAATTGGGAGTGAATTCCCATTCACAATTATTAAAAAGAATAAAATGCGTAGGAATACAACATACAAGGGATGTGAAGGAGTTCTTCAAGGAGAACTACAAATCATTTCTCAAGGAAATAAGAGAGAACACAAACCAATTGGAAAATATTCCATCCATGCTCATGGATAAGAAGAATCAACATCGTGAAAATGGCCATACTGCCCAAAGTAATTTATAGATTCAATGCTATCCCCATCAAGCTACCACTGAATTTCTTCACAGAGTTGGAAAAAACTACTTTAAATTTCATATGGAACCAAAAAAGAGCCCACATAGCCAAGACAATCCTAAGCAAAAAGAACAAAGCTGGAGGCATCATGCTACCTGACTTCAAACTATACTACAAGGCTACAGTAACCAAAACAGCATGATACTGGTACCAAAACAGATATATAGACCAATGGAACAGAATAGGGGCCTCAGAAATAATGCCACACATCTACAGTCATCTGATCTTTGACAAACCTGACAAAAACAAGCAAAGGGAAAAGGATTCGCAATTTAATAGTGTTGGGAAAGCTGGCTAGCAATATGCAGAACACTGAAACTGGTTCCCTTCCTCACACATTATACAAAAATTAACTAAAGATGAATTAAAGACTTAAACGTAAGACATAAAACCATAAAAACCCTAGAAGAAAACCTAGGCAATACCATTCTGGACATAGGCATGGGCAAAGACTTCATGATTTAAAACACCAAAAGCAATGATAACAAAAGCCAAAATAGACAAATGGAATCTAATGAAACTAAAGAGCTTCTGCACAGAATAAAAAAAAAAAAAAAAAAACTATCATCACAGTGAACAGGCAACCTACAGAATGGGAGAAAATTTTTGCAATCTATCCATGTGACAAAGGGCTAATATCCAGAATCTACAAAGAACTTAAATAAATTTACCAGAAATAAACAAACAACTCCATCAAAACATGGGTGAAGGATATGAACAGACACTTCTAAAAAGAAGACATTTATGCATCCAAAAAACATATGAATGGTCATTAGAGAAATGCAAATCAAAACCACAATGAGATATCATCTCACGCCAGTTAGAACGGCAATCATTAAAAAGTCAGGAGACAACAGATGCTGCAGAGGATGTAGAGAAATAGGAATGCTCTTACACTGTTGGTGGGAGTGTAAACTAGTTCAACCATTGTGGAAGACAGTGTGGTGATTCCTCAAGGCTCTAGAACCAGAAATACCATTTGACCCTGCAATCCCATTACCGCGTATATACCCAAAAGATTATAAATCATTCTACTGTAAAGACATATGCACGCGTATGTTTATTGCAAAACTGTTCACAATAGTAAAGACTTGGAACCAACCCAAATGACCATCAATGATAGACTGGATAAAGAAAATGTGGCACATATACACCATGGAATACTATGCACACATTAAAAAGGATGAGTTCATACTCTTTGCAGGGACATGGATGAAGCTGGAAACCATCATTCTCAGCAAACTAACACAGAAACAGAATATCAAACACCACATGTTCTCACACATAAGTGGGAGTTGAACAATGAGAGCACATGGACACAAGGAGAGGAACATCACACATCAGCACCTGTCAGGGGGTGTGGGGGACTAGGGGAAGGATAGCATTAGTAGAAATACCTAATGTAGATGACAGGTTGATGGGTGCAGCAAACCACCATGTCACGTGTACACCTATGTAAAAAACCTGCATATTCTGCATATGTACCCCAAACTTAAAGTATAATAAAAAAAGATAGAAAAAGTGGGCAAAAGACAAAACATTTTATTTTTTTAACTGGCAAAATTGTACATATTTATAGGTTACATAGTGATGGTTTGATAATATAATGTGTAGTGATGAGATCAGAGTAGTTAGAAAATTTGTCATTTCAGGCATTTATAATTTCTTTATGTTGGGAACACTTGTTTGTTTATTTATTTTTTAGAGACTGGGTCTCACTTTGTTACACAGGCTGGAGTGCAGTGGCGTGATCACAGCTCAATGTAACCTTGAACTCCTGGGCTCAGGCAGTCCTTCTGCCTCAGCTGCCTGAGTAGCTGGAACTACAGGTGTGCACCACCACATCTGGCTAATTTTTAAAAATAATGTTTTCAGAGACAGAGTCTCACAATATTGCTCAGGTTGGTCTCAAACTCCTGGCCTCAAGGGATCTGCCTGCCTCTGCCTGCTGAGTTTCTGGGATTACAGGTGCAAACCATCATACCTGACTGCATTGGAAACATTCAATATCCTCTTTCTAGCTATTTGAAACTGTATAGTGTATTATCATTAACTATGGCTGTCCTATCATTGTATAGAACACTAGAGCTTATTCCTCTTATCTAGCTGTAATTTTCTTGAGATATGAAAATCCAGGGGAAGCAGCAGTGACCTATCCCCTGAAACAGAGGCAACGGGTAAAACTGGAAGCAGCAGCTCCTGTGGGAACAGGTTCAAGATATCCTCTGCCAGGACAGACTCCTGGACAAGGAGCACAGCAGGAAGAACTCAAAGGACCTGTGAGGATGCATGAAGTTAGCACCCCCAGGAAATTCGTAAGTTACCCAAGGACGTTAAAGGAGACTACATTCCTATCTGGGGACATGGACATTTGAAGTCTTTAAGTGTTTTTTAATGAAGATGCAACCTTATTTTATACTTACCAAAAAATGTAGAATTTTCACACTTTTCTGCAGGAAGTAAAAATTGTGCAAAGAGCTCTTTATCATCTCTGCATTCTCACAACCTAAGGCTGAGCCCAACACTTTAAAAGCTTTAAAAGGTAAATATTGAATGAATAAATGGTAGTGATTGTAATCACAATCTGGTTTTCCATGCTATCAGTCAATGGAAAAATTTAAAACCTTAAACACAAGTCTGACATCTTTTATGATGTGGAATAATGGAGACCACTGGCCTGTTCTAAAACATCAGAATGAATTCTTAACATTTCCCTAAAATAGAGAATCAACTCACTAACAATTTAGTAGTTGACCGTTTAAAGACTACGGATCTTTTTTACTTCATTATTTATTTTCTTCTATTACTGCAGTTTTGGATTATTATAAAAAAGTACATTTTTCTATATATTTTTCTGTTCTAATTTCAGGCTTCTGTATCACCTAAATATTTTATTCTACATTGTATACCAATTTGGACTATTATTTAGTGATTGGTGTCATGAGAACACCAATCTTCATGGTACCTTTTATTTATTCATTTAACTAATCCCCCTGAGTCCATCGTAAACAGAGCAGATAAATCATGACTAGCTTGAATAACATTGCTTCTGCACAGAAGATCATTTCTTCTTACCTTTCAAGCTTGGAAAGACACTATATTAGCCTTCATTTCAACTAAAATTTATAGCAAGATAATACTTTTTAAAGTGGCAATAGGTAGGATATCCTAAGACCTCAGATCCTTGGTGAAATTTGGGTTGATGTATAAAAATGTATTTATGTATGCCCTTCTTGTAAACGTTACAGAGAAGCTCTTGAAATTGTTCTTTATTATCAATATTTTGGATATTTTGTTACAAATACAAGATGATAGGGGAAAAATAGATTGCAAAAGCTCTTGAAAAATCCAACAGCATTTATGTTTCAGCAATGAATAAACCTTTTGAAATAAGATACACTAAACCATTCATATTTACCATAAAAGTAAGTATGTTTTTTCAGGAATATAATTTTTGCTTTAATGGCTTATATTTATGTTTTATATAAATTCAGTTATTCACATTACATATAAGTCAAATTAAACCACACAATTAAAATGAAATATATAAAGAAAAGATAATGTAAAGAATATGATACTCTTCTGTCCACTAAACACTTCTATATACCATTATCAGGGACATTTCTCTGATAAATTTCTCTGAGTAAAGACAATTGAGTCAATTATAAAAAGTGGATTATAAAAATTTGAATGAGGGTGGAGAAAGAGATGCTTTCTTTTTTTCTTTTCTTTTGAATAAGCGTCTCTTTCTCCACCCTCATTCAAAAGAAAAAGAACGGAACAGATAAAGAGAAAAATAACAATAAAAAATTTTCATTAGTAAGCTGGCTATGAATTCTCATGAGCTTCATTTGAAAAAGTCTTAATCTCAGAAGTTTTAGTTTCTTTTTTCTTGTTTTCAGGGAATATACTGAAACATTTAGAAGACAGAGACTTATTCTGAAATATGTAAAAATTTAATGAAGGAAATATAGAAATAATTGATTTATAAGGTAACAACAGAGTTTTTAAAATGTATTTGGTATCTATGTACTACAAAACCATTTTTCTCTAAAAGCAAAAAGCAACAATGAGGTTTTTTTTTTAAAGATGTGTGTGTGTGTGTGTGTGTGTGTGTGTTTTGAGACAGAGTCTCCCTCTATTGCCCAGGCTGGAGTGCAATGGCACAATCTCGGCTCACTGCAACCTCCACCTCCTGGGTTCAAGCAATTCTCCTGCCTCAGCCTCTAGAGTAGCTGAGACTACAGGCGTGCGTCACCATACCCAGGTAATTTTTTTGTATTTTTAGTAAAGATGAGGTTTCACCATATTGGCCAGGCTGTTCTCGGACTCCTGACCTCAGGTGATCCATCTGCCTCAGTCTCCCAAAGTGCTGGGATTACAGGCATGAGCCATTGCATCCGGCCTAAAGTTAATTTTTTTTTACATTTAGTTTCTTTTCCTTTTTTATTTATTATTATTATTTTTTTTTTGAGGTGGAATTTCACTCTTATTGCCCAGGCTGGAGTGCAATGGTGCAATCTCAGCTCACTGCAACCTCTACCTCCCGGGTTCAAGCAATTCTCCTGCCTCAACCTCCCGAGAAGCTGGGATTAAAGGCCCCTGCCACCACACTCCGCTAATCTTTTGTATTTTTAGTAGAGACAAAGTTTCATTATGTTGGCCAGGCTGGTCTCAAACTCCTGACTTCAGGTGATCCATCTGCCTTAGCCTCCCAAAGCACTGGGATTACAGGCATGAGCCACTGCACCCAGCCTACAGTTAATTTCATTGTGTATACGTAAGGTATATAACATAATCTTTCTATATGTGTATATACAGACAAAGGATTACTACGTCCAAGCAAAATTATTCTATCCATCACATCCCATAGTTATCTTATACAATACATTATTAACTGTAGCCTTTGTGCTGTACATTAGCTCTCTAGATTTATTTATCATACATAGCTACAAGTTTAAACCCTTTGAAGACATTGAATATATACATATGTATTAAATAGAGAGATGCATAGGTGGATAACTAGATACAATGGAATGTTATCCAGTCTCATAAAAGAAGGAGATACTGCCACACTGCCATTTGTGACATCATGGATGAACCTGGAAGGCATTATGGTAAATAGAAAAAGCCAGACAGAAAAAAAATACTAATTTTCTTTACTGGTGTCATAGCTTTCTGGTTTCTTCACCTATTTTACAGCTAAAATACAGAATACTTTTCTAAAGAAAAAAATAATGAGAAATTCCACAGCAGTAACAGACTTTATTCTTCTTAGATTGACAAGTGACCCACAGTGGCAGGTTGTACTTTTCATATTTCTTCTTGTTACCTACATGTTAAGTGTGACTGGGAACCTGATCATTATCACCCTCACACTTTCAGATCCCCATCTGCAGACTCCCATGTATTTCTTCCTTCAGAACTTCTCATTCCTGGAAATTTCATTCACGTCTGTCTGCATTCCCAGATTCCTTGTCACCGTGGTGACAGGAGACAGAACCATTTCTTATAATGGGTGTGTGGCTCAGCTATTTTTTTTCATCTTCTTGGGGGTGACAGAATTTTACCTTCTGGCTGCCATGTCCTATGACCGCTGCATGGCCATCTGCAAACCTCTTCGTTACACAACCATCATGAACACCAGAGTTTGTATCCTTCTTGTCTTTAGCTCCTGGCTTGCAGGGTTTCTGATAATCTTTCCACCAGTAATGCTTCTGCTGCAGTTGGATTTCTGTGCCTCCAATGTAATTGATCATTTTATCTGTGACTCCTCTCCAATGCTGCAGCTTTCTTGCACAAACACTCACTTTCTAGAATTCATGGCATTTTTTTTAGCTGTGGTAACATTGATGGTCACCTTGACATTAGTTATTCTCTCCTACACAAACATCATCTGGACAATTCTGAAAATTCCTTCTATGAGTCAAAGGAAAAAAGCCTTTTCCACTTGCTCCTCGCATATGGTAGTTGTCTCCATCTCTTACGGTAGCTGCATCTTCATGTACATTAAGACTTCTGCCAGAGAAAGGGTGACTTTCAGCAAAGGAGTAGCTGTGCTCAATACCTCAGTGGCTCCTCTCTTGAATCCCTTCATATACACACTGAGAAATCAGCAAGTTAAGCAAGCCTTAAATAGCTTGGTCCAGAAGATGATCTTTTCTTTAAATAAGTGAATGTGATTATGTAAAAAATGTACACCTAAAGGCAAAGCTGAATGAAAAACTCTCTACCCTTCTCTATATAAACTCTTTCTAAACACCTTATTTCACTCTTTTGGTTAGACGTAGTTACATATCATCAACACTTCTTTATGTAATTGGCCTAAAAGCCAAGATTTAACTCTTTTAAACTGTATAGAAAGTGTTTGGTCTCTCACCTATGTAACTAAATTTTAGGTAAGTTAATAATCACTATTGTTTATTATATAAAGGCAAAATAGATTATGAATTCATTCATAAAAGAGAGAGCTATAAATTTAAAACTTACTAAAAACCATATTCAACTATGAAATTAATTTTATGTGAAATATATAAACTATGTATCTTAATTAATATATCTAAAATTTTTTCTTCAGTGTAACCAGGAAAAACATGTTATAAAACTAAAAGCATGATTAAAATGTTTCCTTGTATTTGTCAATGAAATGTAGTTAAAATGTGTGTAAACATTAAATAGAAGTGTAAGACAAACGTGCAGATATTATCTCTGTTGTTTGAATTAAGATTGTATTATTTTTTGTCTTAGCTTTCCTAGAAAAAACAGCAAAGCGTAATCAAAGAGTTGATATTATTTATGTTCTATTTTTCTTTGGTGATTGTTCCTTAAAAATAGGTTACTTAACAGAGAACTTTTCTGTTTCTGCCAATATTTTAAACGAAAAACCATGGTCTATAAAGGCAAGTCATATTTGTGTTCAGATTCCTTAAATTGATACAAAATTGCCTTTCTACTGATATGAAGCAAATGACAAAGTAAGGTCTACTATGGTGTGATACTGCCTTTTTATAAGGTATTTGGCAAATGATGACATGTGAATTATTCATGTCTTGGTTTTTCCTTTATTAGTAAACCTATAATATTTTCTTTATCTTTCCATTGTCTCTTTCACAGAAGGTTTCACTCCCTTCACCTATACCCAAGAAAATGACTTTTAGAGGTATTTGAGAACTGTAAAAAATGTGTTCAAGCCCAGTTCCTATAGTTAATGAGTCCCTCAACTCCCATGTGTCATTAAGAAAACTGGTTGTCAAATCCAGCAGCACATCAAAAAGATAATTCATCACAATTAAGTGGGCTTTATAACTGGATGCAAGGATGGTTCAACATACACAAATCAATAAATGTGATTCACCACTTAAACAGAATCTTAAACAGAATTAAAAATAAAAACCATATGATCATCTCAATAGACACAGAAAAAGTAGTCAATAAATCCAACATCTCTTCATGACAAAAACACTCAACAAACTACTCATTGAAGGAACATAGCCCAAAACAATAACAGCCATCTATGACAGACCCACAGCCAATATCATACTAAACCAGCAAAAGTTGTATGCATTCCCCCTAAGAACTGGAATAAGACAAGGATGTCCCCTCTCAGCACTCCTATTCAACATAATACTGGAAGCCCTAGCCAGAGCAATCAGGCAAGAGAGAGAAATGAAAGGCATCCAAATAGGAAAAGAGGAAGTCAAATGATCTCTGTTTACTGAAAATATAATTCTGTACCTAGAAAACTTTAAAGATTCCTCAAAAAGACTCCTAGACCTGATAAATGACTTGAGTAAAATTTCAGGATATAAAATCAACATAGAAAAGTCAGTAGCATTTCTATACACCAGTAACATTCAAACTGAGAACCAAATCAAAAATGCAATCTTGGCTGGGTGTGGTGGCTCATGCCTGAAATCTCAGCACTTTGGGAGGCCAAGCTGGGAGGATTGCTTGAGCCCAGAAGTTTAAGACCAGCCTTGGCAACATAGTGAGAGCCTGTCTGCACACAAAAAAATTTAAAAATTAGGTAAGCATGGTGGCACACATCTGTGGTCCCAGCTACTCAAGAAGATGAGGTGCGGGAATTGCTTCGACCTTGGAGGTTGAGGCTGCAGTGAGCTCTTATCATGCTACTGCACTCCACCCTGGACAACAGAGTGAGATCCTGTCTCAAAAAAATAAATAAATAAAAATTGTCCAAACATGGTGGCTCACGCCTGTAATCCCAGCACTTTGAGAGACTGAGGCTGGTGGATCACTTGAGGCTAGAAGTTTGAGACCAGCCTGGACAACATAGCAAGACCCTATCTCTATTTTAAAATAATAATAAAAAAAGATGCCTGTAATTCCAGCACTTCGGGAGGCCGAGGCAGGCAAATTACTAGAGTACAAGAGTTCAAGACAAGTCTGAGCAACATGGTAAAACCCCAACTCTACAAAAAATACAAAAATTAGCTGGGCATGCTGGCATGCACCTGTAGTCCCAGCTACTTAAGAGGCTGAGGTGGGAGGATCGCTTGAGCACAGGAGGTGGAGGCTACAGTGAGCCAATATCGCACCTCTGCACTCCAGCCTGGGCGACAGAGCGAGACTCTATCTCGATAAAATAAAACAAAATTAAAAAGTTATTTTGAAATTTCTAAAACAAGAAGAGAAAATTGGTTGTCTTGGAATAGTAGCTGTGAATCTGACTAGACACAGGATAAATGGATTTTAGTTTGGTTCCTTGGTTTTCAGCTTCATCTGATATACAGGTGAATGTAAAGAGCTCTACAGGTTTTCTAAGTCTGTAACAAATACTTTTTTTTATAGATGTGAGCGTCCTTCAGCACTTGTCTATTTCTTACCATTGTGTTTTATGGAATGGCATACTTTTTTTTTTTCAAACAGATTCTAATATCATCACAAAATGAAAATTACATGATAATGATTACATAATTATTTGATTATGAATTCTTTATTGTGGCAATTTGTAAAGAAATGAGACATTGTGGGTTGGGTGCGTTGGCTCACACCTGTAATCCCAGCACTTTGGGAGGCGGAGGCAGGTGGATCACGAGGTCAGGAGATCGAGACCATCCTAACCATCCTAGCTAACACAGCGAAACCCAGTCTCTACTAAAAATAAAAAATAAAATAAATAAAAATAAATAAAAAATTGCCGGACCTGGTGGCAGGTGCCTGTAGTCCCAGCTACTCTGGAGGCCCAGGCAGGAGAATGGCATGAACCCCGGAGGCGGAGCTTGCAGTGAGCCTGGGCGACAGAGCGAGACTCCGTCTCAAAAAAAAAAAAAAAAGAGAGACATTGAAAGTTTGCTTTTATTAAGATTACAACAAGTAAGCAGAAATGCAAAAGGGAAAATCAGGAGTGTGGAAACAACATACAAACGTTAACTAAGTTAAGATGAAGTGTATGTACATATATAATCTACATGATAGATAGATAAAGAGAGATAGAGGGAAAGAGAGGGAAAGAAGAGAGAAACTGGAAAATTAGAGGGTCAGGGAAAGTAGATTTTCTTAATCAACAAAAATTTTTCTGAAGAAGTTGATTCCAATGTTCAATAAATGTAAACCCATGAAAATCACTATGAATCTTTCCTACAGTAGTATCATGCTGTAAGGTGAAATATTATTCACTATTATTTATTATTTATTTTTATGTAAATATTTTATACATAAAATAGGTCAGGCATTTAGAGGTTTTTTATTAACAGTTTATACTTGTATTTAATGTTCATACTGTACTATTTCAAAAAATACTTTCCACAATGTGAAAAATTACATTTGTATAATGCTTACAGAAAATATGTCTGGGTCATAACCATTTTTAAATTACATGGCAATTATTGTCACTATTGTTTTGAAGTTATAGAAATCATAAATAATTATTAAATTTCATTGGTAAAAAATCATCTTGGAAATTGATTCTAGCAAATAAATGGTTGTTAAGAATGAAAATGTCAATATTACTGTAATTTGGCACTTCATTAATTCATATTCTCTTGGAACATTACTGAAGTCTTAGATATTAAAAATGCTCTCAACAGAGTAATAATCATTCATAAATCACTGATTCTCTTGGGATCAAAATAACAGATAGTTATTGATAAATAAAAATGTTATAATCATTAATCACAAAAGTGATCATAAAATCTAAGTAAAATCATACAATCAGACAATTTTAGTAAATGCTTTACTGTTTGGTATATATATATATATACACACACACACACTCAGAAGGAAAGGTAAATTAAATTAATAGATAATTAGGATAGAAAAATAGGACACCAGTAATTTTTATCTTGCATGACATTCCTGTCTTGATTTTAATTTGAATTTAATCAAGTACAGATGCTTGTACTTAGTTAAATTTCTTTTTTTTTTTGGGAAGGAAAATTTGTATTTTAATTATTTTTATGTACAGAAAACTCAGCAGTGTACATTTAACCCAGTTTAGTGGCAAGTTCTTTAGCCTTTGCCTTTTGGAGCTTGGCGATACAAGCCACCGACTTGGGACCCAGGACATTGCCGCCCCAGTGACGGCGGATCTCATCGTATCTGTTGTTGGAATTGGTCCTGATAGCTTCCACCAGCTTAGCCAAAGCGCTTTTGTCTTCAGAGTTCACCTGTGTGAAGGCGACAGTGGTGCAGGTCTTCCTGTGGACCAGACAACCCAGTCTGGCCTTCCCTTTGATAATGCAGTAAGAGACCCCCATTTTACAACACAGGGCAGGCAAGAAGACAACCAGCTCAATGGGATCCATGTCGTGTGCAATCACCACCAGCTGAGCTTTCTTGTTCTCCACCAAGGTGGTGATGGTGTTAACTCCTGCTCGAAGGACAGGTGGTCTCTTAATGGGGACGTCCCCTTTGCCAGCAGCTTTCTTCTGGGCCCGGGCCAACAGCCTCTGCTTCTTCTCATGCTTTGTCTCTGGTCTGTACTTGTGGGCCAGCTTAAGCAGCTGAGTAGCTGTCTGGCGGTCCAGGGCCTGGGTGAACTGGTTAATAGCAGGAGGCACTTTCAGCTGCTTATAGAGGATGGCTCTCTGCCGCTGCAACCTGATATGGCGAGGCCATTTCACAAAGCGGGTGAGGTCTCTTTTGGGCTGGATGTCCTGTCCAATGCCAAAATTCTTAGGTCTTTTCTCAAACAGGAGATTCACCACTTTCTTGGCCTCCTGCTTTTTCACGACAGCAGGGGCCGGAGCCACCTTCTTTCCCTTGGCCTTCTTTCCTTTCGGCATCTTGGGCGGCAGAAGGAGAGAGCAGTTAAATTTCTTTAAGTAAGGCTAGAGTAAATGTCTTAACATTTTTCTGATATTCCACATAATCATGTTTTTATAAAGGACAAACCATGTGTATCATTTGTTCAAAAACAACGTTGTAACTCAGGAATGGTGGTGGTGTTTTCTACTTGTTTGAAACTACTTTTGATATTATCTCTATGCCTTCCTAAAACTTCAGATACTTTCTTTGTGTCTGATTCCCAAGATGCTAAGTGAAACCTTTAAATAGTCATTCAATGATTCTACCTTCAATCCCCTCCTGAAATTGAAATCATTCATACAGATCACTCTATAAAGAGAGAGACAGAAATAGGTAAAAAGACAGGGGAGGAATTGCCCGAGAGCACAGAAAGGTTGTCAATTTTGCCGTCAATAAGGATTTTAGGCCGGGCGCGGTGGCTCAAGCCTGTAATCCCAGCACTTTGGGAGGCCGAGGCGGGCGGATCACGAGGTCAGGAGATCGAGACCATCCTGGCTAACATGGTGAAACCCCGTCTCTACTAAAAATACAAAAAACTAGCCGGGCGTGGTGGCGGGCGCCTGTAGTCCCAGCTACTCGGAGGCTGAGGCAGGAGAATGGCCTGAACCTGGGAGGCGGAGCTTGCAGTGAGCCGAGATCGCGCCACTGCACTCCAGCCTGGGTGACACAGCGCCAGACTCCGTCTCAAAAAAAAAAAAAAATAAGGATTTTAGTGCGATGTACAAATGAGATTATTAATAACTTAAAGTAGTGTAGAGAAAATTGGACAAAGCAGTCTGTTTACTCTCTTTCTGTGGCCAAAAACACTAATAGGCAAAGCTCCACATGAAAAGGATTACTGTTAGGAATGATGTGTTATTTAGGAATTAGGTAAATAAATTTTATAGCACATTCAATTACTTAAATTTCCCTCCAGTTATTTTTATGAGGCATATTATTAAAAACCATTAGATATCTTTTTATTTTTGTTTTTTATTTTTTAAATTGACATAAAATTATATGCATTTATTATATATAACATTACATTTTGAAGTATACATACTTGTGAGATGACTAAATCTGGTTAATTAACATATTCATTACCTCACATAGTTATTTTTTGTAGTGAGAACACTTTACATACACTCTCTGAGCACTTTTCAAGAACACAATATATTGTTATTAACTGGAGTTGCTACGTCATACTACAGATTTCTTGAACTTATTGCTTCTTTTTGACCAACATCTATCCATCCAATCCATCTACTCCCAACCCCAACTACCCTAGACTCTGGTAACCACCATTCTGCTCTTTCCTTCTGGAGATCAGCCTGGCCAGCATGGTGAAACGCCGTCTCTACTGAAACTACATAAATTAGCTGGGCATGGTGGCAGTGGCGGGAACCTGTTGTCCCAGCTACTTGGCAGGCTTAGGTAGGAGAATCGCTTGAACCCAGGAGGCAGAGGTTGCAGTGAGCTGAGATCGTGCCATTGCACTCCAGTCTCGGTGACAAGAGTGAAACTCCTTACCCAAAAAAAAAAAAAAAAAAACCAACCCTCATGTACTCCATAATTACATATCCCTACTATGTATCAACAAAAATTAAAAATTAAAAAAGAATTAATGAAGTTGAAGACAGGCTATTTGAAAATACACAGTTAGAAGAGACAAAAGAAAAGAGAATAAACAGAAATGAAGCATGCCTATGAGATCTAGAAAATAGCATCAAGAAGCCAAATCTAAGAGTTATGTTTTTTGACTTTTTAATAATAGTCATTCTGACTGGTGTGAGATGTTGTCTTATTACGGTTTTGGTTTGCAAGAAATTTATTTTTTCACAGTTCTGAAGGCTAGCAATCTGAAATCAAGGTGACAAAAGGGTCATGCTTCTGAAGGCTCTAGGGAAACATCCTTTTTTCCCTTTTCTAGCTTTTTGTAGTAGAAAACAATTCTTGGCATTCCTTGGCTTGTAGCTCCATCACTATAATTTCTGCCTCCATCTTCACATGTGTTTTCTCTGTGTGTCCTTGTCTCCTCTTCTAAGGACACCAATCATATTGGAGGGATAGCATTAGGAGAAATACCTAATGTAGACGACGGGTTGATGGGTGCAGCAAATCACCATGGCATGTGTATACCTATGTAACAAACCTGCACGTTCTGCACATGTATCCCAAAACTTAAAGTATAATAAAAAAGAAAGATACTACAAAACTTCATTCTTTGTCCCCACATTCAGAGGATAAGTTCTTTTGTTTTGGTTTGGTTTTTAGTTAATAGCCATTTTTTTCTCCCTCAATAGGTTCTGATACTAGAAATAAAGTGATGTTTGAGTATATTATGATGTATGCCTTAAAGTATAAAAGAAATGTATGTTGTGTGGTGAGTGGTGGTGGTGATTTATTGGATTTTCATAGATATAATACACACATACACAAATTTTTTGGGAAAATATCTGTCATACACTCTGTTGATAATTCTGGTTTTTTAATTTATTCTTTTAGTGCAGAAGAAGAGAGGATACTGGAATATGTCACACGCCCAAAGCAATGGTAACAGGAGATGTATACAAAACTCTGCCTTTAGAGATTTGGCTGTAACAAAACAAAGTTTAAAATATAAAAGAAAAACATAATATAAAACCTATAAAAAAAGAGAAGAAAGAAAATATGTGGAAAATAATTGTCATTCAATACACTCAAAAAATAAGAAAGAAAGAGGAAGGAAGGAGGGAAGGAAGGAAGGAGGGAAGCAGGGAGGGAGGGAGGGATGAAGGAAGGAAGGAAGGAAAGAAGAAAGGAAGGAAGGAAGGAAGGAAGGAAGGAAGGGAGGGAGGGAGGGAGGGAGGAAGGGAAGGAAAGATCAATCTTCAGTAGACCAGCTCAAAATGTAAAGCCTACCTGTCCCTGATTAAAGTCAAATTCTGTTATATGGAGCTTGTATTTTCTAGGAGTATCATGTTTTGTTATTTCATTTTTATTCTATTTCGGTATTTTTGGGTTTTTTGTTTGTTTGTTTGACACCAAGTCTCACTCTGTCACCCAGTCGGAGTCCAGTGGCGCGATCTCAGCTCACTGCAATCTCCACCTCCCAGCAAGTGATTCCTCTGCCTCAGCCTCCTGGGTTGCTGGGATTATAGGCGTGTGCCACCACACATGGCCTATTTCACTCTATTTCTGACAACAATTTTCCCTCATAAAAATATCAAATTTATCAGTAAAACAAATTTTAAATGAGAAGCTTATATGCAACACTCACACAATGAGAAATCTATTTCTGAAAATTCCCAAATCCACAAGAGAGTTTGAAAGATCATCAGTAATTTCAATGCCATTTTTAAAACTATGTAGTTGTTTGGCCGGGTGCGATGGCTCACACCTGTAATCCCAGGACTTTGGGAGGCCACGGTGGGCAGATCACCTGAGGTCAGGAATTGAAGAACAGCTTGGCCAACATGGTGAAAGCCCATCTCTACTAAAAATGCAAAAAAACTAGCCAGGCATGGTGGCACACACCTGTAATCCCAGCTACCCGGGAGGCTGAGGCAGGAGAATCGCTTGAACCCAGGAGGCGGAGGTTGCAGTGAGCCAGGATTGAACCACTGCACTCCAGCCCGGGGGACAGAGTGAGACCCTGTCTCAAAAACAAAAAAAAAAAATGTAGTTGCTATTTTAAAGCAAAATAAAGTAAAATATAAAGTCATGCAAAAAAGCAATCAAATTATGACAATAGCAGTGAAAGTAAAATAAATCAAGGGTATAAGAAAGGCTTAAAAGAAAGATAAAATAACAAAGCTTTATAGAGATATACACTGATAAATTGATAATGGAAAGATAAGTCAAATCTATAAAAATTCATAAATCTAATGTTGCAGCAAATCAAAGCTGTGATGAGACCGAAAAACATTAAAATTCAGAATATTTTTAAATGACCAAAAATAATTTAGTGGAAATGTGGAAAACAAATAGCAAGAGACCAAAATGTAGAACTTGGGTTTGACTTTAATAGAAAAAATAAGTGATACAAAGGTAGAGAAAACACAGATAACTACCTGGAAAAATGAATCATAAAAGCAAAATATAATTACAAATGTAGTTAGAAACACATATGTTAGAATAGATAGATAATAAATGAATGATAGACACAGATATACATAGAAATATCTTATGACTGACTGTGATAAGCTATGTATAATAATTAAATACAACATTAAAGATAAGTATTATTAAAATGAGTTTTAAAAGATAATTAAAAAGAAATATTGGTAATTTCCATTAAAATATAAACTACAATCTTTTTAAATAGAGAACATGTCTTATTGTTTACATTAACAGAAAGCATGAAATGATCCAAAAAATTCTGACAAATATATTCAAGTGTGATGTTAAACAAGTATTTGAAGGATTGGGGGAAGTGGGAATGGTTAATGGGCATAAAATTTGTTAGAAAGAATAAATAGGATTTAGTATTTGATAGTACAACAGGGTGACTACAGTCAGTAATAATTTAATTGTACATTTAAAAATAACTAAAAGTACAGTTGGATTGTCCATAACACAAAGGATAAAAGCTATGGATACCCCATTTAGCATATTATTATTGTACATTGTATGCCTGTATTAACATATTTCATCCCATAATGTATGCACTTACTATGTACCCACAAAATTTAGAAATTAAAAATTTTTTAAATAATTATTTTAAAAGAATTTAAAAGAATTAAAGATACAATCATTCTAGAGTTGGCGTTTATTTATTTAGCAAATATAATTTAATATCCCTTTGTACCAGATAGTGTGGTAGGCCTTGAAAATAGTGTGTTGAGAACAAAGATACAACATACCAGAATATCTGGGACACATTTAAAGCAGTGTGCAGAGGGAAATTTATAGCACTAAATGCCCACAAGAGAAAGCAGGAAAGATCTAAAATTGACACTCTAACATCACAATTAAAAGAACTAGAGAAGCAAGAGCAAACACATTCGAAAGCTAGCAGAAGGCAAGAAATAACTAAGATCACAGCAGAACTGAAGGAGATAGAGACACAAAAAACCCTCCAAAAAATCAATGAATCCAGGAGTTGGTTTTTTGAAAAGATCAACAAAATTGACAGACCGCTAGCAAGACTAATAAAGAAGAAAAGAGAGAAGAATCAAATAGACACAATAAAAAATGATAAAGGGGATATCACCACCGACCCCACAGAAATACAAACTACCATCAGAGAATACTATAAACACCTCTACGCAAATAAACTTAGAAAATCTAGAAGAAATGGATAATTTCCTGGACACTTACACTATTCCAAGACTAAACCAGGAAGAAGTTGAATCCCTGAATAGACCAATAGCAGGCTCTGAAATTGAGGCAATAATTAGTAGCCTACCAATGAAAAAAAGTCCAGGACCAGATGGATTCACAGCTGAATTCTACCAGAGGTACAAGGAGGAGCTGGTACCATTCCTTCTGAAACTATTCCAATCAATAGAAAAAGAGGGAATCCTCCCTAACTCATTTTATGAGGCCAACATCATCCTGATACCAAAGCCTGGCAGAGACACAACAAAAAAAGAGAATTTTAGACCAATATCCCTGATGAACATCGATACAAAAGTCCTCAATAAAATACTGGCAAACCAGATTCAGCAGCACATCAAAAAGCTTATCCACCATGATCAAGTGGGCTTCATCCCTGGGATGCAAGGCTGGTTCAACATTCGCAAATCAATAAACATAATCCAGCATATAAACAGAACCAAAGACAAGAACCACATGATTATCTCAATAGATGCAGAAAAGGCTTTTGACAAAATTCAACAGCCCTTCATGCTAAAAACGCTCAATAAATTCGGTATTGATGGAACGTATCTCAAAATAATAAGAGCTATTTATGACAAACCCACAGCCAATATCATACTGAATGGGCAAAAACTGGAAAAATTCCCTTTGAAAACCGGCACAAGACAGGGATGCCCTCTCTCACCACTCCTATTCAACATAGTGTTGGAAGTTCTGGCTAGGGCAATCAGGCAAGAGAAAGAAATCAAGGGTATTCAGTTAGGAAAAGAAGAAGTCAAATTATGTCCCTCTTTGCAGATGACATGATTGTATATTTAGAAAACCCCATTGTCTCAACCCAAAATCTCCTTAAGCTGATAAGCAACTTCAGCAAAGTCTCAGGATACAAAATTAATGTGCAAAAATCACAAGCATTCGTATACACCAGTAACAGACAAACAGAGAGCCAAATCATGAATGAACTTCCATTCACAATTGCTTCAAAGAGAATAAAATACCTAGGAATCCAACTTACAAGGGATGTAAAGGACCTCTTCAAGGAGAACTACAAACCACTGCTCAGTGAAATAAAAGAGGACACAAACGGAAGAACATACCATGCTCATAGATAGGAAGAATCAATATCATGAAAATGGCCATACTGCCCAAGGTTATTTATAGATTCAATGCCATCCCCATCAAGCTACCAATGAGTTTCTTCACAGAATTGGAAAAAACTGCTTTAAAGTTCATATGGAACCAAAAAAGAGCCCACATCTCCAAGACAATCCTAAGTCAAAAGAACAAAGCTGGAGGCATCACGCTACCTGACTTCAAACTATACTACAAGGCTACAGTAACCAAAACAGCATAGTACTGGTACCAAAACAGAGATATAGACCAATGGAACAGAACAGAGTCCTCAGAAATAATACCACACATCTACAGCCATCTGATCTTTGACAAACCTGACAAAAACAAGAAATGGGGAAAGGATTCCCTATTTAATAAATGGTGCTGGGAAAATTGACTAGCCATAAGTAGAAAGCTGAAACTCAATCCTTTCCTTACTCCTTATACGAAAATTAATTCAAGATGGATTAGAGACTTAAATGTTAGACCTAATACCATAAAAACCCTAGAGGAAAACCTAGGTAGTACCATTCAGGACATAGGCATGGGCAAAGACTTCATGTCTAAAACACCAAAAGCAACGGCAGCAAAAGCCAAAATTGACAAATGGGATCTCATTAAACTAAAGAGCTGCTGCACAGCAAAAGAAACTACCATCAGAGTGAACAGGCAACCTACAGAATGGGAGAAAATTTTTGCAATCTACTCATCTGACAAAGGGCTAATATCCAGAACCTACAAAGAACTCAAACAAATTTACAAGAAAAAAAACAAACAACCCCATCAAAAAGTGGGCAAAGGATATGAACAGACATTTCTCAAAAGAAGACATTCATACAGCCAACAGACACATGAAAAAATGCTCATCATCACTGGCCATCAGAGAAATGCAAATCAAAACCACAATGAGATACCATCTCACACCAGTTAGAATGGCGATCATTAAAAAGTCAGGAAACAACAGGTGCTGGAGAGGATGTGGAGAAATAGGAACACTTTTACACTGTTGGTGGGATTGTAAACTAGTTCAACCATTATGGAAAACAGTATGGCGATTCCTCAAGGATCTAGAACTAGATGTACCATATGACCCAGCCATCCCATTACTGGGTATATACCCAAAGGATTATAAATCAGGCTGCTATAAAGACACATGCACACGTATGTTTATTGCGGCACTATTCACAATAGCAAAGACTTGGAATCAACCCAAATGTCCATCAGTGACAGACTGGATTAAGCAAATGTGGCACATATACACCATGGAATACTATGCAGCCATAAAAAAGGATGAGTTTGTGTCCTTTGTAGGGACATAGATGCAGCTGGAAACCATCATTCTCAGCAAACTGTCACAAGAACAGAAAACCAAACACCGCATGTTCTCACTCATAGGTGGGAACTGAACAATGAGATCACCTGGACTCGGGAAGGGGAACATCACACACCGGGGCCTAACACAGGGAGGGGGAAGGGGGGAGGGATTGCATTGGGAGTTATACCTGATGTAAATGACGAGTTGATGGGTGCTGACGAGTTGATGGGTGCAGCACAGCAACATGGCACAAGTATACATATGTAACAAACCTGCACGTTATGCACATGTACCCTAGAACTTAAAGTATAATAATAATAATTAATAAATAAGTAAATAAATAAATAAAAAGAAAACATTAAAAAAATTAAAAAAAGATAAAAGAAAAAAAAGAAAATAGTGTGTTGAATAAATTAGAGCCCCTACTTTAACTGAGCTTCTATTCTACATGTGAAACAAATAATTAATAAATAATTTATATTACTATAAGCCATAAAGACAAATTAATTCAGATAAAGAGAGAATAATGAAGTTGCTATATGAGAAATTAAATTTGAAAAGTAAAATGCCATGGTTTAGTCAGATGGTTTAATTATATATATATGCCCCCTTTTATTATTGTGTCTGAACACATAAATTCACATATACTGAATAAAAGTGTCTCTTAAGAGAAAGTGGACTCAAGACTAGAAGAATATTAACGATTATTCAGAGCAGAACATTTGTAATACCAAGGAAGCAACTGCAGAGCAAGAAAAGAGCATGTGTAAAGACACACCAGTGAGAGAAAACATAGCACATTACAAGATATAAAGCAGTTCTGTATGAGTTAAGGCATATATTTTAAAAATCTCAAACAGAAGATTTAGTTGTGTTCCTAGAGTTATACAGAGCCAATCTTCTCTGCTTCCTAGGATGGCTTTTTAAATATTTTAAAATAGCTCTTTTTTTCCTCAAGTGTTTTTCAGATTAATGCCAATTGATAAAAACTCAATATTCCTTGATAATTACTTCATAGGATTTGAATTTTAAAATCTAGATACAAATTTAAGATTTAACATTTACTTGCTGTGTGACACTGAGATAGTCTACCTAGGATCTTTAAGTTAGTTTTCAACACAAGCTCTCTTTCCTAAATGAAAAAGGCTCCTTTCATTTACACTAGCATAGAGATTTGGAGATTATCTTTTTGCATTTCTTTTTTTTTTTTTTTTTTTTTTTTTGCATCCAGATAATATACTTTTCTTTTTTTAATTATGCTTTAAGTTTTGGGATACATGTGCAGAACGTACAGGTTTCTTACATAGGTATACACGTGCCACGGTGGTTTGTTGCATCCATCAACCTCTCATCTACATTAGATATTTCTCCTAATGCTGTCCCTCCCCTAGCCTCCCACCCCCTGACAGGCCCCAGTGTGATGTTCCCCTCTCTGCGTCCATGTGTTCTCATTGTTCAACTCCCACTTACGTGTGAGAACATGCGGTGTTTGGTTTTCTGTTCCTGTGTTAGTTTGCTGAGAATGATGGTTTCCAGCTTCATCCATGTCCCTGCAAAGGACATGAACTCTTCCTTTTTATGGCTGCATAGTATTCCATGGTGTATATGTGCCACATTTTCTTAATCCAGTCTATCATTGATGGGCATCTGGGTTATATTATTAAGCCTGAAAATAAATACTTATTTTTGAGACAGAATATCTCTCCTGTTGCCCAGGCTGGAGTACAACAGCATCGTCTCAGCTCACTGCAACCTCCGCCTCCTGGATTCAAGCAATTTTCCTGCCTTGACCTCCCAAGTAGCTGGGATTACAGGCATGTGCCACCACATTCGGCTATTTTTTTTTTTTTTTCTTAGTAGACACAGGGTTTCACCATGTTAGTGAGGCTGGTCTTGAACACCTCAGGTGATCCACCCGCCTTGGGCTCCCAAAGTGCTGGGATTACAGGTGTGCACCAGCACACCTAGCCCAATAAATACTTCTATTTAAGTTCACTATTATGTTTCTGGAAACATCACATACTTTAATAAAATAATATCATTATTTGGTTTTTAAGAAATAAATCTTTCTTACAGATTTATAAAATCAAATAAATCAATATTGAAAGAGTTCACAAGTAATCTATATTCTGGGCACATTTATGCTAGAAAAACAGAGAGCTTTTAGATTTCCAAAACGAATTCATAGTGAAATATTTTTAGGGTGAGCAAAGTCAGATTATTAAGTTAAAAGAAGAAGTAATTCCAGCAATGCCTAAGAGATTATCATGGATACATAAAATACCATTGAAATGATAAAAATTCACGAATAGATAAAATGGTTCTTTATGGGTGACTTCAGTTACTATCATAATATAAACATAAAATAAAGAGGTATGTCAAAAACCCAGCTGATTCAGGCTACAATTTTCAATTAGTTTGAGTGGCATTCTATTATAATACCCCAAACTATTATTTCAAAGTAGTAAAGATACACTTTTTTCCTATATTCTTCATGGCTTGTTTCACTTGCTTATTTCTTAAGGTATATATAAAAGGATTTTTTTTTTTTTTTTTTGAGACGGAGTCTCGCTGTGTCTCCCAGGCTGGAGTGCAGTGACGTGATCTCCTCACTGCAAGCTCCGCCTCCCGGGTTTACGCCATTCTCCCGCCTCAGCCTCCCAAGTAGCTGAGACTACAGGCGCCCGCCACCTCGCCCGGCTAGTTTTTTGTATTTTTAGTAGAGACGGGGTTTCACCATGTTAGCCAGGATAGTCTCGATCTCCTGACCTCGTGATCCACCCGCCTCGGCCTCCCAAAGTGCTGGGATTACAGGCTTGAGCCACCGCGCCCGGCCATATAAAAGGATTTAATACAGGTGCAACTGAAGTATTGCTACTCCTTTGTTTAAAGCTGCCCTTTCTTATGCAGAAGGTTTAATATACATGAAAATACAGCTGCCATAAGAGATGGAAACAACAATCATACGGGAGGAACAGGTAGAAAAAGTCTTCTTCCTCTGCTGGGCAGAAGAAACCTTAAGAATTGTTTTTATGGTATTTGTGTAGGAGTACATTACCAGGGCCAATGTAATCAGGAGTGTGACAGTGGCTAAAATAAAGCTTAACAGTTCTATGACCTGTGTGTCTGTGCAGTAGAGTTTCAGAAGAGGAGAATAGTCACAGAAAATGTGGTCAATAATATTAACATCACAGAATTCCAATCTCAGGACCATGGTAAGTCCAGGAAAGATTGTTAACAAACCAGCCCACCAAGAGGCAACAGCCATCTGGTTGCAGACTCTGTTGCTCATAATGGTTGCATAATGCAGGGGTCTGCAGATCATAGGATTACAGGACATAGGTCATAGGACATGGCAGCCAGCAGAAAAAACTCCGATACACCCAAAAGAATGACAAAAAATAATTGTGTCCCACAAGCATCATAGGAAATAGTTTTACCCATAGTCACTATGCTGACTAGGAATCTAGGGATGCAGACAGATGTCAACAAGATTTCTAAAACAGAACAATTCCAAAGGCAGAAATACATGGGTGTTTTGAGGTGAGAATCCAGCAAGGTGAGCAGGATAATGATCAGATTTCCAATGACACTCAATAAATATGTTAAAAATAGAAAAAGGAAAATTACAATTTGCCAGTGTAAATCATCTGTCAGTCCTAGAAGAATGAAGGTTGTCACCATTGTATGGTTTCTCATGATTAAATTCCTTCTGAATTTCATCAGGCCTGGAAAAAAATAAATAATACATGTTAAAAAGGCTTCACTGAGCATAGGTTTAAAAGTGATATGAAGAACCAAGTAACTCAATTGAGAAGCATACACTTTATTCCCTTCTATGATTTTAACAATTTTGCCTAGTGGTCAGAACCCCAGAATCTCTTTTCAGATCTTTTTTACTTTGAGAAAGAATGGTTTTATTAGTTCCTGTTATAAGTATCTGTACATTTTTCTAGTTTAAAGTTTTGTCTAAAATACGAAAATGTTAACTCCTGCAATTTAATTCAATTCATAAGAAAACATCTTTCAGATTAGATTGGTTAATCCCCCGATTGTTAACATAATCTCAGGGTTTTTTCAGCTAGATATAGCTTTTCTGCACATTTCTACATCTTAAAGAGCTAATTAGAACTGAATTTTTGTAATTAATCTTTTTACAATTGCTCTTTTCTGATCATATATTTCTGGTTCGTCTTTGGGTTGTTTGGTACAGCCAATGAAAACATTTTCAATGGAAAGAACATTCATGAATCTCAAAATTATGCAAATCTCAAAATTAGTATGTAAATATGAAGGTAAAATTCTACATGGAATTTGGAATTTATTTACTCAATTGTTCAGTAAACTTCAACTTCATAAGTAGCTTTATCAATGCAGAAAATATTTTATAGTCAATACTGTTAGAGTAGTCAATCCTTTACTAAGTATGAAGGGATATATACATTCTAGTCAAATTTTTAATAAAAATAACTATAAATCATTGTTCATGATACTATTCTAATAGACAAACTTAGAGACTCTTTTAAATATATATATAGAATCTTTAATCAAGAGTTACATAAATATTTTCTTTATTTTTCTAATTCTGAATTTAATGAGTTTAATCTATGGACACACATTCAGAATAACTTATGTAGCAATTATGTACAAAAAACAACAATATACTGAAAATATTACTTTCCACAAATTTCACAAGGTTTTTGTTTGCTGAGGCATTGTGAAATTTTTTGGTATCATTAGCCAAAAATGTAATATTAAATGATTTTTTTTTATATTTATTTCTTCCTAACCCATATTTTTTCTCTATTTCCTCACTCTTAACAGAGAGATCTGTTCACGCTAAAAGCCAGGGATATTTAAAAACATTTGTGGATCTTTCTCTTTGTCTCTCTCTCTTCCCTTCCTTCCTTCCTTCCTTCCTTCCTTCCTTCCTTCTTCCTTCTTCCTTCTTTCCCTCCCTTCCTTCCTTCCTTCTCTCCCTCCTTCCATCCTTCCTTCCTTCCTTCTTTCCCTCCCTTCCTTCCTTCCCTCCCTCCTTCCATCCTTCCTTCCTTCCTTCTTCCTTCTTTCCCTCCCTTCCTTCCTTTCCTCCCTCCTTCCTTCTTTCTTTTCTTTTCCTCTCTCTCTCTCTCCCCAATCAGCTTACATGTGCCATTTCAAACACATTTTTCTGACTTTTCCTATAATTAAAATGAATAATGTCTGGATTCAGTCTAACTTAAAATCTGAAAATCTGATTTACTTATTAGAATCAAAATAGTTTTTTTTTTTTTTTTTTAGTTTGTCTTTTAAGAACTCTGGTCACTACTTAGAGTTTCTCATTCTCTCTGGAATAAAAAAGGTTTTGTCTCCACAGTGCCATAGATTTATCTTTGTTCTTTAATAATGAATATGTTTACTCAGAACTGATGAGGAGCTCTGGGGATTCTTTTGGAGAAGATACTAATTGGCTATTTTCTTCCTTAACTCTAAAAAGAAAAACAAAATCACAAAGCTAATTGAAAGTCTTGTTATGGCATCTGTAGAAAAATCAGAAATGTTGATGTTAAAACGAAGTCTAATTCCTGTAGTGGGATTAAAAGGTTGTATAAAGTACTTTAGGCTTTTCAGAGTGTCTGAGCTAATACTAGTCCAAAGAAAGAAGAGAACTAGAGCTTTTTCATTCTTCATTCTAAAAAAAAAATCAATCTATCTAATGGCATCTGTCTAATGACAACATTGTCTGTAACTTCTAATTCACTGAATCTTCACAAATTGACTCATATGTTTTTATGAGTCAAATATACTCATTTCTTATTCTCTCTGTACAACTTCATAGCATTAAATATGTATTATATACTAATATAACAACTAGGAAAAAATGGCATAATTAGAAAGTAACAAATAATAGAAAAGTCATTAATAAAACCCCTTTAGAAGAAAACACACATAGATTTTTGCCGACATGTCCCCTAAACCAAGGAGATGACTTATTATGACAAGAGATATAATGTAAAATTATAGGAACATAAGAAGAGCAAATCTTTTGCTTTTATTCTTTATTAAGAAAATTAAATTAAAATTATAAAAATTGATGAAAGAACAAATTGAATTTGTAACCAAGAAGTTAGAGAGATTTTATATAGACAGTAATATCAGTAACTGATTTAGGTATATAGGAATGGTAAGATATTTTCCTTGCAGAGGATTGGTTATATTTTAGAAAATATCTAAAATGTAAATATTAAATTAACAAGCAAAATGCTTCACTTTTTATGTGTTAAATGTATTATCTTCACATGAACTTTGAAAACAGCAGAGGAAGATGGAATACTTATTAGAGTTCTATAAGGGAAGCAAATCTATTTTGAGGGACATGAAATAAAATAATTTTTAGAGAATATGAATGTATTAAATCATGTATGATTGTGTAATTGATGAAGAAATATATGAAAGATTGTTGCTTTAATTTCTGGTGATACTCCTGAAGTTTTTTGCAGAAAGCAAGGTAGTCAGTTTAGAAGAAAGCCAGAGGTGAAGCGGGGAGACATCTTTACTTTTAAAGAAACAGATTACTGCAGAAACAGTGATGATTAGAGAGATTAAAATTCCAGAAAGAAAAAGAAAAATCTTCAGAGATAACATCAATATACATACAGGTGTTTTATTCATTATTTGTTTTACACTGGGATTTTTTGTTATATATGACTTTTGGTCAGAAATGAGAATTTTGGCTTGACCCTGGTAGAGGGCTGCTTTTTTGGGTCAGATACATCAAGAAAATTATTCATAGTACAACAGAGTTAAGAGTGAAAAAATGGAAACATTGATGGACTTTGAACAAATGGCCAACTGTACCATTAAAGACCCTTACTCAATTTTAAAGCTGTGTAGATTTGGAAGCTAACTACTTAAGCGGATCCAGCAGGCTTCTTCTCAAGATGTTTGCCAAATTTTGAAGATGAATAGAGCAGAAGTTTGAAGAGATAATTTCTGCATTTCTAAAATGCCCAGACTCCTAGTGGTAGGAAGACATATATCTTACCTCCCACTCCAAGGTATTAACTGGAATCTGGAAAGAACCACACACTATGTACTGAATTAAGCCAAAGGTACATTGGATCTATCTATATAAATCCATCTTTAGTTCAAAATCTAGCTTAATTCCAGTTCAGGTTAAGTTGTTCTCCTCATTTCTCTCTGCATAACGTTGAAAACAATAACCTATCAGAAGCAAAAAAGAATTTTTAAAATAAGGTTTAGTGCTCAGCAACACAAACAAGCAAGCAAAAATGTAGGGTTGAAAAGCAATAGAAATAAAACCACAGATGATCCAGACATGGGAGTTAGGACACAATGATCATAAAATTGTTATTATTTTTGTGTGCTCAAGAGAATAAAAAAATTGATAAAATAATTAAAATATGATATTGCAATAGATTTGAAATATATAGAGAGGGATCAATAAACTTAATAGCATTAAACAGCAATATCTAAATTGAAGAATGCAGTAAATCACTTTAATAGCTAAAAGTATACATTTGAAGGTAGGCATGAAAAACAAATATCCAAAGTAAAGAGAGAAAAGAAGAACATGGAGAATAAGATACATGTGGAACCATGATCAAAAGTTCTAGTACATGTAATTTGGCATCCCAGAAGAAAAGTAGAAAGAATATAGGGGGCAGCAATATTCAAAACAATAAGTGCAAAGAGTGTCCTAAAGTGCTAAAAGACATCAATCCAAAGATTCAAGAAGCTCAGTGAACCCCAAGTGAAAAACCACACTCAGTGGTATCTTCATTGGTACCCACTGAAAATGAATATAGGCAAAATCATTGTGAGTTCGAAACCTTAGATATGAATTTTTGTGTCTCTTCAGCTAGTAACTAAACGTACTTTTGCTAACGTCTGAGCCAATGCCATAGGGGAAATAGAATAACTAACAGAAGAATGATGCATAAATACCACATATGGTAGTCACTTCTGCTATTTATCAATATCCCTTTCTTCTCAATTAAGATTCAGAAAGGAAAGGGAAAATATCACCAGGGTAAATTTCACACAAGAAATGTTTAATTCAGGTTGGAAAAGGTGAAAGGAAAAAAAAAAAAAAGAGGGAACACTAAGGTCACCCAGAGATAAAAACTATCCCATGAAGGATAAGGTTTAAAAAAAGGAAATATAATGTATAACTTCTGAGAATAGATCATAAAGGGCATTGATACTTTTGCCTTGGTCTCTTGAATTACCTGTTCTGGGGAAAGAGCTGGATTTCCAGAACTCAGGATCTTAGAGTAGGTGCTAGATGGAATTGGTGCTCTTATGAGGCTGTAATACTGCATGGATTCCTTCAGTAGCTAGGAACTCCTTGCAAAGCCCCCACAGATTTTATACTCCTATCTGTGAAAAGGGGGCACTGTCCGTTACTGCTTACACATCTGAAGGCCATGATGCAGCCAGTTCTTCGAATGAAGAAATAAGCTGATCCCTGGGGCTAATTGCCTCTGTAAAGTCAACTGCCACTGTTAGGACCATCAGACAGATACCCAGACTCCTCCCCGCACACACGAAAAAAGGGAAAAAATAAATTATCTCATCTTCTCCCACTTCTGATTTTGCTGTAGTGCCTTTTACTGGCAGTGCATATTAGGAAATCTGATGGTGAAAGAGACTGTAGTTTGCAGTATCTGATCCCTGATATTACAGAGTTAAATAATAAATGTTGGTTTTGGAGCTGAAAAATAATCAATAAAAATTAATATTTTCTGACATTTAGTTTTATTTCTTTGTATTCATTATTATAGATATGTCTATTTGACTATTTTAGGCCATGAAATGTAAGTAGAAATCCCGTGTCACTTATTAATGGCAGTATATAATGGCCTCTATGTTTATTTTCTACCTTATTTTCCTCCTGACAGTTGCTGATTATGTTTAAATTAGATTAACTTGGGTCCTGACCGGAGCAAGATGTAGAACAGAGTCTTTAGCTGGCCTTCACTTTATATGTGTTGGGAATGAGAAATAACTTTGGTTTAAGCCATTGAATTTTTTTTATATAAACCAGTAACATAGGTGTTTATTATCATTATCAAGTATGCACTGTACATAATTGTATGTGCTATACTTTTATCCAACTGGTAGTGCAATAGATTTGTTTATACCAGCATCACCATAAGCACATGAGTAATGCATTGTCACACAACATTACAGCAATGTTGTACTGCATGCAATGAATGTGGTTCAGTAGTGATGATGGCGACATTCCTGGGTGACAGGAAAATTTCAGTTCCATTATAATATGATTGGGACCATCATATATGCAGTCCATCATTCACAAACATTTTATGCAGTGCAGGACTTTTATACACACACACACACACACACACACACTTATAGTTAGCTACTACGTATTTTCAAATGTGTTTTCCTTTTTCTTTTCTTTTCTTTTTTTTTTTTTTTTTTTTTGTTCTTTTTTTGAGACAGAAACTCACTCTGTTGTCCAGGCTAGAATGCAGTGGTGCAATCTTGGCTCACTGCAGCCTCCGCTTTCTGGGTTCAAGCAATTCCCTTGCCTCAGCCACCTGAGTAGCTGGGATTGAAGGCGTGCACCACCATGCCCAGCTAAGTTTTGTATTTTTAGTAGAGATGGGGTTTCATGTTGACCAGGCTGGTCTAGAACTCCTGATCTCAGGTGGTCCACCCACCTCGGCCTCCCAAAGTGCTGGGATTACAGGTGTGAGCCACCCCGCCTGGCCTTAAATGTTTCAACTTTAATTATAGAATAAAGGGTACATGTGCTGGTTTGTTACAGGGATAAGTTGTGTGACACTGATGCTCAGGGTGCCAACAATCCCATCACACTGAGGTAAGCACAGCACCCAACAGGTGGTTCTTCAGCCCATGCTGTCCTCCTGGCTACCCCAAATAGTGACTCCTAGTGTCTGTTCTTTCTTTATGGCTAGTCAATTACCCCAACACCATTTTTTTGAACACAGAGTCCTGTCTACATTGCCTGTTTTTGTTGATTTTGTTGAAGATTGGATAGTTGTAGGTGAGCAACTTTATTTCTGGGTGATCTATTCAAGATTACTTGGTTGCTGGCAGAATCACATTTTCTGTGGCTGTAGAATTCATGGAAGCTGTTTACTTCAAAGTCAGCAATGGAGAGATACACTATAGCAAACTGGCAAGCAAAAGTCTTTTATAACATAATCATGAGTGTCAATGCATCATCTTGGCCATATTGCATTGTTTAGAAGCAAGTCACAGGCCCTGCCCACACTTCTGGAGAAGAGATTATACAAGGCCATGAACACAAAGAGTTGGGTACTAGGGGGACTATTTTAAAGTCACCTGCTACACTTTGGAAAAAAGATGTGTTCCTAGAAGCTTGGTGGTGAAAGTAAACAAACAAACAAAAAAGTATCTGAAACACTGAAATGGAAACATACTGAATATAACATGTAGAAAATATTAGAAAAGAAACGTATTAATATTTGGTTAGAAAATATTGTCCTTCTTTGAAAGTTCTCTTGAAATAAGACAGTCAGCCTAAGCCTCCAATATTTTTCCCTCATTCTAATAGATTCAGCTCCTATAACAAGTCCAGGTAAATACAAACATATAATCCTAAAAATGAAAATAATTTCAATCCAGTATCCATAACAAACATACTGTAAGAAAAAGATTAAAAATGAGAATGAATTCAGTAGTTGTAAGCAATGTACTAGGTCCAAATTGTCTAATATAAACTTCGCTTTCCTTGTTTTCTAATGTGAAAGAAACAATACTTAAGGAAGTCTTTAGATAATCAATTTCATGAGATTTATGTTTACATTATACTTTCTATTTTTACTGTATCTTGTTGGTGTGCCTATATACTAGTTAAAATATGCCATTTTTTTTATTAACAATAAAACACTTGAGTAGCACATTTTATATCCTATGGTCCTTTTCTTGTTCTATTTTCTGCTTCTTCACATGCTTACATGTAATTGAATTATATTACCTTGGCAGATATTTATTTCAGGTTAAAATAAAGCTATGTTGAAAATACATCCAAAATAATTATAATACTGCTATTTCCTCACTGCCGTTGTTTTCATTATACACCTCCCTAACATTTAAAGATTAAAAATAATAATTTCCAAAGGATGCTTAATTAAAATTATTCAACATAACCTCAATATGCATTCATCACTACCATCTCTCTCCAGAGACATTTTAACTCTGTTTTACTGCAACAGTCTCCTATGAATATTTTGAAGGAGAAAGAAAAAAGCTGCTAAAAACAGTCTGTGTTGGGAGAATACTTTAAAAAAACAAGTTTTCCTGCGGGAAGGTGAAGAAAGGGAAAAAAATAGTAACAACAGACCTTTTTTTTCCACAAGAGTTACTGAGAGTCACTTAAAATATTATATTAGAAAGTTTTCGTAGTATCCAGGCTCAGGACATTGTTATTTTCATGGAAATTCTGGGGAGAAAAAAGAGATACTGAATGCCTAGTTGAAGAGTCCTTTTACACTTCAAGGATGTTCCGTCCCAAAGTTCCATCCCAACGTTCCGTCCCAACGTTCCGTCCCAACTGTTTTCATTCATATGCCATGCAGTTCATCTTTTCCACTGGTGGTGTTTTTGGATTCTTACTTGTGATTTGAACCCTCTCCTTCTGATGCTCTAAGAACTTCACTTAATTAACAAGTAAAATACACAACTTCATCATCGCTGTTTACCGATTTCCCTGTAAGTATTGTCCTGATTCTAACAAGGATCCACATTTCCTTCCTTCCTTCCTTCCTTCCTTCCTTCCTTCCTTCCTTCCTTCCTTCCTTCCTTCCTTCCTTTCTTCCTTCCTTCCTCCCTCCCTCCTTTCCTCCCTGCCTCCCTCCTTCCCTCCTTCCCTCCTTCCTTCCTCTTTTTGTTTCTGAGAGTCTCATTGATTGACACTCCAGGAAAGCTTGATCTTTCCTGGAGTGTCAGCAGAGTCTGCATCCAGAGTCTGCTGTAACCAGATGCAAACTGCCCATTTTGCTACTGCCCTTTCCCACTTCCATGGCCTCTAGCTTTACTACTAACAACAAACTAGTACTAGAGACACTGTTACTCAGTGAGTTTCAGACTTTCAGACTTTTGCCACTGATGGAGACACCCAGATTTTTCACCGTATTGTCAGCTCTTTCGTGGATCTCCAGCTGCAGGACCTTTTGGATACTTTACTGGTTGTAGCACCTCTGAACAGCGACTGGAACTATGTCACCTATCAGGGCCTCTCCTACTTCTGGAAGAGAAAACAGAATTTTCAGCTGGGCTTGTTCCTACATTATGTTCCATCCCACTGTACATAACCAGGTTCATCTTTCCAAATTCCATCTCCTCATTATATAAGTATGTTATTATGTAAGAAAATTAAAGGCAGAAACGAGTTGTGAAGCTTATGAAATGTTCCCAAAGTAAAGCATCAAACACTGATGCCAGTTAAAGTAAAACCACATAGCATTTGGGTTTTAGCAGTTAAACTGCTGCCACGTGGAATTATATTATTGTAAGTATATTTTCAATTACTTGCCTCATTTTTTCCATTTTTCTAATTAATTTATAACTTACATGACTTAACTTTGGCTGTTAGAATATCTTCTATAGAATAATATTTAATTAGAAAGAAAAAACTTTGAAAAATTCTGTTGGTATTTTAGGATTAGAGAAATATTAGTTTGATGGTCCTGATTTATTTATAAATTATTAATTCTCTAGGCAAGACTGAAATTAAATATCTTGAAATATTATGGAAAATAACTTTTAAAAACACTTCAAAATGTTTTATTTTCAGACAATCGGGACATGTGATCCTTGGTATAGTATCTTAATAATAACAAAAGAATATTTTGCATTTTGATGTTTTTTATGATTCTAGTTTTCGTGTACATATGATCAAATTTTTTTTTTTCTTTTTGAGATGGAGTCTTGCTGTGTCACCCAGGCTGGAGTGCAGTGGTGCAATCTTGGCTCACTGCAACCTCCGTCTCCTGGGTTCAAGTGATTCTCCTGCCTCAGCCTCCCAAGTAACTGGGATTACAGGCACCTGCCACCATGCCAGGCTGATTTTTATATTTTTAGTAGAAACAGGATTTCACCATGCTGGCCAGGCTGGTCTCAAATTCCTGGCCTCAAGTGATCTGCCTGCCTCAGCCTTCCATAATGCTGAGATTACAGGTGTGAGCCACCGTATCCGGCCAATCAATTTTTGTAAGAGAAAGTAAAACATAGTTGGTAAGCATATTTTTCTTATTTATTAAATCTATCAAGTAACACACTCAATATTAAATGGCTAGTGACCAGCAAGGCAAGTACCAGACGTAGATTTGTTTTTGTTATGGTTAACACGTATTGTTATAATTCAGTATAACCTGGATGGCTGATTTTTCTTTTGGTTTATTATAGGCCTTATATGTTTTCTAACCCAGCAGATGTGATAAAATATAACCCTGAACTCACTAAATCATTGTTTCTTGTTTTCCTTTATAGACCTAGTAGCAGTCAACAATAAGCAATGAGAAATTACACATCTGTGAAACAGTTCATTCTTCTGGGATTAACAGATGACCCAAAGCTAAATGTTTTGATTTTTATATTTCTATTTTTTACATATATACTGAGTATAACTGGGAACCTGACAATTATTACCCTCACTTTGATAGATGTGCACCTAAAAACGCCCATGTACTTTTTCCTTAGGAATTTTTCTTTTCTAGAAATCTCATTCACAACAGTTTGTATTCCTAGGCTTCTAGTCAGCATCATAACAGGGGATATGACCATTTCTTATAATTCTTGCATGGCCCAGGTGTTTTTCTTTATACTCCTCGGTTCAACAGAATTTTTCCTTTTGACTGCTATGTCCTATGATCGTTATGTTGCTATCTGTAAGCCACTGCACTACACAACAATAATGAACAGCAGAGTCTGTGTCCAGCTTGTAATTAGCTCTTGGCTAGCTGGATTTCTCATTATCTTTCCACCTGTGATCATGGGGCTTCAACTGGATTTCTGTGACTCCAACATCATTGATCACTTTACCTGTGATTCCTCTCCTATGCTACTGATCTCCTGCACAGACACAGCCTTTCTAGAGTTCATGGGATTTTTCCTGGCCATATTCACTCTCATGGTAACCTTAACATTAGTGACTCTTTCCTATGTATTCATCCTTAAGACAATTCTGAGACTTCCTTCTGCTGAACAAAGGAAAAAGGCCTTTTCCACTTGTTCTTCACACATGATTGTTGTCTCCATTTCTTATGGAAGCTGCATTTTCATGTATGTCAAAACGTCAGCAAAAGAAGGAGTGGCTTTGACCAAGGGTGTAGCGGTGCTCAATACCTCTGTTGCCCCAGTGTTAAATCCTTTTATTTACTCCCTAAGGAACCAGCAGGTAAAACAGTCCTTTCAGAACTTGATCAAAAAATGTTTTTCAAATAAATTTTAGTCACAAAGAAATGTATAGCCTGAACTTGAAATGGAAACTTATCTGTAACATAATACTGACATTGTTCTATTATCTCCATCCAGTACCATTAATATATTCAACTATTTTTCCTTCAGGATTTTTTCTTCTATCCCATTTTGACCTCACTTGGCTTGATAACCCGTTTATATTTACATGCTGTGAACATTTAGGTGTTGTGTTTTCTTGTTTGTTTGTTTGTTTTTTGAGATGGAGTCTCATGCTGTTGCCCGGGCTGGAGTGCAGTGGTGCAAACTCGGCTTACTGCAACCTCTGCCTCTTGGGTTCAAGTGATTCTCCTGCCTCAGCCTTCTGAGTAGCTGGGATTACAGGCACCTGCCACCATGCCCAGCTAATTTTTTGTAGTTTAGTAGAGACATGGTTTCACTATGTTGGCCAAGCTGCAGAATTTAGTTTTAAACAATCATTGAAAGACTTTCCCTTTGATCACCAAGAAAAAAACTTAAAAAAAAAATTACCATCAAGCAAATCTGAAAAATTATTTATCCCAGTGCATTAGCACACTGTACCGAAATAAGTTCTTCTGTGACGTGAAGTCTCCTACCTCTAGTATATTTATATTTCTCCTTTAATCTCATTTGGTTTTTGCATTATAAATGTTTACATATGCTATTTGGTACATTGGCATTCTATGTCCTCAGTGTGAATTCCATTCTTTAATATTATAAAATATCTTGCTCGATGTCTTTTCTTGGCTCAAATGCCAAAAGTACTTCAAATCCGGTTCTAATATTTCTGTTAGGCCCCAGTACTCTTACCACAAAGCACCCTTAATGAACTACACTGATGATAGCCCATTTCTTTCTGTTAATTTGCTCATGCTGGATCAGGAGTTTACCTGCAGCTCCTTTGAAAAGAATCTGGCTTGCCTTTCTCTCTTTTGATTTTACTAGCCCTTTAAACCCCTGTGCTTTCTATCTCCCAAGTGGTTCTTAAAATTTCTAGTATACTAATGACACTCTCGACTGTATTTATATGGTTGCATTCTTTTTAAAAAGTTTTGATATTTTTATGGACAATGCAGAGTATGGGATTAAGTATGCTTACGCTGTCTGCACCTTGATATAAACTTTTCCTATAAGAGGTTCTTAATAATAGTTATACACTTGTAAGAATAAAAATGTGTTTAGTATTTATCAATTTGCTTTTTTCCTATCTTCTTCCACAAACAATGCATGAACACATGAAATCATTTAATTTACTATCAGATCACTTTTCCTTAATATGTATTCAAATTCCTAGTTCTTGGGTTCTCTTTTCTCCCCCGTTTAAAAAATGAGTTATTCAAACAAGTGTTTGTAGAAACAAGGTTACATGTAATCAAAAGCAGATGAACGAAGACTAACACATTCAATCTGAGAGAGAGTATGAATGTCTAAATGTCTAAAATAGCCATATGATATTTGCATCTGTGTATCTGAGCAAAATTATTTACTACATCTGCTTATACGAAGTGTTTTGTTAAATTGATAATAAGTTCAGTTAGAATTGATAAGAATACTGGACTCCTTTAGGCATCATAGAGCTAAATATTCCAGCTAATCAAAAATTACATTTTTATTTCTCATTGCTTTACAAAGCTTTTTATTTTTCTGGTAGTTGCTTAGCATATTCTACGCAAATCTGAATTTGCTTTGCATCTATTGATGTGGATATGGCTCAAGCAATGTGATGCTCAATAAAGGCCAGATCCTTCAGTGCATGTGGGCAGAGAGAAAGGATATGCTGTGTAATGTTTAACAACCAGTCCTCCAAAAAATAAAAACCTGACATAATTATAAATTTTAGCGTCAATTCTATATACCAATTGATTTTCATGCAATATTTTATTGACTTTTACCAAACTTGTGTTCATAAGCAATTTATTCTTGCAATTCAGCCGCAGTTTGACAAATGGAATTGGATTTCAATCTGCGAACTCTTTTTCTATACATTTACTGTCATTAAATCTGAGAATTAATGAGTTTTGAATTATATTAATTTTAAATGTAATTTATTTACTTACTAGTTTTTATAATTTATATTAGAATTATATATGACTTTTTAAAATAACTGCCTGCCAAAAGTCCTAAAAACTAAATGTAATGGGATCTTTAGCGTGTCACTTTTCTGGCTGGAAACCTCTGTGGCTAGTGGCACCTTTGCCTGAGTTCTTGCCGTGAGTCCAGGAGAATGAGGTAGGCATACAAGTGGAGGGTGGGCAAGATGAAGAGAAGCTTTATTGAGTGATAGAACAGCTCAGAGGAAACCAGCTGGGGGCAGCTCCTCTCTGTAGGCAGGTTGTCTCATCCAGAGTTCAGCTCTCAGCAGGCTCCTCTCTGCCGTCAGGTAGTCTAGTGGTCTCTGCAGCTCTCAGCAGAGTGGGTAGCTCCTCCCTTCAGCTGGTCCTCTAGTCATCTCCAGCTATCAGCAGAGAGGGTAGCTCCTCACTTCAACCAGTCCTCTGGCCACCCTCTCCATCCTCTGCCCCATTCTGGCTGAGCCCGGGGCTTTTATGGACCCCAGAGGAGAAGAAGTACATGCAGATTGGTCCATGGGCAGCCATCAGCAGCAGAAGAGGCACGACAAGTTCCCACTCCAGTCTGCCGTCTACAGGACTGGCAGCCTGGTGCCCAGTCTTCAGGCCATCCCTGGCCTGAAGGTGGGGCCTTACAGGGGCACCACCCCCTTCCTCCCAGTAGCCTGTCTGCCTACAGCAGCTATCCATGGCACCCAGACTGCTGGCACCAAGGGGCACCTGCAAGCCAGCACCCAGACCCCCCCACCACCCCTCAGCTTCTCCTCCTGTGCTCCTCTGCACCCAAAGTCCAGAGAGGGCCCAGTCCACTGGGGGCTGGCATGTCAGCAGTGCCCCCAGCATGAGCATACCCGGCCAGACTGTGACAGCGCCTGGGTCAGCCCCAGCACCACTCCGAGATCTGAGCGGGCATTAGGAGCGGGGAAAGGACAGGCAGCAGGAGCAGGCACCTCCGAGCCTGCAAAGGCAAAGAGAGCCTTCCCAGGCCACCCAAGAGTGCGGGGATTGCTGGGCGTGCAGCCCAGGTTTGGACGGCTACAGCCGCTCTGAGGGACCGGGCTCCTGCCTGCTCCGTGGAGCCAGAGTCCCAGGTCTACAACCCTGGTTTAGGCGGGCACCCAGGAAGCTCCTGCCCCAACTCGGAATGGGCGGGGCTGTCACTTGTCCTGGACTCCCGCCGGCTCCACTGAGCGTGCAGCCCGCTGTGGCGCCTCCCTGCTGCAGCTGGCTTGAGGACAGCAGCTGCTGCCATCACAAACACTGTGGCATCATCCTCTGTACTTAAAATTCAGAATAGAAAGGGTTATATTAGGTCATCGACTAAAAAGTGTACCCACCCTACACCTCAATTTATTTTTTGTTCACTATGCACATTAAACCAATTTTCCATCTTTCTTTATATCATGCTACTAAATGTACACTTTAAAGTAGTATTTTGATCTGCAAGTAACCATCTTCGTATAATAAATAATATTATAACAACCTCTTTATTAAAGCATACTTACAATGTTTTCTCAAGTTCTTGGCTTTAATCATGGCTAATTAAATATTATATACTTCAAACTTAAAGTAGCTGTTATACTTTAACAATTTTTTCTTCATATGCCATCTGTATTATTTAATTATATACCTTTCATAGTTTTGTTGTAACTTTATTTTACAAACATTAAACATCTTAAAATCTTTAAGAAGTATCTAACATCTTATGACTATTAAATAATCTTAGTTCTGATTTAATTTAAAATACTTATACGTTTGATGGAGTTCTTGGATTAAATATCAACTAAATATGTCTCAAAATAACTAGTGTAAAAGGGATATTATAGATGTCTTTTTATATCAAAGCAGAGGATAGTGAATTGAAATCTGTGGGAAAATTGTTGACTGGAAATAGGAAGAAAGGATTATGAGATTTAACAAATAATGTAGCCTTCTAACAGTATTCCAGAAGATGTAAAAACTATGCAAGCAGCTAACTTTATCATGACTGCATTCTATTACCCAAGAGTGAGCTCAATACATAATAAATATGTTAAAAGTTATCTAATAAATAAGCAGTAATTTTTATTATAATCATATTTTCTACATTTTCAATCAGTGGGAAAACATAAAACCTTAAAGACAATCTTGACATTTGATTCAGTGTAACAAGAACCTTGGCCTAAGTCTAGAGCATCACAATGGATTGTTGACATTTTCCTTAAGATTAAAGATAGATCGCCGGGCGCGGTGGCTCAAGCCTGTAATCCCAGCACTTTGGGAGGCCGAGATGGGCGGATCACGAGGTCAGGAGATCGAGACCATCCTGGCTAACACGGTGAAACCCCGTCTCTACTTAAAAAAATACAAAAAATTAGCCGGGCATGGTGGCGGGCGCCTGTAGTCCCAGCTACTCGGGAGGCTGAGGCAGGAGAATGGCGTAAACCCGGGAGGCGGAGCTTGCAGTGAGCTGAGATCCGGCCACTGCACTCCAGCCTGGGCGACAGAGCGAGACTCCGTCTCAAAAAAAAAAAAAAAAACATTAAAGATAGACCTACTTGTTCACAGCATAGTCTGTGTCATCTAGAGGCTGCCAATATCTAGTACTCCACTATTAAGTTTCTTCTCATTGTAAAGTTATAAGATATTTATGAATCTGTAAATCTTCCTACATCTTCTGCTTTGTTTTTAGGCCACTATTACCAAAGTATTCTATTCTAAAATGTGTGTTAATTCAGACTATTGCTTAGCTCCCAGTGTCTTGAGAACACTAATCTCCTTTTGTTTATTCATTTAATAAATCCTGAGGTAGTCATATTATTATTCAAGCCAGCCATTATTCTGTTTCCTCCATTCAGAGGAATATTAATAGGAACATTAATAGAATATGCTAGCCATTATTGTTTTTCTCCATTTAGAGGAATAGTAAAAGGAATATTAATAGAATAAGCAAGTCATTATTCTGTTTCCTCCATTTAGAGGAAACAGAGCTTAAATAATAAGCTTTGCAGGCTATCCTCCATGTAAGGAAACAGAATAATGGCCAGCTTGAATAATAATATTACCACACCCAAAATATGATCTTGCGTATCAGGCTTGGGGAGATGTTACCTTCACCTCTACTTCAACTATAATTTATTTCATTTTAAATGCCAGGATAATACTTCCTTCAGTAGAAATAGGTAGAGTATCCAACGACTTCAGACCCTTAGAGAAATTTGACTGGATATGCAGAAATGGGTGCCCTTCTTGTGAACATAGTAGAGGTACTCCTGGGATTTTACCTGTTCACATACCCTTCTTGTGAACATAGTAGAGGTACTCCTGGGATTTTTATTTTCTGTCCATATATTGAATATTTGGTTGCAAATGCAAGGAAATGCAAGGAAGAAGAAACAGAACAATATGCAGAGGTTTTTTGAAAAATCTTGAAGCTTTAAGTAAATTTAAAAAGCAACTAGAAGTGACATTTTGACTAATCCAGTCATGTTTACCTTAAAAGTATGTATATTCTTAATTGTTATTTCAGGAATATAATTTTTCTGCTTAATAGTATATGCTTATGCTTTATACAAGTAATCTCAATTATGTACAATATTAAGTATTAGTGCATTTAAACCACACAATTATGATATTTCATAATATCAAAATATATAAATAGCAGGAAAATTTAAAAACCATTACATTCCTATAGTTTTAAGCAACAAGTTTCAAGTTTCTTCTTTATAGCATGGGTTGCGACTCATGGTACTGAATGACATTTTGTGTTCTTGTGGAGATATCCTATACAGTTGTTTGTAATATAATCAATATCAAAAAATATATAATTATTTTTGCACAAGATTCAAAACAATTTGATGCATTTTTAACACAGTAGATATACCTTATGTATTTAGTTTTACACAGTGTGAATTTTACATGTGGTGAAGGTCAGTACCCATAATATAAAGGCAAGAGACTAAAAGAAACTGCAACTCTGGGTTCACAAAGAACATAGATAATAGGAAGGGCAAATATCTCCCTCTTAGGAATCTTGTAGGTAAAAATCGGTGACAAATATATTCACATAATAAATTATCTAATCCTGAGAAAATATTCCGTTTGAAAGTGCTAAAGTCTCTGAAGAATACCAGAACCAGATGAGACTTTACAAACTCAGAAAAGCTGTCCAGATCCGGATCTTTAAGTATTTTTAAAAATTATGCTAAGTGGCAGCACATTTAAGCTTTTGTGGAAAATAACTAAACTTGAACAAAGAAGTAAAGCATCATAACATCAAGGATGATATCAGAAGAAAAAAAATGAAGGAAAAACAATCTTGCCTCATCTAAAATGTATCTTGAGTACCAAACGAATTTATCACCACTGGAGAAAAGAACACACAGTAATGTGAATACATGTTATATTGGTCTAGAAATAGGATTAATAAAACACTTGCAGCTTACTAAAAATACAGTTAGAATTAAATAAAATACTACTTTACATAACAAACAGTAGCTTTATGATAGGTAGCTGGTAAATAAAAACATATTCAAGAAGAGTACATTTTACAGTCTTACAGGAGATTATCATAGATGATTAACTAAACTAGAATGTCTTTCATTACAACATTAGAATTAGAGTAAAAACCACTTTCAGATTAAATATCTCTGCAAACCATTATTAGGGACAGACTACTCTACCAGATTAAGGAGTGGGCTGACTTTTTTAACTCTAAAATTTTAAATAGGGGAGGTAAAATACATGCTTATTCAAAAGTTTTAAAAAATTAAAACTATCAAGGGAAAGCAAAATAAAATATCAAAAAGTATTGAAATGAATATCGAAGTATTGAAAAATGCTGGCAAATGAACTCTCAGAATGTTATTTGAAAAGTTTCAATCTAAGAGGCTTAATTTTATTTTCAGGAAGTATGTTGAATATTCAGAAGAGAGATATTTGTATTGTAATATATGAGAATGTAATGAAAGAAATATACAAATAATGAATTAATATGTGAGATAATAAATATAAAATTGTTAAAAAATATTGTGGGTCTATGTACCACAAAATCATTTTATCGTAAAAGAAAAGATAACAATGATGCTCCTAAAATGCGTGTTTGTGTGTGTGTCTGTTTAAGTGTCTTTACTGGTGCTATAGCTTTCTTATTTCTTCATTTATTTTGTAGCTAAAATAAAGAGTAACATAATAAATAAAGTAATAAGTAATAAGAAATTGCAAGGCAGTAATAGAATTTATTCTTCTTGGATTGACAAGTGACCCACAGTGGCAGGTTGTGCTTTTCATATTTCTTGTTACCTACATGCTAAGTGGGACTGGGAATCTGATCTTTATCACTCTCTCACTCTTTCAGATCCCCATCTGCAGACTCCCATGTATTTCTTCCTTCAGAACTTCTCATTCCTGGAAATATCATTCATGTCTGTCTGCAGTCCCAGATTCCTTGTCACCATCGTGACTGCAGACATAACCATTTCTATAATGGTTACGTGTCTCAGCTATTTTTTTCATCTTCTTGGCGGTGACCGAATTTTACTTTCTGGCTGCCATGTCCTTTGACTGCTACATGACTTCTAAAGAGTTTTCTATAAATGAAGAGATAAATTATTTATATGTTAGTTTTCCTTTATTGCCAAACCTGTGATACTGCCTTCATCTTTTCATTGTCTCTTTCACAGTTTCAACATCTTCCCCCATCCAAGTAAATGACTTTTGGAGGCCTTTGAGAACTGCAAAAAAATGAGTTCAGGCCTACTACCTATAGTTACTGAGTCCCTCAAAATCAATGTGTCATTAATAAAATTAATTATTGGGACTCAGTAGCTGTGAGTCTGACTAGGTATAAGGTAGGTGGATTTGCTATTGCCACCTTGATTTTCAGCCTGGTCTGATTATCTTGATTAATGTAAATGACTGTAGAAAATCTAATTCCTTGGCAAATAGCTTTCATTATTGTTCAAAGAAGAGGCTGTCTTTAACAATCACGTACGTCTTACCTTTCTGCTTTCATGGAATGACTTACATGTTTTTTCAAATTCTAACAATAGCAACAGAAAACTAAAATTATGATTATTTTGTTTACAAATTCCTTACTATAACACACAATTTACAAAGAAAATGAAAAAATGCAAGCCTTTTTGTAAGACTATAATACATATGTATTATATATGATATATACCTTATATGTACACATATATATGTATTATATGATATATACATTCTATTTACATATGTACATATACGTATATATCATTATATGTATATGTACACATATGTATATATGTATATAGAATGTATACATCATATATAATTAATAGTTATAGATATCTATAGATAGATATAGATACTAATAGATATCAGGCAAATAACAAAGTTAGGAAAATTCTATCCTCTTAGTCAAAATTTATCTGATGAAGTTCATTATAATAGTTAATAAGTGGAAATAAATGAAAATTAGTATAAATCTTTCCAGAGCAAAACTTTTGCTTGCTAAAATCTGCTATTGAAGCCTTCTGTGGATTTCTCCCCATCCCTGGACAGGCCCTGGTGTGTGATGTTCCCTCCCTGTGTCCATGTGTTCTCATTACAATGCAGTATTTTAAGAACATTTTGTGTTTGCCCTCTTGCATCAGCAAGCCACACCAGGAAAGCAGGTTTCTGTCCCCATGGCTGCCACTTTGCTGGGAAATGGGGGATATCAGGTAGGTAAATGCAACACCACAATGTTTTCTTACCAAAATGTAGCTACCTTTTTCTTCGTTAAGCACTCCTCTTGTTGCTTTGTTTTTTATTAGATTCCAGAGTTCCAAAAAGTTAACTTCTCTCAGTTTTGCCAGCTTAATGTCTTCTTCAGTGGAGAGACTGACTAATTATTTAACTTCCCAATCTGTTATTTTCTGTCACCCAAAGCAAAACTTTTTAATTTTCATGATGGCCAATTCAGCCTTTTTTTTCTTTTTTGAATTGTTCATGAAGCAGTGACCTTTAAATAATGGACAAAAATACTCTTTCCAAGTGTATGTTTTTCACAGATTTGTTCTGTATGTTTTCTGTAAAGTGAGCTTTTTTTAAAAAAAAAAAAAAACAAGAAAATAAAAGAAAAGAAAGCAAAACATAACATTTAGTTGAATATTTACACTGAGTGAATACACTGCTCAAAGGTCAGGTATTATGTGGCTAATATCGGTATAAGAATTAGACAGCTTCTCCAGGTAGACTCGGGCTATTCGGTTTCATCTAGTGTTAACCACTGTCTAATAATCTCAGAGTGTTGCTTACCATAATTATGACTTACATACCCATACATATTTCCTATTATTCAAGGTAACATGTACTGTTTTAGCTTTAATTATCATGGTAGAGCATGGACCTTACGATCTGGCATTCCCACATCACCATTAAATGAAGCCTAGCATTATGCTATGACCTAACTAAAGTAAACCATAAAATGCTAAATCTTGGGTCACACATTTTATCTATTCTCTCTAAATTCACAAATGCTAAGCATTTAAGAAATCTGTAATATTTCACTAAGTCACTCAACTAAAAATGCTTAGTTTTCTCCATAGAGAAAATTATTTCTTTATCTTTACTTGTGCTGTGGAATCTTCAGATTGGGATTTTGTTTAAGCCCCAGTTGCTGCACATTCCAACCTCCTAATTGATATCTTCTCCTAGATATCTACTACAGAGCCAACATGAATCTCTTTTCAGTTGAAATAATAATCAAAATGATAATTTTAAAAACCAGTCAAGAGATCATTATTTTGTCAGTCTTTCCCTTTAGGTCTTGCAAAGTTTAACATTATATGCAAAATTCTATATTCTTCCAATGTTTCATATCTCCCAAGAGAACCCAATTAAAATGTTGCCAAAATTAATAGTGTTGTGAATACACTAGGTTTTCTGTCTCCAGGGAGGGTCTTATTATATTTCCCTCAAAAACAACCTTCACTCTAACATTGTATCCTAAAACACACAAAATGTGCCTTTCTACTTCTTTTAGAGAAAAAAAGCTTTTTGGAAAGCCTGTATCACTGAGCAATGTCAGAGAAAATATGAAACAGTTGACATTTAAATGCAAAAAAAAATTTTTCAAAATATGCCAACTTTATTTTCTCATCCTCACCGAGAGTGGCTTTTGGGTTGAGAAACAGATGGTTTACAACAAGGGGAAATCTGGAAAAAATCTTCAAAAATTTAATAATTGAACAGCTGTACAAAAATCAATTAGTTTGATAAAAGGTGTAAAACTGACCCTTTTCTAGCTAAAACATTATGTTTCTCTTATAGATAATGAGAAAACTAATTAAATTTAAACTATGACTTGAATCTATCAAGGACTAACATAAGAGAGTGTATTTCTTCTTTTTTCATGTTGTTAATTCATCTTCCTAAATCGCAGAACTCTTGACAGCTACTCTTTTTGAAATGTACCACGAAGGCATTTTGTCAATTCTTTTTTTTAAGTGTTTATCATCAATGCTTGTATTGTTTTGTCTCTCCAAGTCTTTTTGTTTTTTCGTATGCACTGCATTTATTTAAACTTACTGAAATTAACACCATCATCTTTACTTCCTTTTCTGAGATCTTAGTTATTTAGCATGGATGTTTTCTTAATCCTGAGGAGTCACATCCTGTGTCTGTTTGCATGTTATCTGGTATACCTGCTCTAATCAAAGATGATGAAAAAAGTGTCCCAGAACAATCTTAGCAGAGAAATTGAGAAATCGCCTGAGCATCTTTTATCATGTTAACATGTGGCCAGCCAGGTAGCTAGCTGCTTAATCAAGGGCATCACTAGCATCCTAGCCCCTCCGTTTGAAGGAGCTCCTTACATTTTGTACAGGGAATCACAGGGTCCCCACAGCGTGATTTTCAACTGGTCACCAGATATCCTTGAAGCATCAAAGATGCCCATTTGAATTTGAAATTTAAAGACAATCCCGTCAAGAGCATGAAAATAACTTGGTGTTGTATGACAGAAAAGTACGTCACAATATTCAACAGCCATGTACCTATCCAGGAATCTTTGACACCACATTTTACATCAAATTGTCTATAAAAATGAGACAGATGTCATAAGAGAGCAAAACCTCACGGATGTAGTTTAAACTTCAACATAGATCTCCGAGTCTTTTTAAATTCGTCACAGCTTAGTTCAGAAGCATACAAATACCTGCTTAACGAAGGAGTTAGACATCATTTTCTTAGATAAACCTCAGCTGGTATGACTTATTGCAGGGATGCCAGACCCAGGATGCATGACCGCATTTCAATATCATCTTTACCCTTCCTAATACCTCACACTTTGACTCTGTTCATTAAATCAGATTATTCTCATGGTTCACTCCAAATTGGTCAAGATGATTTCTCTATTCCTAGTACTGGTAGCAGCAGATCATGCTGAGCAATTCATATTTGGCATGTTGATTATGTACTTCACTGAAATTCCTATTTTGTTGGCATAGACGGCTACAGGTACCTATATCAATCAAAATGTACTAATTCAGAATAACTGATGCATGCATGCAGAGTTTGGTCCATAGAACTAAAACAAACACTGCATTGATTGACTATATTTAAAAAGTCCAATTGGGACTTTTATACTGTGATCTTGTTCATTAATAAAGGTCAGCATTGTGTTTATGTCAACTTCAATCAGAAAGGAGCTAAGAGAATCAGTTTTGCCTAAAGCAAGAGGAGATGGAGTTCAATTAATTTCCCATAAATATAGCATTTTCTGTGTTTTTTGTTTGTTTGTTTTTGCTATGAAAAGAAATCAAGGCTCATTTTTTAAATTGAATTACAACTCAAAATATTTTTTCTTTTCTTTCTTTTTTTTTTTTTTTTTTTTTTTTTTTTTTTTTTTTTTTTTTTTTTTGCTTTAAGATGGCTCTATCGCCCAGGCTGGAGTGCAGTGGTGAGATCTCGGCTCACTGTAAACTCTGCCTCCTGGGTTCATGCCATTCTCCTGCCTGAGCCTCCCAAGTAGCTGGGATTACAGGCACACACCACCACGCCTGGCTAATTTTTCTGTGTGTGGTTTTTTTTTTTTTCAGTAGAGACGGGGTTTCACTGTGTTGGTCAGGCTGGTCTCGAACTCCTGACCTCCTGATCCACCCACCTCAGCCTCTCAAAGTGCTGGGATTACAGGCGTGAGCCACCACGCCCAGCCAAAAGTCTGTTTTCTAAAGACAATATTAACATTTGTGTTTTATGGCCTTTAAGTTTTCAAAATTACTATGTATTTTGATAACTTGTTCAATATGCCACAAACAGAACAAAGCAAGCAAAATATTTATTATTTCCTATTTTATAACTATAAAAAACCTTTCTGTACATTAAGTAATCAAAACTATACAGCAGAGAATTATCAAAGATAAAATTTAAATGTTTTTTAAAGTAATACAACACAAATTAATATTTTCACTACTAAATAAATTCTGACATGAATTTGTATTCTAGTGGATATTCTGCCACTTCTTGTTGAATGGGTCTATTAAAGTTCTTGATGCTGAGTAAGAGCAATCCTAGTGTAGCTGAAATCAAATCATGTATTGACATTCACTCTTCTTTTTATCTACAGACCTATCAGAATTCAGAACTAAGCCATGCCAAATATGACATCAATTAGAGAATTCATTCTTCTGGGACTTACAGATGACCCAGAGTTACAAGTTGCAATATTCTTCTTTCTGTTCATCACACACTTATTGAGTGTAAGTGGAAACATGGCCATCATTATGTTAACACTGTCAAATATTCATTTGAAAACTCCTAGGTACTTCTTCCTCAGGAATTTCTCTTTCTTAGAAATTTCATTTACAACAGTCTGCATTCCTAGATTTCTGATCAACATTGCAACAGGAGACACAACCATTTCCTATAATGCTTGCATGGCCCAAGTATTTTTTTAAATTCTTCTGGGATCAACAGAATTTTTTCTTCTGGCTGTCACGTCTTATGATCGCTATGTGGCTATCTGCAAACCTCTACATTACACAACCATCATGAGTAACAAAGTCTGTAATGGGCTCGTAATCAGCGGCTGGCTGGCTGGTTTTCTCATTATTTTTCCCCCAGTGATTATGGGCCTCCAACTGGATTTTTGTGACTCCAACACTATTGACCATTTCATCTGTGACTCTTCCCCTATGCTGCTGATTGCTTACACAGACACACAGTTTCTAGAGCTTCTGGCATTTTTGTTAGCAGTATTCACACTCACTGTAACTTTGGCCTTGGTGTTTCTCTCCTACACACTCATCCTTAAAACAATTCTGAAGATCCCCTCTGCCCAGCAAAGGAAAAAGGCTTTTTCAACTTGTTCCTCCCATATGATTGTGGTTTCTATTTCTTATGGGAGTTGCATTTTTATGTATGTAAAAACGTCTGCAAAAGAAGGTGTGGTTTTGAGCAAAGGTGTAGCAGTACTTAATACCTCTATTGCTCCCATGTTGAATCCCTTTATTTACACCTTAAGAAACCAGCGGGTAAAACAGGCCCTTAGGGAATTCACCAAAAAAATATTATCATTGAACAAGCAACAGTGATAACTAAATCTGTGGCTGAAACCACAAATAAACCAATAAAAACACAAATCATCTTTCTACATAATAGGTATATGCAAAGGAACACGCAAACAAAGATTCACATCATTGTAGAGCTTACCTCTAGTGATAAAACACACATATGAAACAATCAATAAAATAGAAATTTAAGGGACAAATGCTATTTTTAAAAAGTAGAAGAAATGTAGTATAGAAAGTAATACGGTGGGTAGAATTCAAATTAAATAGCTTGGTCAAAGATTTAATGGTCATCTTAAAGCTTCTTTTATTTTTTTTCCTATATTCAAGCACATTTTTCTGTATTCTTAATTTTTTCCTTTTTTTCTGTAATTTTTCCACCTTATATCTATTTTATATATATCAAGCATATCAAGATTGTGAGGTGTGACTATTAAATAAATGTTGGTCTTTGCTTTAAAAAGATATATAGCAAGCTCTAAATAGCATATTCCAATCATACCTGAAAATAAATCATTTTATAAAAAATTAGCAGCAACCCACAATTAATGAATGGATTAGCATCTAATTTCAACATTGAGAAAACTGTGCTTTGTAGTCCCTTATTCTATTGAACCCTATATTCAGAATCTGTACATGGAAAAACAGCTGAGAAACAATAATCTTCTGTGAAAATGGGCTATTTCAAGCTATCCAAGTTTTGCCAACCCTGCTTCATCAGGAATATTTATCTGTGTCTTTCCAGATTACACATGTTCTGTTAAGCAAAAAAGGAAGTGTGAGAGACTGGAGTTGTTGGGGAGAATAATCTCCAATAAAGTGCTGCAAGCAGAGATATTAGAAATGACTGCTTTTATACTAAATGCAGTGACTTTACATTTTGTGATATATTATCACAATATCAAATTCACCATCAAATAGATGAAGGTAGGAGGTCATAAAAATGCAATCCATGAAGTCACTGAAAATTAATGCAGGTTTGATACACACCTCTTTAGCATGCACATAATGATCAGAGAACACAATTTTATTGATAAACAAATAAGAACAGTTCAAAGACAAATCATACACCTATGCAGTTTCCAAATAGTCACCATAAATAGTGCACACAATTTAATTCATAGGAATAAAAATATTTTAAATAAATATGAAATTCAGAGCCTTGAAAATTAAAAATTTAATTTGAGGAAAACCAAATACATACATATTTAATTTTATAAATTAATATAAAATAGTAAGATTGATACATAAACTAATTACTTATAAATTCTAATCTTATATAAGATCTGAGACTAGACCTTAAAATTTGTGTTATAATATTCTTAATACTAATAAAACCATAAAATTGTGTAATTATGTGATACTAAGGTAATAATTGCACTATGTGCAATTACATAAAAACATTACTTTTAAGGAAAAGTGTTAACTAGGAAATATTTATAAAGCAGCAAATAAACTGAATATGTATTTTAACTATGAAAGAAATTACTAAAAGATACAAAATTCTAAGAGCTATGCCTCTGAAACATTTCCAAGATTTTAATATTATTTTATTCTAAATTTTAGAAGCCTAAAACTTTCATTTAAAGTATATATTCTTGTAAATAGTTGTAGACTATAAAATGGTTGAAAAGATTCTCTTAGTAATATACAAAATATCCATAACATATATGCATGTTCCCTGTATAAAATACTACTATAATGGATCAATACTATAAGAAAGATACTAGTATAAGATAAGAAACATAAGGAAACTTGATTATGAAAATTTGGGATAGAATGTATCACTTTATCTTTTAAATAGGCCCAATGCAAAGACTTCATGTCTAAAACACCAAAAGCAACGGCAGCAAAAGCTATAATTGACAAATGGGATCTCATTAAACTAAAGAGCTTCTGCACAGCAAAAGAATCTACCATCAGAGTGAACAGGCAACCTACAGAATGGGAGAAAATTTTTGCAATCTACTCATCTGACAAAGGGCTATTATCCAGAACCTACAAAGAACTCAAACAAATTTACAAGAAAAAAACAAACAACCCCATCAAAAAGTGGGCAAAGGATATGAACAGACATTTCTCAAAAGAAGACATTCATACAGCCAACAGACATATGAAAAAATGCTCATCATCACTGGCCATCAGAGAAATGCAAATCAAAACCACAATGAGATACCATCTCACACCAGTTAGAATGGCGATCATTAAAAAGTCAGGAAACAACAGGTGCTGGAGAGGATGTGGAGAAATAGGAACGCTTTTACACTGTTGGTGGGATTGTAAACTAGTTCAACCATTATGGAAAACAGTATGGCGATTCCTCAAGGATCTAGAACTAGATGTACCATATGACCCAGCCATCCCATTACTGGGGATATACCCAAAGGATTATAAATTATGCTGCTATAAAGACACATGCACACGTATGTTTATTGCAGCACTATTCACAATAGCAAAGACTTGGAATCAACCCAAATGTCCATCAGTGACAGATTGGATTAAGAAAATGTGGCACATATACACCATGGAATACTATGCAGCCATAAAAAAGGATGAGTTTGCGTCCTTTGTAGGGACATGGATGCAGCTGGAAACCATCATTCTTAGCAAACTATCACAAGAGCAGAAAACCAAACACCCGCGATGTTCTCACTCAGGGTGGGAACTGAACAATGAGATCACTTGACTCCAGGAAGGGAACATCACACACCGGGGCCTATCATGGGGCGGGGGAGGACGCATCAGAGTTATACCTGATGCAAAATGATGAAAGTTGATGGGTGCAGCAGACCAACATGGCACAAGGCATACATATGTAACAAACCCGCACGCTATGCACATGTACCCTCTACAACTTAAAGTATAATAATAATAAATAAATTAAAAAAAAAAAAAAAAAATCTATGACAAGAACTCCACTGGTAGAGAACATACATTTCTAGTATCATTTTGTCCGCTTTGGAAATAAAACCTTGTCAACTTAAAAAAATAAATAAATAAATAAATAAATAAATAGGCCCAATGAAAAAAAATTTATCAGATCTTAAATTATACTACTATTTACCCATAAATGATCAACAAAAAATTTTAAAATCTCTTAGTTGATAGAGATATGAAAATAATTATGTTAAAGCCATAAGGAAAACACATAGTAAATGAGCAATTTTTACTCATTTATTGTTTTTTACCCAAGATTATTGTTTCTTAGCTGTTTTAAACTTGTACTCAAAGGTGAAACTAGTATCATTTGTATTCATGAAAACAATATAATAATGCACACCCCCCACTTTGTATTATAGAGATGTTTGTCCTAGATGCATTTAACCAATGCTAAAACATACAAAGCAGAAGCAAAATTCATAATATTCAAAATGGGAAGACAAATATAACATTTTTTCAGATTTTTTTTACAAATTTTCCCAGAAAAGTTTTTAAATTACTGGAAACTAATCAGAAAAATTTGAAGAAGTAAAAAATAAATGGAAAGATATCATGTGTTCATGGTTTCAAAAAATTAATATTGTTAAAATGTCTATACTATCCAAGTGAACGACAGATTCATTGTAATCCCTATCAAAATTCTAACGGCATTTCCATAGAAATAGAAAAAAAAATCCTATAATTAATAAAGAACCACAAAAAACCCCAAATATCCAAACCAACCATGAGAAAGAAAAAACAAAGCTGGAGGCACCACACTTTGTGATTTCAAACTATACCACACAGTCATAACAATCAAAACAGTATGGCACTGGAATATAAAACAGACACATAGAACAATGTGACAAATTAGAAAGCCCAGAACATAAATCACATTTAATAAGGTTCCAAGAATAGAAATGTGGAAAGGATAGTCGCTTTGATAAATGGTATTGGGGAAACTGAATATCTACATGCAAAAGAGTGAAATTGGACCCTTACCTCATACTATATACAAAACTTAATCCAAAATGGATTAAAGACTTAAATGCAGTACCTAAAACGTAAAACTCCTAGAAGAAAACATAGGGAGAAAGTTTCTTGACATTAGTCTTTGCAATGATTTTTTGGATCTGACACCCAAAGCTCAGGCAACAAAAACAAAATTAAACAAGTGGGACTACACCAAACTAAAAAGTTTCTGTAGTGGAATGGAACAATCAACAAAATAAAAAGAAAACCTATGGACTGAGGAAAAAAAAATTTCTGTTAAAAGGCTAACAATCCAAAATATATAAGTAACAAATATAATTCAATAGAAAAAAAATCCAATTTTAAAAATGGGCAAAAAACCTAAATAAACTTTTTTTTTCCAGAGAAGACATACAAATGGTCAAAAGGCATATGAAAACATTCTCAACATCACTAATCATCAGGGAAATGCAAATAAAAATCACAATAAGATATCACCTCACACCTGTATCCTCAAAAAGATAAGACATTAAGTGTTGAGTAAGGGGCTAGAGAAAAGGTAACAGCCATATGTAAATTGGTACAGTCACATGGAAAACAGTTTGTAGGTTTCTCAAAATATTAAAAATAGAATTACCACACAGTTCATCAATCCCATTTATGAGTATATATTCATAGGAAATGAAATCAGCATTGAAGAGATATCTACACGCCCATATTCATTGCAGCATTGTTCACCAAGGCAAGATATGAAGATAATAATCTAAGTGATAAGTGACAGATGAATAGATAAAGAAAATGTAATATATATATGCATACATATACGTTTACACACACAACACACACACATGCATAAAGGAATATTATTCAGTCATAAAGAAGAAATCCCTGCTATTTGTGAAAGCATGGATGAAATTATGTTCGCAATGCTTTGTCTGAATTCAATAGGTCATGAAATGATGTATTTTCATTTTTATTTGTGATTTCTCCTTTGACCCGTTGGTTGTTTAAGAGTATGCTGTTTAATTTCTATATATTTGCAAATTTTTCAGTTCTTTTCCTCATATGGATTTCAAGTATTATTCCACAGTGATTAGAAAAGATGTTTTGCACAAGTTTGATATTTTCAAACTTACTAATGCTGGTGTCATAAAATGGATTAGGAGTTGTCGCTTCTTTTTCTTCCTTTTTTTGGAAAAGTATGAGAAGGATTGGTTTTAATTCCTTAAAAGTTGCCAGAATTCACAGGTGAAGTCAGCAGTTCTTTGATTCTTTTTTGCTGGGAGGTTTTCAATTACAGAGTCAATCTCCTTACTAGTTACAGGTCTGTTCAGACTTTCTATTTCTTCATGATTCAGTCTTGGTGGCTTGTATCTTTCTAGGAACTTGACCATTCATCCAGGTTATTTAATTTGTTTGCACCTACAAATTTATGTCTTAGCATTGCTTACACTGTATTCATAAGATTTGATATGTTATTGGTTTTTGTTGTTGTTTTTTGTTGTCTGTTTGTTTGTTTGTTTGTTTTGAGATGGAGTCTCACTCTGTCACCCAGGCTGGAGTGCGGTGGCACAATCTCGGCTCACTGCAGCCTCCACCTCCTGGGTTCAAGCGATTCTCCTGCCTCAGCCTCCCTCATAGCTGGGACTACAGGTGTGCATTACCATGCCTGGTGAATTTTTGTATTTTTAGCAGAGACAGGGTTTTGTCATTTTGGCCAGGTTTGTCACAAACTCCTGACCTCAGATTAGTTGCCCACCTCAGCCTCCCAAAGTGATATGTTATGTTTTTATACTCATTTTCTCAAAATATTTTCTAATTTCCCTGTGGTTCTTTTTTTGGCCTCTTGGTCATTTAAAAATGTGTTGCTTAGTTTCTGTATATTTGTGCAGAAATTTTGTTAGTCATCACTCTGTTACTGATTTTTAATTTTATGTCATTATAGGAAAGCTGAATTATATATGTATACTTCTTAAAAAAAAAAAAAACTACTGAGACTATTTCGTGGCCTTACCTGTGTTCTATCCTGTAGAATATCCTGTGAACTTGAGAAGAATATGTATTCTGATGTTGTTGGGTCAAATATTCTGTATATCTCTGTTCAGTCTAGCTTATTATTTTATTGTTCAAGTCCTCTCTTTCCTTATCTTCTCTCTAGTTGTTATATCCATTATTGAAAGTGGAGAATTGATGTCTACAACTATTATTTTTTGAACTGTGTGTTCTCCCTCTCAATTTTGTAAATCTTTGCTTCATATATATTGAATGCATTATTAAGTGAGTAAATGTTTGTAATTTTTCAATCTTCTTCGAGATGAAAACTTTTACTAATATATAATGCACTTTATCTCTTCTAATATCATTACATTTAAACAGTATTTATCTAATATTACAGGTAATCCAGTCCCTTTTGGTTACTATTTGAATGGAACATCTTTTCCATACATTCACCTTCAAAATATTCATGTCATTGAATCTAAAGAGAGTCTCAGGAAGACAGCACATAGTTGGATCTTTTAAAATCCTTTCTGCAATTATGTCTTTTGATTGGAGAGTTTAATCAGTTTGGAATTTAAAGTAATTATTATAAGAGACGTGCTTCTGCTTCTTGCTATTTTGCCATTTGGTGTTTATATCGCCTATAGTTGGCCCTTCATTTCCACCATCACTGTCTTTTTTTGTGTTTAGTTGATTTTTTGTAATGACATATTTTCACATTTTATTCCCTTCTGTATATATTATATAGACATTTTCTTGGTGTTCATCATAAGAATTATATTTAACACCCTAAAATTACTAGAACCGAATTTAAATTTATTCACATTTAACTTTAATACCATAAAAGAGTCTGTTTCTATAAATCTCCCTTTCCCCTTTTGGTAATTGATATCACAGATTTCATTGCTGTGCATTGTGTGCCAACTATCATAGAACAATAGTAGTTTTACGCATTTTATTTTAGTTCTTTTATAATTAAAATTGGAGTTATAAAACAAATTAAAATAACAGTAACTTTTATAGTTGTCCGTGTAGTTACCTTTATCAGAGATCTTTATTTCTTCATATGGAGTGCTGTTACTGTCCAGTGTCCTTTCATTTCTACCTGAAGAACTTACTGTAATATTTCTTAAAGGTAAGTTCTAGTAGTAACGACCTTCCCTAGCTTTTATCTGGGAAAAATCTTAATGTCTCCCTAATTTTTGAAGAACAGTTGAGCCAGATATAGGATTTATAATTGCCAATACTTTTTTTCCTTTCAACACTTTGAACATAGTCATGTGTGACTTAATGATGAGGATAGATTCTGGGAAATGTGACATTAGGTTATTTTGCCATTGTGCAAACATTATCAAGTATTTTTACACAAACTTAGATGATATAGCCTACTACATACCTAGGCTATCTATATGATATAGCCTATTGTTTCTAGGCTACAAACCTGTACAGTATGTTACTGTGCTGAACAGTATGTTACTGTACCATGGGCAGTCGTAACACAATGGTGTTTGTATATTTAAACATCTAAAAGGTAGAGCATTGTGCTACAACATTGCTACAATGTTCGCTAGGCAATAGGAATGTCTCAGCTCCATTCTAATCTTATGGGACAATCATCATTTATGCAGTCTGCCATTTATCAAAATGTTATATGGTGTATGACTGTACATCAACCTACTCCCTATTGCCTTCATGGGTTCTAATAAGAAATGGAGGCCGGGCGCGGTGGCTCAAGCCTGTAATCCCAGCACTTTGGGAGGCCGAGACGGGCGGATCACAAGGTCAGGAGATCGAGACCATCCTGGCTAACACGGCGAAACCCCGTCTCTACTAAAAACACAAAAAATTAGCCGGGCGAGGTGGCGGCGCCTGTGGTCCCAGCTACTCGGGAGGCTGAGGCAGGAGAATGAGCTGAGATCTGGCCACTGCACTCCAGCCTGGGCGACAGAGCGAGACTCCGTCTCAAAAAAAAAAAAAAAAAAAAGAAATGGAGTGGTAGTCTAATTGAGGATACCTTGTATGTGATGAGACATTTATCTCTTGCTGCTCTCAAGATTTTCTCATTTTTGGCTTTCAATTGTTTTATTAAAAACATGTCTTGATGTGGGTCTCTTAGAGATTATCCAACTTAGATTTTATGTAGCTTCTTGGATTTGTAGGTTCATGACTTAACCTTGGGAAATTTCTAGCCATTATTTTTTTTAACATTATTTCGTCCCCATCTTTTCCCAGCTCTCCATGTGGGATAAACACAATGCTCCTGTTGACCTGCTTGATTGTGCCTCACAGATTCTTTAGTATCTGTTCACTGACTTCACTCTTTTCCTCGTACTTCCTAATTTCAATTGTTCTATTTTTAGGTTCTCTGATTCGTTTGTCTGCTTGCACAAATTTGCTTTTCATTCCGCCCAAGTTGTTTGTATTTCTGTTGTAATTTATGGCTCCAGAATTTTGATTTGGTTTCTTTTACAATTTCAATTTCTTTGGTTATGTATTTTATTTTGTTCACGTATTGTTTTCTTGTCTTCATCCGTGTCTGTCTTCAGTTTTTGGAACATCTTCAAGGGAGTTGTCTAATTAATTTATTTTTTAACATAAGAAAAGTATGCAAATTTTATTTGATGTTAAAATTTTAATTTTTAAATGTGCATAAAGGTCTTAATAGAAAAAAATAAGATTTGAAGCCTATATACCATTATAATAAAAAGAGATAAATTGTGGAGTTGTGACAAAAAATAGAAAAAGGAGTATAGGCTGGGGGCAATAAATTGTGGGAATGTGATTAGGAAATGTATAGGGGAAACTAATGAAAAGACAGGGGTCAATTTAATAAAATTTGTCTTACACATTAATCTCAGTGTTACCTCCCCATCTCTAGTGATAAGAGCGTTCTCCTCTCCTGGTACAGGAAGATCATCTTTCTCAGAGGAAATTTATACCCTGCTTTTAGGTAGAAAGTGGAGGGTCAAAGAGCTATTCCTGCATCTACTGTTTTCTCAATTGCCTTAGGCTCAAAATAATCAATATGCTAAAGTGGCATATGTGGGGATAGCATGTTCTGATCCCCTTATAATCTTATTTTGTATTGTTTTTCTTCTTTTTTTGTAAGATGAAATATATTTATTTGGTCCCCTGGCTTTATTATTTCATTTAGATAAATATAGGATTTTAACTTTTAGGTTAAGGGGTACATGTACAGGTTTATTATACAGGTAAATTGAATGTTATGGGGGCCTGGTGTACAGATTATTTCATTATCCAGGTAATAAGCATGGTACCTGATAAGTACTTTTTTTTATCCTCATTCTCCTTCAACCTTCCACCCTCAAGTAGGGTCAGTGGCTGTTGTTTTCTTCTTTGTGTCCATATGTACTCGAAATTTAGCTCACACTTATACGTGAGATCACACATTATTTGCTTTTCTGCAACCTAAGCAATGTAGAGGTCTACACTACTATGAATAGTGCTTCAGTGAACATATGCATGCATGTGTCTTTATGGTAGAATGATTTATATTCCTTTGAATATATATCCAATAATGGGAGCCCTGGGTCTAATGGTAATTCTAAGTTCTTTTAGAAATTGCCAAACTGCTTTCCACAATGCTTGAACTAATTAACATTCCCACCAATCAGGTTTAAGTGTTTCCTTCTCTCCACAGTCTCACCAGCCATCTGTTATTTTCTAACATTTTAATAGTAGTCATTCTGACTGGTGTGAGATGATATCTCACTGTGGTATGGAATTGCATTTCTCCAGTGATGTTGAGCAATTTTTCCTATGCTTGTTGGCCACATGTATGTCTTCTTTTGAAAAGTATCTGTTCATGTCCTTTGCCCACTTTTTAATGGGGTTGTTTGTTTTTTAGTAGTAAGTTTGTTTAAGTTCCTTACAGATGCTGGATATTAGACTTTCGTCAGCTGCTTAGTTTGTGAGAATTTTCTCCCATTCTATAGGCTGTCTGTTAACTCTACTGATAGTTTCTTTTGCTATGCAGAAGTTCAGTGGTTTAATTAGGTCCTATTTGTCAGTTTTTACTTTTGTTGCAATTTCTTTTGGCATCTTTGTCATGAAATCTTTGCTAAGTCCTATATCCAGAATGATATTTCCTAGATTTTCCAGGGTTTTTATAGTTTTAGGTGTTATATTTAAGTATTTAATCTGTCTTGGGTTGATTTTTGTATATGGTGTAAGGAAGAGGGCTAGTTTCAATCTTCTACATACGGCTAGCCAGTTATCCCAGCACCATTTATTAAATATTGAGTTCTTTTCCCATTGCATATGTTTGTCGATTATGCTGAATGTGTCAGATGGTTGCAGCTATGCAGGCTTATTTCTGGGCTGTCTATTTTGTTTCATTGGTCTGTGTATCTGTTTTTGTACCAGTACCATGCTATTTTGGTTACTCTAGCCTTGGAGTATAGTTTGAAGTCAGGTAATGTGATGCCTCCAGATTTATTCTTTTTGCTTAGGATTGCCTGGGCTATTCAGACTCTTTTTTGGTTCCATGTGAATTTTAAAATAAGTTTGTTGTAATTCTATGAAGAAATGAAGAATGTCATTTGTAGTTTGATAGTAAGAGCATTGAATCTATAAATTGCTTTCAGAAGTATGGTCATTTAAAAAATATTGATTCTTTCTATCCATTAATATGGAATGGTTTTCCATTTATTTGTGTCATCTCTGATTTCTTTGAGCAGTGGTTTGTAATTCTCATTGCAGAGGTCTTTCACCTCCTTGGTGGGCTATATTCTTAGGTACTTTATTCTTTTTGTGGCTATTTTGAATGGGATTGTGTTTTTGTTTTTGCTCTCAGCTTGAATATTATTGGTTTATAGAAATGCTACTGATTTTTGTATATTGCATTTGTATCTTGAAACTTTGCTCAGGTTATCAGCTGAAGGAACTTTTGGGAAGAGATTATGGCATTTTCTATGTATGGAATCATACCATTTACAAACAGAGATAGTTTAATTTCCTCTCTTCCTATTTGGATGTCTTTTATTTCTTTCCCTGCCTGATTTTCTGGCTAGGTCTTCCATTACTATGTGGTATAGAAGTGGTGAAAGAAGGCATCCTTATCTTGTTCCTGTTTTCAAGGGAATGCTTCCAGCTTTTGCCCATTTAGCATAATATTGGCTGTTGGTTTTTCATAGAGGGCTGTTGTTATTTTGAAGTAAGTGTGTTCTTTGCTTAGTTTGTTGAGGGATTGTAAAGAGAAGTTGATTTTTATCAAAAGCCTTTTCAGCATCTATTGAGATGATAATGTAGTTTTTGTTTTTAGTTCTGCTCATGTGGTGAATCACATTAATTGATTTGTGTATGTCAAACCAATGTTGCATCCCAGGAATAAAGCCTACTTGATCGTGGTGGATTAGTTTTTTGATATGCTGCTGGATCTGGTTTACTAGTATTTTGTTTTGTATTTATCCATCTATGTTGATCAAGGATATTGACCTGAAGTTTTCATTTTTTTGTTGTCTCTGGTTGGTTTTGGTATCAGGATGATGTTGGCCTCATAGAATAAGTTAGAGAGGAGTCCTTCCCACTCAATTATTTGGAATAGTTTCAGCAGGAATAGTAACAGCTCTTTCTTACACATTTGGTAAAATTCAACTGTGAATCTGTCTGTTCCTGGGCTTTTTCTGCTTGGTAGTCTTTTTATTACTGATTCGAATTCAGAGCTCATTGTTGTTCTCTTCAGGGATTCAATTTCTTCTGGGTTCAGTCTTTGCAGGTTGTATGTGTCCAGGAATTTATCCAGTTCTTCTAGCTTTTCAAGCTTGCGCACATAGAGATGTTCATAATAGTCTCTGATGGGTTTTTGTATTTCTGTAGGGTGAGTAGTAGTGTCCCTTTTGTCATTTCTGATTGTGTTTCTTTGGATCTTCTCTCTTTTATTCATTACTGTAGCTAGTGGTCTATCTTATTAATTCGTTCAAAGAACCAGCTCCTGGAGTCATTGATCTTTTGTATGGATTTTCATGTCTCAATTTCCTTCAGTTTAGCAATGGGTTTAGTTATGTTTTTTCTGCTAGCATTGGGATTAGGGTTGGTTTGTTCTTTCTCTAGTTTCTCTATTTGTGATGGTTAGGTTGTTAATTTGAAATCTTTCTAACTTTTTGATGTGGTCATTCAGTGCTATAAACTTCCCTATTAACATTGCTTTGACTGTGTCCCAAAGATTCTGGTATGTTGTATCTTTTTTCTCATTATTTCCACAGAATTTCTTGATTTCTGCCTTAATTTCATTATTTACCCAGAAGTCACTTAGGAGCAGGTTGTTTAATTTCCACGTAATTTTATGGTTTTGAGTGATTTTCTTAGTATTTATTTCTATTTCACTGCACTGTGGTCTGAAATCATGGTTGGTATGATTTTTTTTTTAATTTATTGAGGATTGTTTTAGACCCAATGTGTGGTCATTTTTGGAGTATGTGCCATCTACAGGTGAGAAGAATGTATATTCTGTTCTTTTGGGATAGTGAGTTCTGTAGATGTTTATCAGATCCATTTGATCAAATGTTGAGTTCAGCTCCTGAATATCTTTGTTAATTTTCTGCCTCATGATTTAATACTATCAGTGGGGTGTTAAAGTCTCCCACCATTATTGGTTGGTTATCTAAGTCTCTTCATGGGTCTCTAACAACTTGCTTTATGAATCTGGGTGCTCCTGTGTTGGGTGTGTATATATTCATGATCGTTATGTTGTCTTGTTGAATTAAGCTCTTTACCATTGTGTAATGCCCTTCTTTTAATTTTTTTATCTTGATTTAAAGTCTGTTTTGTCTGAAATTAGAATAGCATCCTTTGCCTTTTTATGTTTTCCATTTGCTTGTTAGACTTTTCTTCATCCGTTTATTTTGAGTCTATGGGTGTCATTGCATGTGTGATGGGTATCTTGAAGATCGCAAACCATTGGGTTTTAATTGAGGCATTTAGCCCATTTACATTCAAGGATAGTATTGATACATGCAGATTTTATCCCATCATCATGTTGTTAGCTGGTTATCATGCAGCATTGTTTGTGTGGCTGTATTATAGTGTCACTGGTCTAGGTACTTAAGTGTGATGCCAGTAATGGTCTTTCTTTTGTAGTTGCCGGTAATGGTCTTTTCCGTAGTTATCACTCCCTTCGGGACTTCTTCCAAGACAGCTCTGATGTTGATGAATTCCCTCTGCATTTGCTTGTTTGAAAGAGCCTTGGTGACTTCTTCGGCCCCCGCATTTGTGGACCGGAGAACATCACCCGAGAGCGCCGGCGCGACTTCCCTGGTCCCCCACACCTGAGGACCAGAGAACCTCGTCCGAGAGTGTATGCATATTTGCAATAAAAGACTGTCACTTTCTTATGTACTTTGGCCTCATGTTTAATTACTTAGCTCTCCTAAATTAAGTTACATTAAATTAAATCAAAACAGTTAGTGCCAAATTAATTTAAATTAAAACAGTTGGTGCCGAAACCTGACCCAGGAGGAGACCCTTCCTCAACATCCCCTAAGGGTCTAACGAACCTCCTCCACAGCGAACCGGCTCCCAACCCAACCAGCCACGAACACCAAACAAGTGTTCCAGCTTTCCACTGGTGCCGCTCTGAGAATTTCTTCTTCGGTGAGTACTCCCCTTTGTTAACCATCTCCGTCCGTTTCCGTGTCCTTGGCCTAGAGTCGTATGTACGCCCAAGGACGTAGCCACCCTGTGGCGCAGTGAGGCCTTCAACCCAGAGACGTCCGTCTTGAAGTTCCTCAATTCTCCGTTAGTGGCTCCAGGAGCCCCCGGTCCCCAGCAGCGGCAAAGGACGCTTTGCCACTGCATGAGGTCGGTTTCCATTTCTGGTGGTTAAACAATGGGAACCTCACAATTGAAAATCTCTACGAACACTTCTTTAGGGTGTCTCCTCCAAAACTTGGAAGCCTTACATCTAGCTCAAGATTTAAAACGAAAGCGGCTAATTTTCCTCTCCACTGTGGCATGCCAAAAACCCGGGAGGAGACCCCTCCTCAGGGCCCCCTAAGGTCCGAGGAGCCTCCTCCTTCATGCCGCGGACAGACCAGGACCTAGACATCGCTTTCCACACCTCCAAGTCTCCTAGGGGTGAGTATCTCTTGCCTCCCTCTCATACTCCTTGGCCAGAAGTCCTGCGCAGGCCCAAGGTTTTTTGGTCACCAGGTGACTCACAGGAGAGTTCCCAAAGGTAGAGACGTCTGCCCAAAGGAACTCCATTCCAGTCCATGTGAGACCCGTCCAGGACGGAGACGTCCGCCTGGAGGTAATCTCCATTCCGGCTCCAGGAGCCTCCCGGTCTCTAGTGGCTCCAAAGGACGCTTTGTAGCCAGGTAGAGTTCGGTTTCCGCCTATAGGTGAGAGAAGGCAATGGGAAATCCCCAATCCAAAATACCTAGAGACACCCCTTTAGGGTGTCTTCTAACTAATCTCAAAACTTTACAATTACAGCAAGATCTTAAATGAAAGCGACTGATTTTACTCTCCACTGTGGCGTGGCCAGTCTCAACATTGAGACTGACAGCCAGTCTCAACGGCCGCCTGAAGGCACTTTAGACCGCAACATTTTAATTAGATCGCTCTAATTTCTGCCAGAGGCTCGGAAAGTGGTCAGAAATTATCTATGTCCAAGGCTTTTAGGACTTGCGCTCTCGCCCAGACCTGTGCGCCCAGTGTTAAATGGCCCAGGTCTTGTTAGCCTAAACCCCTAAACCCGGCCCTTGGCCCCCACCTCAGCAACTGAGGAGGACTCCACCTCCATTTCAGATGGGGCCGACGGCAGGCGACCTCCCTCCCGACTTTCCAACCCCCCTCCCTATGGACTTCCTACCACCCCTCCCGACGCTCCTCCTTCAGCCACTTCTCTCACCCCTCCTTATGGAGCTCCAACTGCCCCGCCCGACACTCCTCCCTCAGCCACTCCTCTTACCTCTCCCATTTCCATCCACACTTGCTCCAAGACCGCGGTAGCGGCCCCCATTAGTCAGCCCTCTACCAGTCAGCCTGCCTCAACCCCCTCTACCAGTCAGCCTGTCTTAACCTACCCTACTGCTCAGTCTGTTCCAACCTCCCCTGCTAGTTTGTTGCCCCCTCCCCCACCCCAAGAAGTTGCTGGAGCCAAAGGCGTAGTTAGAGTCCACGTCCCCTTTTCCTTGGCTGACCTTTCCAAAACTGAAGAATGACTTGGCGACTTCTCAGCCAACCCCACCTAATATTCCAAAGAGTTTCGATACCTAGGCCAGAGCATATAACCTTACCTGGCATGACTTACATGTCATTCTTACTTCCACTCTTAACCCAGAGGAAAGAGAGTGCATTCTCGCAGCCACCAGGCAACATGCAGATCAATGGCATTTAATCGACGCCACTGTCCTGTTAGGAGAGATGGCTGTCCTGTCCATAGAACCAGATTGAGATTACCAACCGCAGCAGCCTGGCCGCCGTAGGAAGGACATTATGGTTCAATGTCTCTTGGCCGGTATGCAGGCAGCCTCTAACAAAGTGGTCAATTTTGATAAACTAAAGGAAATCATCCAGCACCCAGATGAGAACCCGGCTTCCTTCCTAAATCGCCTTACAGAGGCACTAGCCCAATTTACTCGGCTAGACCCCACCTCCCCAGCCGGAGCAGCTGTCCTAGCCTCCTATTTTATCTCCCAGTCAGCCTCACATATTCCAAAAAAGAAAAAAAAAAAAAAAAAAAAAAAAA